>NC_142511.1:22934021-23241847 GCF_057876585.1 Rhinolophus sinicus
TGCCTTAAAGCATACCTATTAATGCATAAAGCTGATTTCTTTATTTAAAATTTTTAATTTCTTTGGGCACTGAGGTAAAATAAATAGCTCAAATGGATAGAATTGGAATGAGAAGTGGCGATCTTAATTTCTTTCACCTTTTAGTGGTTGATTTTATCAACTTTCCTGTGCGGAGACATGAAGTAAGCAACAAGTGGAATTTCTGAAGGAAGTAGGAACCTTAGCAGAAGCAGTATCTAAATTCCTTTTTGCTTAGTCAGGATATGTATGACTTTTACCTTTGGAATTAAGAGATTGCAGGTCAGCAATGTTTGACTTAATACAGATATTTGGTTGAGAGTGTTAAGCAATGAAAATCTTTCAGCTTTTATGTAATTTATGAGTTCAACTACGAATAATATATTTAAATGTTCTTAACTCATGCTCCATAATAGTAGGAACTGTGTGAGTATGGCTAGATAATTTAGATGATTTTGAAGCTTAAAGTAAACTGCTTGTCAAACAGAGAAATTCGTTAGGTCAGCTTTTTCATGAGTTATGGGAGGTAAGATGATAGCAAAGTTTAAGAATGCTTATTTTATTTATCTACAGAATATCATTAAAAAAGTGAATGGTCAGAAGTTTGTGTACAAGTTTGTCTCTTACCCAAAGATTCTGAACATGGATCCAATGACGGTGGGCAGGATTGAGGGAGACTGTGAGACCTTAAGCTTCGGGAAAGTCAGCAGCAGCTCCAGAGATGTGGAGAATGGAGGGAAAGAGAAACCACCTCAGCCTGGTGCCAAGACCTCTAGCCGCAATGATTACATACACTCAGGCTTATATTCTTCATTTACTCTCAACTCTTTGAACTCTTCCAGTAGGAAGCATTTCAAATCTATAAAGATTGAGAATCCTGCTGAGAAATTAGCAGAGAAAAAATCTCCTAAGGAGCCAACACCTTCTGTCATCAAATTTGTAACAACACCTTCCAAAAAACCACCAGTTGAACCTGTTGCTGCCACCATTTCAACTGGCCCAAGCGTTTCACCATCTTCTGAAGAAACTATTCAAGCACTGGAGACTTTGGCTTCCCCCAAACCGCCTCCACTGGAAGCCCCCACCTCTGCCTCCAATGTAACTCCCACTTTTACCGCCGTGCCTGTTTCGTCCATGTCCCCTTCCTTGAAGGAGGAGCCTCCGAGAACACCTTCACCACCGCTGAGTTCCAACCCAGACGTCGACACACACATCGATTCTGT
Source organism: Rhinolophus sinicus (assembly GCF_057876585.1). Taxonomy (NCBI): domain Eukaryota; kingdom Metazoa; phylum Chordata; class Mammalia; order Chiroptera; family Rhinolophidae; genus Rhinolophus; species Rhinolophus sinicus. The sequence continues at coordinate 22,935,263 of NC_142511.1, forward strand.
GGCTTCTCAGCCAATGGAACTGCCAGAGAACTTGTCACTGGAGCCTAAGGACCAGGACTCGGCTTTGCCAGAAAAGGACAAAACGAATAATTCATCAAGATCCAAGAAACCCAAAGGGTTAGAGCTGGCACCCACCCTCGTGATCACAGGCAGTGACCCGAGCCCCCTGGGAATATTGAGCCCATCTCTCCCTACAGCGTCTCTTACGCCAGCACTTTTTTCACAGGTAATTTTCTGTTGTTTGCATTTACTTACTTTTTAAACATCCAGAATTTATAACCTCAATTCTCATTCTGCTACTTAGGTTTGTCTTAGAAAGGTTGTATATGACCTTGTGCAAGTACTGCAGTTCTTCACCTCAATCAGGATCACCAAAATGAAAGGTCTGGAGTTGCGTTAAAAAATTGTTCTGCAAGTCAATAAATATTTTGGTTTTTCCACTTCTAAAGAAAATAAATATTCTCTCTCTCTCTCTCTCTCTCTCTCTTTTTGGTCTTATAAAACTGGTTGATATCTTACTAAAAAAACAGTGATAATCTCAAGTGAGAAAGCATTTGATCCCGAGAACCTTAAAAAGAAGGAATGTTTGATGTTGGGTAACAAGTTTTCTACAGTTACCGTATATTTTTTAAATTGCTTAAATATAACATTTAAATAGATTACTCACAAACCTTCTCTTTATTGAGGAAAAGATGTTTGTGACTCAGTTACCCGTTATTTTTCTGTACCTGAATTCAGATTGGTTTTTCTATGTGGGAAAAACCTACAAGAGACAGGTTGGAACATAATTTGAACTTTTTGTTCCTTTAGTTTTAATGAAGCATTTATTATAATACTAGTTGAACAAACCTTTATCTTTTTTTTTTTTTTTTTTAAAGAGGATAGTTTGTTGAAAGCAAAGAGTTAGAGCTCCCGAGCGGGAGGGGGTCCCGAATGGGGGTGCCCCATGACTGAGGCAAAAGCTCTTACTTTTTTTACCTTCCCTTGCCTGCTTGGGGAAGGGGAGCTGTTTGAAGAAAGGAACTGTTTGAAGAAGGGAACTGGCGCCTTCTAATGAAGTTCATCTACCAGGTTTGTTCTGCTTGCCCATCCTACAGGAATTAGCAGAGTAACCCACTCTTATCTATCAGATCTGCTCCATTTGTCAGATCAAAAGGAATTTTATGATTAACCTCAAGGCATTGTTACATTTTGTCCTGGAGCGAAGGAGTGATTTCAAAACCTGGAGTTTTAGGATATGGCTGTCTTTGTTTATTTCATCAGGGACCTCCCTGTCTATCTAGGGACATGCTAGCTAACCTGTCTCAATCCCCCCTCTGAAGATGAAACCCTAACTGCTGTTAGGTGATAGGGGCGACGACTGCTCTGGCTGCTTCAGGCTGAGGAGAGGCGTAGTAGAGAGAGACCAGCAACTAGGGCTTGGCCAGAGGTCTATCTAAGGATCCCCGGTAGGTGAACAAGTCCAGGTGAGCCTGTTGTCTTGTAGGCCAGTGGATAATCTGTAAGCTGAGACGCATGGTAGGCAACTGCATGAGGTAATATCTATAATAATGAATAAAAGAGAAATGAGAAAAGTTGCCTTACGTCCTGTTAAACTGGGAAGCTAGGAAATAAGGCAGGAAAAATCTAGGCTGAAGAATCTTGTTTTTAGTTTAATATTGGAAATTATATTATGAATTTGTTGAACGTTAGCTTTAATTAACTGAATTATCAGAGAGATTGAAACAGCATAACCCTTTAAACTTTTTACATCCTTGATTGTGTTTGAGAAGTAGATAATCTACGGCAGCTCTGTTTGAGAACTGTTCCTCTGACCTATCCTAAATCTTGTCTCATGAACAACCTTTATCTTAAAAGTTTTTAAAATAATTTGACTTTTTCCTCATAAAATTTCAGACTTAAAGAGATTTGGAGTGGAGAATAGGACAATATTTGGGTCAGGGCTAGGGTTTCCAGGCGGGAATTTCTGTCCGTTCTGAGGAATTTTTTTTCACTTTTCTGTTTCTAAATCCCGAGATATAAACTGTTTTCTGTTCTCCACGATGAATCTTTCCACAAAGTGACGGCTGATACTACCAGCTACCTGGGTTCAAGGAGCTGATTTTCCCGATTTTCCAACCAACTTTTCTCGGGATTCGGGAACGGAAAAGTGAAAAAAATTCCTGAAAACAGGCGAGAATTCCCGCCTGGAAACCCTAGTCAGGGCTATTTGTGTATTATTACAAGGAGAAAACAGAATCCTGATGTGTCATTTAGTGACTGTTTTTGCTTTGTGTATTGCAGACGCCCATCTTACTGACTCCGAGCCCTTTGCTCTCCAGTATCCACTTCTGGAGCACTCTGAGCCCTGTTGCTCCCCTCAGTCCGGCCAGACTGCAAGGTGCTAACACGCTTTTCCAGGTAAATGACATAACAGCCTGTCTTTTGTAAGAGGGATATGGTAAATGAAGAAAGACGCGAAAAGGCAATGCCCCACTCTTAGTTGAAGCATTATAAAACTTCTGTTTAATAAACTCTTTCGTTTTGTTTTTGAATTTCTAAGTATTAATTTCCTAACCAGCAGACAGCTCAGATAAATATTCACAGCAGTTTCCTTTTCATTGTTGACATGCATTGGAGTTAAACCAAGAATTGTTCGATAGCATAGTAGATTTTGATCCCACCCAATTTTTTTGTCTTTTTAAACTTGAGGAATCCTCTTTTTTTAGGAAAAAAATATACCTGTATCTGTTTTACAAACATATATACGTGTGTGTATACATGTATACATGTATATAGATAGATTTCTGCACATAGGTTTCCCCTTTTTACTGGGGATTAAAAAAATAGAAAACTCTTGAGAATAGTGTGTTATATACTCCCATTTTCCCCTCATTCAAATTGATATTTATCAACATTTTAAAAAATGAATATTGTATCACGTCTTAACCAAGAACTTAGGAAAATTCTTACAGCTTTTAACTATTATTTGCCCCAGACATTTAGACTTTATAACTTGTAGGCTTTCTTATGGTTCATTCATTCACTTACTTAGGAGTAACTCCCTGGAAGATTGCCTTGCATTTTTATAATTTAATTTTTCATTTGTTCTTTTGGAAATGAAATGGTAAGGAAAAGAAGAAAATTAATAATCTTTCTACTTCTGCATTTTTTTGGGTAAAATTTTCCATGTTTCATTTTTACATTTTTCTTGGCCTCTCACAACCGATAATTAAGTTACAGAATGATCTGAGACTGTAAGCAATGTCTTAGTGTTCAGGTAGCTTCAGCCTGGACTCTTCCTATGGAATTGGTCTCAGAATACATGATGGGGAACCCTTTTCTGGGATGCACATCCTGTAATTATTTGCACCAGTTATAAAGTTAATAGATGGGTATCTCTCTCTGGACCTTTCTGGACGTCTTTGACAGTCTGTGATTTGCTTTATAATTGAATATACTCTAGTGCATGTTGTCATTTACTGAACTTTCTAAAACCTTAATTTGAAGTTAAATGTAATCCCGTGTACCTTAGGATTTAAGGAAAGGTACAGGCTTCTTCACATTCCATCAAGGTAGGCTGGAGAATGTTAATATTTAACATTCTTTCAGGTTTTTTTAAAGTTTGTTGTGACATCATATTCTTTCATGATAAACAGTTACTGTGTTTGTCCTGTGAGCCACGGCACGCAGCTGTCCTGTTCTGCCTCGGGGAACGTAGTGGGGACAGAAGGGGACATGTGCTTTGAGTGAAAGGGTAATAATGTGCTTTACTTCCTTTCCCAGTTTCCTTCTGTTCTGAACAGTCATGGGCCATTCGCTTTGTCTGGCCTGGATGGACCTTCTACCCCTGGCCCATTTTCCCCAGATCTGCAAAAAACATAACCTATGTACTTGTGGAATGAAAGAACCAAGGAATAAAGGAACAGCAAGACACTCAACGTGATCGCATTTGAAGTGAGCAGTTGATAGTTCTGCAATGCCGATAATAGACTTGTGATTCTTGCCATTCCCCATCGAATGCCTTTTTAGGATTCTTTGACTAAGACTCACATTGGACTGTGTATAAAAATGCCTTAATTGGAGTCCAAACTCCACCTCCCTGTTTCTTTCTTTTTAAAAAAATATTTTGAGCTTTGTGTTTAAGTAATTTTTGGTGGGTTTTAGCAGCTAGCTGTGCTTTGCAAGAGCAATTAAGAACAAAGTTACTCCTTCTGCCTTATTGGGATCCTTTGGCCAGAAAAAAAATACATGCTTTGAGTATATTATTTAAAGAAATATTAGTTAAATGAAATTGGCCATATCTTTGGGACTAAGTGTACTCTTTTGAATAACTAAAAGTGAGCTGTGCATAAGCAATAGAGGAAAAAAAGACTCATTTCTATTCACATAAAAGAAGGTTGAGCAGTACTGTTGGGGAGATTCTGCTTTGCTGTAAATTCTAACATATGTAAGCAACCGTGCAAAAAGGCATCTTATTTACATTTATTCAGGATTGGTCTCTCAGCCCTATGTATGATCTTATCTAAACCTGTCAACAGAGCATGGAGCTGGTCTATTTTAACGTAGGAAGATGTTTAAACCTGGGGTTTTAAGACAGTGTTTGGACCAGCCAGAGAGAATATGGGACCCCATATCTAGTACAGAAATGTTGGCTACTCTCTGTGTGGTATGATTATACACCCATGGGATATGATGGCTTTTAGGAGGATGAACCTGGGTATTGAAATTTTGAGGTATCTCTGAAAGATTTGATTGAATAACTTAAAACAACATGTGGGGCTTTTCTCAGTTAGAAGAGACCGTGTTTCCCTGAAATAAGGCCTAGCCAGACCATCAGCTCTAAAGCGTCTTTTGGAGCAAAAGACGCTTTAGAGCTGATGGTCTGGCTAGGCCTTATTTTCGGGGAAACACGGTACCATCGTGAAGGATTCTCTCTCTCTTTTCTGTTCATTTGACCCCCTTTTCTACTGTCTGTTTATCTTCCTTTAAATTTAAGGTTGCGAAAGATCGCAGTAGTTTTAAAGATGTAATTAGGAAGATGGAAAATGAAGTGAAGCCTCCAAATCTGTAGCGAGGTAAAGATGTGCTTATTTCTTCGAATTTTTCTTTTTAAATTAGGGAGGAGCAGAGTTCACTTGGAAAGGGTCAAGCATAGGGATTAGATTGTTGATATTAGTAGTGAAAAATTTAGGCCTTTTCCTGAACATTACCAAATTTATTAAATATTACCATATGGTAATCAATGCCAGGTGCAGACAGCTTTGTTGATCCCCAAACTGAATTGATACCAACATTGCGGTGGAATCTGTTGAAAAACTTGGTTTTAAAATCCAGGATTAGATTATATATGGCCACTACCCCCACCCTGATCATTAAACTAGGTTTTTATCCCTAGAAATAGTTCCTATAATCAAATCACATGAACTAAAATGGAATGAGGGAGTAGACTCAAGGGCTCAAAATGACACTGATACAAACCAGCATCTTCCAGGTGTATAGTACTCACTTTAAATGTGTTTATATGCAGTGTGGAGAAGCTCTAGTGTAAGATACCTGTGCTAGGTCAGTAATAGCAGAGGGACAATATTCAGGGAGCTGCCTTTGAACTTGTAGTGTTGGAGACCTGTTACTGCTTCATCTGTGGTTCTCAGCTGAAAGGTCTGTTCCTGAGATGTGCAATAGTGTTGAAAGGTGTTCAGTAGTGATGTGGAACAGATTTTACTGGACTTTTTTTCCATATTGAACTGTTTAGTTTGCATGCTTGTTTGAAATTAGATGTCTTAGCAGCACTTTGGAATAGTTTTATTAGGTTAATTAACATTTTGTATATTAAATAAGTAAATATTGATGGCTTGATTTAATTAGATACTTAAAATTTTGAAAGCACAAAACTTTTATTTTTTGGAATTAAAGGAGACAAAGCCATTGGTTTGTTTTCCCAGATGGTATCATTGGTAATTAACTGCCTCAGCACAGGGGAGCCTGGGAAGCAAGGACAGCACTAAAACTCAGTCAAAGCAACTTCATAGGAATGAGTTTTAGTGAATCTGTCTATAAACCGATCCTGGAAGCCTCTGAGAGGTGTGGGCCATAGCGAGGTGATGATCTGCTTTCTCTTTGAGCTCAGTTAACCTGGGGAAGAGTGTGTGTGTGTGTGTGTGTGTGTGTGTGTGTGTGTGTCCGTGTCCTTTTTAAAATGAAAGTTTACAACCTTAGCTCAACTGTATGAGGCAGACTGTTCTTTTTGTAAACTACCTCCTTCCTGGAAAAGTCTCAGTTTCATACTTTTTGAATATCCACAGAGTTCTTAACATCCAAAAGTGATATACCACTTAAGATCAGTATTCACTGGAGAGACTTATATTTGATAGTGATAGCTGGTATCCATCACTAGTCGCTTTGCCAGGTGGGCAGAAGTAGCCTAAGATAGGAGAGCAGGTTGAAGGAGTTTGTGAGACATCTGCTGAGATTAGTTTAGCTTTCCATCTACTGTGGTCTGTATCTACTTAGTCGTATGCTGGAAAATGTTTTAACTACCGGGCTCTCTGAAGGGGAAGAAGGCCCTTAAATCGTAGCATTTGCTGATTTCCATAATGTAAATTTCTTCCCCATTGCTGGTTTTAAGCCACCACTTTGGAGTTGAGAAGGGATGCACACAGTTGGCACACAGCTGCACCCTCAGTCATCAGACCACTGCATTTATTCCACCCTAGCATGGATTGCCACATAATTTCTAAAATAATATTTTTCTTGTTCATATGCTGACTTTTTTAAATACAAAATTAAAATCATACATCTGACTTCAGTAATCTTTTTTTTCCTGGTTTGTCACAGCTTTTGTGATGTTACAATTCCTCATGACATCTTGTATGTTCAAGCAAAGGTGGAAATTTCCATTGATTTAAAAAGTTTATACATAGAGAAGAATCCAGAAACTCTCACTCAACCCTAAGCTTCTTAGAGTTAAAATGTAGATTTAGTTTTTCCACATTTTGATGGTTAAAAAAATACATGTACATTTTCTTCAAATTTTGATGGGGAAAGAAAGCCTGTGAACCTTACAGTAAAAGGGTATTGGATTTTTCTTTTTAAACTGGAAGAATTTCTTGAAGATTTCCATGTCATATTAGAGATCAAAAAGACAGGACTGACTCTTGAATCTGTTTACCTGGCACAATTTCTAGTTTTCTCCATGCTCTGTATCACTTAGGCTTAGAGGGGAAAATAAATCAGAGGCTTGGAATTCTGGAGCTGTAACTGCAGGCTATTGTTAATATCACTTCATTTCCATTCATACCTGGCATTGCATGATGATGTCCAGTCTAATGACACTGTTTCATCCTGGTCACAGAGTCTGTGTTATGATTCTAAAGTTCTAAAAGGCAGTTCTGGATGTTTCTAGTGAGTGTAAGCACATTGGAAGCACTCATTGGCATTTCAGAAAAGCAGTCTCCAGCCTTTTCAAACACACACTTACTTGATCAGTAAAAGTTTTTTAATACAGATCCCCTATTTGCAAATTTGTATGTAAAGTTAATATGTACATTAATAAGACATACAGAAAAATAGAAATAGGATGGCATAAAAAGTAAATCTTGAGTAGAAGTTTTAACATTTTCTTCCTGCGCCTAGTAGGTTGTCTCGTGCACTGTCTGGCACCACGCACTCTACTTTAAAGACCGCTGACTCAAGATAATGTTTCTCAATCTTGAAAAGAAAAAAAGTGGATGCTTTTGTTGTGACATATGGAGAAATCCTTTACATATTTGATCTGATTTTCATGTAAAATCTCTAGAAGAGATTTGGAATTTTTCAGGAGAGCTTGTCATTAACTTTCTGAAATTTCATATTCTTTTTTGTAAGTTGCCAAGTCACCCATTACCAAATGTTTTCCAGCGCTTCATGCATATTATTTTTGACAGCCTGTTGGCTCTTTCCTCTTCATATTATAGGTATGACTTCATAATGTACTTTAGTCTGCTTACAAACTTCTTTTGGCCTTAACTAATGTTATATGTTACCAACAAATTCAGAATTACTTCAAGTTGCTTTATGTTAAAATGCATAATAACCTCCATTTTCTTGCTGCATTAGTAAGTTTTTTATTTTTTTATTCGTAACATTTCAGCATCTGAAGAAATGCTTTTCTTGATGGATCTGTTCTGTTTATCCATGCCAGAAATCTAGAACTGTGCTGCGGGGTGTAAATGAGTATGGAGACAAGTGCAGGTCTCTCTGTGCAGAAACCTGGAGCTCTGAAGAATGACCAGCCAACAGGAAAGTTAAAAAGATTACTCATGATGTATGTTATGAGGGTATGACAGGATATATTACTGCTAAAAAGAAATTGGGAAGTTCATTGTTTAATCCACAGTAGTGAAGTGGAGGTCCACTATAGTTGTAGTTCTTTAACAGGTACTCTGAGCAGAGAATGGGTTCTATAGAAAGTATTTTGTTAATTACCTTCTTGGTTTTGAGTCAACAAGTAAATGTTTTGTTGTTGTTTTCCATGCTGCTGGCATAGCTTGAAACAAGGTGCCCTGTTATTCCTCTTAGGTCATCAGAACTCTGCTTCCTGGAGTCGGTGTTTTAATCTTAGAATCTAGAATTCTTGTGGGTGGTAGAGTATTAAGCAAGAAAAGAAGGCGGTTTGATTTCATTTCTCGTATTTGGTGGAACCTGTTAGCATAAGTCATGTTTTGACCTGTAAACAGCAAATCTGAAAGGTGAGTTGTTGATGTAGTATAAATGTTCCATTTGAAACTGCCAGTTTCTTCAAGCTACTTTTCTGGAGGGAAAAATCTGTGATAGCTTGACAGCCTGCCAGAAAATAGCAATTTGTAGGGTGCTGCCATTCACACTTAGCCATTGTGAAAGATGGGAGTCCAGAGTGGTTCGAGTAAGAGGGCAAATGTCGGCTTTAAGCTTTCTACAGAGCTAGGAAATTGAAGCTGAACAAGAAAATTCATGAGGGATGCAATCAAACATAATAAATCTCTTGAACTCCAATCTTTTGAGTATAATACACATCAATAAGCTTTATAAGGTTTAGTTTTTTTTTCGTTTTTTTTTTAAATATTATTGGTGAATATTGGGGAACAGTGTGTTTCTCCGGGGCCCATCAGCTTCAAGTCATCCTTCAATCTAGTTGTGGAGGGCGCAGCTCAGCTCCAAGTGCTGTTGCCATTTTCAGTCTTTGTTGCAGGGGGCACAGCCCACCATCCCACACAGGAATTAAACCAGCAACCAACCAACTGAGCCATCCGGCTGCCCTATAAGGTTTAAATTTTTCTTTTTAAATATTTAATTGGAAGACTAGAGCATTTCTTTCCAAGTCATTATGATTTATTGGCTGAGTATATATATGTATGTGTGTGTGTGTGTGTGTACTGATGTATTGATTGTGTGTGTGTGTGTGTGTGTAAATAAATTTGTTTTTCAGAGGGAACATATTATTCATCCTCTAGGATGACTCCTAGACTATTTTGTACTAAAAAAAAAAAAAAAGTTGGCTGCACTTTGCAATTGCCACTTTTTAAAAATTAATGCCTTGCACATTTCAGTTTTTTTAAATACATGGAATGATAAGCCTTAAAGACTAATTAATTGCTTGCCAACATTTAGAACTATAATGCTATATGTGACATACGCTAAACAAAGTCATCTTAAACTGCTCTCTTACATTCATGTATTATTGAGGAAATAAGGGTGTCATTTCTTAAAATTTCTACATTTGCTTTTGTGTAAAAACCCTTACTATGTTGGGTTCTAAGTTTCTCAAAGAGGTTAATAGTGGAAGTAGTATTTCTGAAATACAGGTTTGACCATGGATCGATATAATAATGGAGGAATTCTGGCATTGTAGCCTAATTTATCCTTTTAAACTGTACATAATTAGCATTAGCAGAAACCTCAAAGAGTATCTTGGGCCAAATGTTCTTCTCAACTTTGCTTTGTTTCCCATCTCGTAAGGGCCCATTCTGGTTCTTGGCCCTTGCAAGGATTATGAGCCATGCGAGGACAGGCCTGGGATCTTCTGGATGGTGTGGAGGAGGGTACCCTGTGGCTGGGCCAGTTCTAGCCGATGGACTCATTCAAGTACGCCTAGAGTTCAGGGGTGGGAATGCCATATATTGGTATTAAATCACTTGGCACTTTTTGGGGCACCATTATTAGCACTGTTTTGTTTTTAATAACTGGAAGCACTTAATGATTTTTTTTTTTCAGTTTCAACTTATGGATATTGAGGGTCAGGGAAGTAAGGTTTATTTCTCATTTATGTTTTCTGGAACTTAAGACTGTTTGGAGAAGTGGTAAATGAGCCCTTCTAGGCTCTGTAAGGTATGCTCTATAAGGCTAGGATGTTTTAAAATAATTTACAAGTTTTTAATATTCTGCTTCATAGAAATTATGACTTTTTAATGATCTGCAATTGATGGATTGCACTCAACTCTGTAAACTATCTAATTTTAAGATTCTTTTCTGTTTAATCATTGTCGCTTATTGTCTGTTATGTAGGGGACACAGGCCCTTCTAAGACATTTCCAATTTTTTGGTTTTGAGGGCAGTATTACCAATGGCCTTTATATGTACATTACACTCATTGCTTATGTGATAACGTAGCATATTTGATGAACTTCCCTGCTCAGTATCAGTGAAAGATGCATACATGTAAAGATAGAAATCAGTATGATTAATTTTTTATTACTCGAGGCCTATTTATTTGGTTTGGCCATGCAGTCTTCTTTAATCACAGTCATATCTGGTTTCTTCACTTTTGCCTTCTAGCAGTTTCATTTATCTTTGTGGGTAGGGAAGATTAAATATGAAACTCAGCCCAGTCATTTTGCTACTGGTTTGCTTTGGTTTGAGGCAAATAAAATTTTTGACTAAAATTCATTTTTTAGAATTATGCCCTCTATTCACTAAATAATCAAGTTGGCTGAAAATAAAAAGTGTATAACTTGCATTTTGAAGAACAAACCAATACTTTTCTGAGCCTTACTGGATCTTCAAGTGTGGCTATCACTTGGAAATTGAATGATGTTAAATAATAAACTTTTTATTTTCATCCACCCAACTGCTGTTGTGTTAACACAGGAGAGGTGTTCTTTTACGTCAGTGTCTTAGTTTGGGGTATGTGGTAATAAGAACTTGTCACGTTGCTTTCCTTAAACCTAGATCAACTCAACTGAGAAGACAGTTACTTCATTTTTTTATTTTCTCCCTTGTTTATTTTATTGAAAGCTATCTCTTGTGATATCCGGTATCCACCACTTTTGTATAAATACTTCTATATAAAATGCAAGTGCATACCTACCCAAAAGAAGGAATAACTGTTAAAGTGTCATTAATAACTTGTAATTTAATAACAGTGTAATTTACCTTAGGGAGGCTTTCAAAGTATTAAAATCACTTTTTTTCTTCCTTTTCCTAAAAAAAGTAGTTAAAATGATATAAACATTTTATGATGCTAACAATTAAAATGATGCTAACATTTACTAAAATCACATTAATTGTTGATGCAACTGAGAGAAACTGCCGTATCTTCTAGCTAAGCAGCCTGATTTAACCTGTTGGGAACCAGAGGGATGTTGTTTGAAGGTTGACGAGGGTGACTGTAGCTAGACTCTTGCATTCGCTTATATTCGGCAAAGAAACTTTACAGCGAATTTAGACAGCACTTTGAGGGCTTTAAAATACACTGCTTTTCAGAGAAAAAAAAAACGTAGTTGATCCTCAGTGCATCCACAGACATGGGTAAGCGGTTGTTCTGAATAACCAGTCAGGTGATTATTTTTTCTATTGCTTCTAGTTTTATGCAAAAATGTTCAATTCTGTAATGGTGATATGCATCTTATTTGAAAGATGATACATTTAAAAAAACTGTTTTCTGTAAGAACTGACAGGAATTTGTATAATGGCAAGCTGGCTTTAAGAAAGCACTGTAGCAAATTTACTAAAGTCCAAAAATTACATAGATATATTAATAGATATATGTGCAACTAGATAACAGTCAACAATTGTATTTTTTTAAATAAATATTTTTAACAAAATGAATTTGAATCAATTATTGATTTCTCTCCTCTCACATCTATTGAGATAGTCCTTGTGTATTATATTTTCATCCATGCTAAATGTGGGTAAGGAAAGAGTTCAGTTTTCCCAGTGGTTATCGTTAAAACCTGGCCTTAAACTGTTTGATGTGTATCTACGTTAAAATATTTAAAGCCTGAGTTGGGATAGGTAGTGAAAAGGGGAGGCTGTAAAATGATTATTGCTATTAAAAGGAATTAAAGAGAACTGACTGACTAGAAAAAGTATTCGCCATGTGAACCTTCTTTTTATTTTACTTTTAAAATTTATATTTTTAAAAAGTTTTTAAAAATTTAATTAGATTCCTTCATTCTAGCCTTTGTACAAAGCAACTTTTGCTTATTCCTGCTCTAGGCCCCGCTTCTTCATGTAATTTTTGAGATAAGAACCTAGAGACTTCACTTGATTTAGCAAATGAAATTAGGCCTTTTCAGAACTGAGTTGGTATATGGGGCGGGGGAAGTGGGGTTAATAGGTGGCAAAATCACATCAGAGAGGTCTGTTTCATATCTTTAGGTAAAAATAACACAATAGAGTAACAAATTGTTCTATAGGGGACAACAGTTTACTCGCCCTGGTGAAATGTCACTTCAGGTGGTGGCGTCACTAAGCAGTGTTCTGTGGAGGACTGCTGGGTTCTCCTAAACCACTGTTTCAAAATATATTACCTAAAGCTGTAGTCTCATGAGGTCAAATAAGTTTGGGAAATGGGGTTGTCACCTCACAGAGATTCAAAATGTATATTAGGTTATTAAAAGCTCTAAGAAGTCCTTCAGTGAAAAAAGCCTGTATATCCACCATTTTCTATCCTTTCTGACTGTTGACATGTCCTCTTGAGAGGCAGTGTCTATTTTGCAATCACTTTCTGTGTATTATAGCTGCATCTAATGACAAACTAATGCCCTAAACATTGGGTAATTTTCCAGAGTTGGCATTATCAGGTAGGAGACAATCATTAACAGTTGTAAGATTTCACTTGTTACTACAAAGCGTCCTCACATTGGAATATGCCCCGTAACTGAAGGGAGTGCGTGACTGTGGCTTCATTTGGAGTAACCTTAAACTAAGGGCGGTGTATAATGAACAGGGAAACAGGAAAGGTCATTTCTCATAGGCAGGAATCATTGGTGTCAATCATTGCCGGAACATCAGAGTTGATTTGATGATTCCCATGTGTTTTAAACACATCATCATTGACAGAAGCCCCTCTCTAGTCAAGGTCACCTTCCACGTTGCCAAATCCAGTGGTTGATGTTTAGTCCTCAGTGGTGGCAGCACTGATGACTTCCTCCTTAGATGCTCTTCACTCTCCTTCCAGGAAACCCGTGTTCTCTCCTGAACTGCCTCCTGCTTCTCTGGCTTCTCTCATTTGCTCTCCTGGACCCTATTCTTTTCTCTCAGTGTTGGAAGAACTGCAGGGTTCTTCCCGTCTCCACATTCACTCCCCCGTGGTCTCATTCAGTCCCGCAGCTCACAGCTCTAAACGCTGTGTTTATGTGACCGTGAAATCTGTATCTCCAGGCAAGTGTTTTAAGCTCCAGACTTGTATATCCACTAGCCTTGAACCCAAGATAGCACGTCTGAGATAGAACTCTTGAGCGTCCCCATTGTCTTCCAGTGTTAAAAGGCCTCATCATATACCTGCTTACTCAAGTCAGATTCAGCCTCGATTTCCATCTTTACACCCTACACCCAACTCATCAGCAAATTCTGTCAGTTTGACTTTCAAAATACATCTTTAATCCAACACTGTCCAAGCCACCGTCTCCTCCATAGTTTATTGCAATTATACTCTTCCTTGTGTCCCCAATTTCATTCTGGCCCCATGTTTTCTCCACACACCAACCTGAGGATCACTTTTAAGCATGTATGTCAGATGTCCCTTGCCTGCTCACAACTCGCCTAATAATTTTACATAACTCAAAAAAAAAAATCCACATTCCTACCATGGCTCACGATCTGGCCCCTCGCTTCTCCTCCAGCCTATTCCCTGCCTCTCCCCGTCCCTCACTGCACTGAAGCCACACTGGCTGGCTTGCTGGTCCTCAGATGCTACAAGCATATTCAGTCTCAGGCTTTGGACTTGCTGTGTCCCCTGCCTGATACGATCTTTCCCAGGTAGTTACTACTGCTTGTCACTTAGGTTTCTGCACAAATGGACAACTTAGGAACGTCTTCCAGATCATCTCTTGACATTCCCTATTGCTGCCCCCTGCTGTTTTTCTTTCACTCAATTATCCCTCATCCACGTTATCTCTGTTCACTGTCTCTGTCTTCAACTGCAGTGTAATCTCTGAGGCAGGGACTTCCATCTCATTTTCTGCTCTGTCTGCACCTAGATCCGTGCCTTGAGCATAGCAGGTGCTCAGTCGATCGTGTTAAGTGAATAAATGAATTCTCTCAAAGACCTTTTTGTCACTATGTCTTCCTCTAGTGAATCTGGTGTACGATGGGTTAGATTGCCACATCCAAATAGCAGAGGGAAATGTGGGAACAGGGTGACTCTACAGCACTCAGAAATATCAAAACTCTTGAAAGGAGATCAGGGAAAAAGCCATAGTTGGTGTGCAACTGACTGCAGTGTGGTGTGAAAACCTATCCTCCTCCTCGTATTCTGATTGTGTGTAAGGGGACAGTGGTTCTCAATCCTGTCTGTGAGAGTTTCGTTTCTTCTAAAATACCAGCCATGTGAACCCACAGTATGAGAGAGACGTGTCTTCGGGGAACATTTGGTCATTTGTTTCTGGGCTTATATAAAAGGAGCAATTGTCTTTGATTATAGATAACACACTCAATTTAAAATATTTTATTTTAGAAAAGGCACTCTTAGATTTGTTTCAGTCATTTTTTATATTCACAAGTTAATCACCATCACCTTAGATGTAGCCATTGATTCTTCTAAATCTGTATAAAAAAGTGGTTTTCTTGAAAAAACCACAAGAAAAATACAGCCGTTTTTTTCTTGCTCAGGTCAGTCACTCTACAGGTAGGTTGCACATGTAAGATTGGCTAGCATCTAGTACTTTTAAGTATTTACAGACATAGTAAAACTATACCCCTAGGCCACCAGCTTTCAAAGGAATTTGGATCTATTTGAATTACAATAAATACGTACCAAACATACGAACAATTTCTAAGTTGCTTATAAGGATGTTTTAAAAATAAAA
Organism: Rhinolophus sinicus; assembly: GCF_057876585.1. NCBI lineage: Eukaryota > Metazoa > Chordata > Mammalia > Chiroptera > Rhinolophidae > Rhinolophus > Rhinolophus sinicus. The sequence continues at coordinate 22,950,508 of NC_142511.1, forward strand.
ATTGCTAACATTTATTAAGCAATTCCTGTATCAGGCATGTAATAATTGCTTTACACAAATTCACTTAATTCAGAATTCCTTTGAGGTAGGGTAAGGGTTTTTGAAATGTCATTTTACAGATTTAAGAAAAAACCAGGCTGGAACAGCCTCCATGATCTGCCCAGGACCACGGAGCCCGAAGGTGAGTCCAGTGCTTGAAGCAGGTCTCAGCAGCCAGATCGTCATCACCACACCTGCTGCTGGCAGATGGCGCTGGCTTGCGTGACAGTGCCTATAGTTCCAGGACAGACCTTTTAATGATGGGCACGTGAACCACATCACTTGGACAGATTGCTAAGAATCATGCTCCACTTACTTTTTATGTGTGTCTATTTGTATGTACACAGAGAAAGTGCAGGTCAACTAATAAACACAAGTCACTGTAATGGCCATTTCACAACCTACAGTGGTGTTCGAGTCCTCTTCTTTCCAAGTCGCTGAGTTTGCCTTCTCTGTATTACTGCAGGATGTGCTCCGGACAGGAGCTGTTATTCCTTGGCAGACAGGCACTGCTTTCAGTACATTACACAGCTTGAATTGTTCAGTAGTCCTACTTTTGTTAAAGAACTTGACATGGTATTCAGGCATACCTCGTTTTACTGTGCCTCACTTATTGCGTTTCACAGATTTTTGTTTGTTGTTTTACAAATTGAAGGTAAGACCCTCCACTGGCAAAAAAGATTACAGCTTGCTTTATTGCAATACTTACTGCAGTGGTCTGGAACCAAGTCTGCAATAAATACCCTTGAGGTATGCCTGTAAAGTGTTTTTCTCTACAGGAGATGCAAAGTTTAAATTAGGTATTTTTGAGAAATTCTTAGTGATGTTTTTAGAACTTTTATAAGCTAGTCAATGTCAGTAAAGAAAAATAGAACATCCCGTTCTCCTCGGCAACTTCTGGACCAATAGCATTGATTACTAGCAGGGGTGTGCTGGTAAAAGTTTAAACAGCTGGCTCTCAGCGGGGCGAGGGCAAGCCATGATTTGTAGCTTTTGCCAATTAATGTGGTATAAATACTCCCACCATGTCTCTTCTCAAGCCACCAATACGTTGTCACTCAAAGTGAAATTGAAAGAGATGCATAGAAGCATCCCTTTATATATTATATATTAATATTTCCACCATAGATTAATTGTCATAAACCACCTCAAGAGCATAGACACAGAAAAACTAGTGATGAGTTTTGAGTAGCTATTGCCTTTGCTTTTAAAGTAATTTAAAGTGTCTATAATTCAATTTTTAATAATGGCTGCGTTTAACCACCGCTCTCAAAATGAAATGTTCCCAGTCAGCATTTATGAGCTGGTATGAGCGAGCCCCACATGCCACTGAATTAGATCCCAAAGATAGCAAGAGTCAACTTTTCCTTTTGCTGTTTTACATGATGGATGAAGTACTGATAGCAGCAGGAATTGGAGGAACTTTGGACAATTAATAAAAGCACATAAATCTTGTGAGCATGCCACGGAATAACTTGGGGTTTGTTTTGATTAATTTAAAATATATCTACACACAGCAATGATCACTGAGCTTTACAACTTCAACCTATTTTATCAAACTTCAACTAAGAGTGATCTTCAAACCCAGGGTGTGGTCCACGGCAGGAGGGACCAGTGGAGTGAAGCAGGTGGTGTCGCCTTCCCATCTGGGCATCCTGGACAGCTCGTAGGGACAGAGCTTACCAAAAGTGAAGTAGGGAAAAGGAAGGGAACTTGAATAGCCAGTAAACTAATGATTGGCCCAGGGAGGACCCAGGTACCAGAACTCAATTTAATTTCTTACACACGAGTATATAGTGGGGAACATCGGAACCAAAGCGTGGAGAGGTTGCTTCCACTGCCACCCCAGCTTTCTTCCACACATTGGGTCTCTGCTGGCGCTCAAGAGGCTGGATGTCTTCGCCTGTCTCCTTCACCTAGTTTTACCTCTGGTAGCACTCCGAGCTTTCCATTCCAAGTGGTTTGTCCTGGATAAGAACTACAACAGGAAAAAACAGGCAGCACATTTCAGCAGCTCTGATTAAGTTGCATCAATCATCTGAGAGCTTCCCCAGGCTTTTTGTTTGTCTGCTGTTCTATGGCTCCTCAGGGAGCCAAGTGAAGTCAGACCTCCTGGTTCTGGCAGACTGTTGGGAGAGCCAGTCTGTTGAGACTAGTAGTATCTGGGCTCAGGGAATATGTATTTCTTTTTGTCTCCCATGAATAAGGAACTCATTAGATGTTACTCATTTGATATTCAGCAAATATTTCTTGCACGGGGCCTAAATGAAGGCTCTGCTGAGCGCTGGGCTAGACAGCAACCGGCCCCCGCTGCCTCAGAAGCTAGACTGTAGTTAGTGCTGATCGGGCCCCCCATTGTTCTTTTGGGACTTTAAATTGATTGTTTAAAGGGTGCCTACTGTGTTTCCCCGAAAATAAGACCTACCCCAAAAATAAGCCCCAGTTAAGATCGTCAGCCAGACGGATGCATTTAGTATGTTATGACGATGTTCCAGAAGATGACATGACTATATTTGAATAAATGTAGATTGTTGTACATGAAAAAATAAGACATCCCCTGAAAATACGCCCTAATGCATCTTTTGGAGCAAAAATTAATGTAAGACCCAGTCTTATTGTCAGGGAAACATGGTATAAGACCCGGTCTTATTATCCGGGAAACACGGTATTGCCACCTGCTGAGAGAGGGGACTGCAGACAGCTGATTGGGTTGTGGGGACTTGAGAGCTCTGGGCAGAAAGGCAGAGGCGCGCTCAGGGTTACGACAGTAGCTTTGGGACTCCCGCTGCCTGGGGTCTCCAGGAGTGAGACTGTTCTTAGGTAGCGTCACTGGCCTGAAGGAGCTTTTCATCGCCACTTGGCCTGAAGGACTTTTTGAAAAAGAGATTTGGACTAGAGTCAAAATCCTAAACTGCAAAGAGATGGCCAGTTAGGCTGCTGGGCCAAATTGTAGCCAAGAAGGCTGGAAAGAGTCTTGGCGCATGGTCCCCTGGCACGGTGGGATGCAGGAAGCCAAGTTCACATCCATGCCCCTCTCCTAATAGAAAAACCATGAGTCAGCCGATCCAGGCCCTCCTGCCCTAACAGCGCAGCACAATCGCGTGGCAAAGCAGGAAGAGGGGAAAGGAAGCTGTAGAAAAATAAACATTTCCTTGCATTTTACTTGGAATAGAACAGCATGGGTGGCGTGCTAAGATCCACAGCATTTCCCACATCTCCCCCCCACCTCCCTTGCTCTGTTTTCTTCCTCTTGTGTCGACACAGATTCTTTCCTTACCTGACGAGCGTCCAGGGTGCATCCTGTGGAAAAACAGGAGCAAGATGTAGAAGGTAAAAGCCAAGCAACCAAAGATCACGCCACAGACCAGGAAACTGTAGCTGCCCTGAGCCTGGAATAACTGCCAGAGGGGAAAACACAGACATACAGGCCATCAGAACCTCACATGAAGATGTATTGGAGGAAGCGGCCTCCGGCCTTTGGCAGGTTTTCCAGGCAAGTTGAGTCCCATCCTAGCAGTAGATAGAAACGTGGGTAGGAGGGATGTCTTGGCCTTGTTTCAAGATTATGTTTCTGGAAGAGGCAGAAATCCTGCACTAAGGCAGGAGTTGGACCCAGTGACCCCCGCACTATGTCTGGAACCTGCAGAAAAATCTCCCTGTCTTCCTTTTAAAACTGCAGTCATACTAGGTGTTTTTCTACCCACAAGGCCTGACCAGAACTTAGCAGAGAAGGTATATATGTATATATCTATTAGCCTTTTATTATGGAAAATTTTAGCTCTTTGCCAAAGTAGCCTATGGAACTCCCATGGACCCATCACCAACTTTAGCAAATAGCACGTTTCCTCCATCCCCCACTGAGGTACACTGACGCACAGCCTCACATCTGTTAGATGCAGAGGGCATTGCAGGATGTAACTCTTCCCCTGCCCAGCAAAGCATAAGCAGAGGAATGGAGAGCAGTGAGGAGGGGCATTTTGGGGGCTGGAAGACTTCAGTTCGGACATCGTCCCTGTCAGTTATTAGAAGTGTGACTGACTGAGGGCAAGTCACTCATCTGAGTTTCGGTATCCTACTTTGTAAAAAGGGGAATGACAGTATCTAAATCGTCTTCAGTAAAAAGTAGATGTATTTTTTTTTGCCCCTGGTGAACACATGAACCATGGGTATGTTTAACGAAAACTGAGGGAGTCGGCCTGTGATCAGAGCAGGAGTTTGGCAGGAAAGCTGGGCCCCTTGCTAGTGGCCAAAGACTACAGGAGGTAGGATGAGGGAGTGGCCGGTTGAGAAGGGGTGGAAAAAGGATTCTGCAGCTCAAACCCATCCCAGTCTCGGGAGCTAAACAACATTCCCACGGGGCCCCTCTGGCCCTGCTCCCAGACATGACTTGTGTTTGCTTTGGACTATCACATCCCTTCCCAGCTCCAGGTCCCCCATTCGGAGGCTCGGCTTTCAAGGCTGGCTTAGAAATGGAAACAGGTAACACAGACAGAGTGGGGCCCTGCTAGCCTGCGTTCAGAAGGTGGTTGGCCATACCTTCCCACCAGCTTGGAGGAGCGCTCCCCAATTGGTCTCCCGTCCCCCAAGTTTCCCACATACCCAACCAACCAGCATCTGGAGAGACATCTCGCCAACTCCTGCCCCTGTCACCAGCACTGTGGTCGCACAACCTACCCAAAAGAGAAGGATTTGGTTTAGTAAGAGCAAGTTGAGGAGATAAAAGTCATCTGGCACAGTCTAGGTTGTTTCTGGGAAGTCTGGAAAATGGCATGGCTGCCTAAGAGAACGACTTGGGATTCCTCAGATTTCTCCGACTTTCGCCTTTAATTTTGCTTTGGGGATGCTTCGGTCCTGTTGTCCTTAGGTTCCTTCGTTATTCTGAAGCCTTCAATTGCTCACGATTGTCTTCCTGGTCAATTCCCAGTTACTGAGCCTGCCATTCAGGGCCCTTCCCCATCTGAGCACCACTGACCTTTCCAGAAAGATTTCTCAATCTCCTCAGGCCAGCCCTCTGCTCTGGGCAGAATGTGTTCTCACTGCCCAGGCATTGCCCAGACCAGTCACATCTCATCCATCTGGCAACATGGCACACACCTTCAGAGCCCAAGCTTCAGAGTCAGACTTGGGTTCCAAGCCTAGCTCTATCACTACTAGCTATGTGACCTTCATCAAGCTCTCCCCTTCTGTAGGCTTGGTTTCCTGCCGGAAAGTGGGCACCACGGCGTGTCTTTCCCAGGGTTGCTGTGTGGATCCCTCTGAGGTGATCCATGTAAGTGCTTAGCATAATGCTGGCACATAGTAAACCCTCGAAACCAGGCCAGTTCTCTGCTGAAACCCGTCAACGCTGCCTTCAGGATAGAGTCCAAATGCTTTCATGTGGTTTCCAGGGCCCTTTATAATCTGTCCCTGTTGAGAGTTCAGACTCACCCCTCACACTGCCTGCTCACACTCTATCCTCCAGCCAGAAGCCACCTTCAGTGTCCCGACCCACATACTCACTCTCACCACCAGTCCTGACACGTGTGTTCACTCCTAAACATTCCTCTTCCTCCTCCTCTTTTCAAACTCCTGTTCATCTTTTAAGCCCTAGGTTAATTTCCATCTGTAATCTTCTTCCCCACCCCCAGCACCAAACCTGGATTAGTTCCTCCTCCTCTGTGCTCCATCAGCCGCCGGCACCCTGTGCACCCACTGTCTGTTTACTGGGCAGCCTTCCCCGAGAGAGGACTGTGCCTTGAATTTTAGTTCAGTGGCATATACCACTACTTATTATCTGCATATGGGAGACACTGAGTGTTGTTTGAATAAAACAGAGATTTCCTACTTTGGGCTTGAAGTCCCTCTTTTAGTCTCGCTTACATTTATACCTGTCTCTGTGCCTTTGCTCTCACACTGGTCACTGCCCGTCCTGCCCCACCCTTCCCTGGTATGGCTTTCATTTTTCTTTCTGTCTTTCCGAAATCTAGGCCAGCTCACACCCCATCTCCTCCAGGAAGCTACTTCTAGATTCAACACTGGTTACTCCCTTCTCTGAATTCCAGTGGCGCCCACTGTCTGCTCCCCTCATCCATTCAAAAACATCCCAATACCTTCTGTGCACCAGGTACTGTGCTAAACACTGAGGGCACTTAGAGGAATGATTAGAGTTAGCAAATATACTGACTGCCTGTTCATCTTGGAGGGACAGAGGAGGAGAGATGGAGTGGAGGGCACTCCAGGCGGAGGGTTCACCATGTACCAAAGTGTGGAGGGACGGGAGTTTATGTGCCATCAGGCAGTCGCCAGCTAGAATGCCAGCTCTGCGGTTCCCCTCTGAGGGTGGGAGGAGGCTGGAGAAAGGAGAAGAGCTTCACAGGAAGACATGAAGGGCAGTGGGACCGGCTCTGTTTTAAAGCCGTCCTGCTATAGCTCCAAGGATGGCTGGTACGTGGCGCTCACCCTGACTCCATGTGAGAATCACCCTGCAACTCCTGACCAATTACATCAGACTTTGTGGAGATGAAGCCCAGGCAGTGGGTTTTGTTCCAAGTGCTCTAGGTGATTCTAATGTGGAAACAGCATTGAGAACCTCTGGTAGAGGCAGTTCTGAAGGCAAGGAAACAAGGCAAGATCTGCCAAGGCAGGGATGGAGGTGATCAGGCACCCTTAAATATTCCAAGCAGGTAAGTGATGATAAAAGCCCAGACTAAGGCAGAGATGGAGAGAAATGATCGAGTTTGAGTGATCGTTTGCAGGCAGAATCAACCAATGTAACTACTTTTATTACTGTTAAACTAACATTTATTGATCACTTAAAACTCGGTGGGATATATATAATGTTTGACATATGATGCCAACATTATTTCTTGACTTCATTTACTCACTTGAGGTTTGGGGATTATCCCTCATTATGGGGAACTGAGGTGGGTGTCGCTCTAATTGATCCGACCACCCCCTCCCCCCATACACCAGTTTCCCCCTCTCCTCCTTTAAAGAAATCACTTATCTTTAATGCTGGTTTTCCAACACTTTAGGGCGTCTCTATTTACTTCTAAGGGTAACGTTAACTGTTCAAAACATAATTATTTTTAATTAACTCATTAAAAAAAAAAGATCTGTGGTATATGCATTTGGGAAGCTATAGAAAGGGAAGGAGATTAGTCAAGAGACTTCGAGGTTTCTGACATCAAGCAACCTGTATCACAAGCCAGGTGTGAGTCCTTGTTCTAACCCTGAGTTGAGAACAACATCCATCCGCAAGAACAGTAAAGCGCGGAGGTGCTGTGACTGACAAGGTATAAAACCCCTTTCCGAGGCTGTAACTTCTCCCAGGCCACTTTGCTTTTCTTTGAACTTGGAATTTCCATGCCTGTTACACAAAATGCCAGTTGTGGGTCAGTAGACATTACTACGGAAAAAAAGCAAAAGGAAAAAAGCAGTAAGCTTCTCTGTGGCCTGAAATCACATGATGCAGGTATAATGTTGCCGGGGGAGCTCCACAGGTCAGAACAACCCTCATCTGTGAGCCTGTTCCCACCAGTCAGGAGAGCGTCGTTTCTGTGAGGAGGTAGGTAGGGCAGTGATCTTCCATCTGGAACATCACAGAAAGATGGGGTCTGGGGGAGGCAGTGGCATTGTCGGAGGGAACCGAAATGCCTTTGCTCTCAGCCTGCACACTCACCTTTGTATTGCAGAATGTCCTCAGTGTAGGCTAGCAAGCTGGGGAAGGCGCTACTGAGGAACAGGCCCATACTGGCTGTCCCCACAAACAGGAAGATGACGTTGTAGGGGAAAGCAAGAAGCACCAAGTATGTCACCACCACGCCGACCTGTCACAATAGTGATGGAGGTGATTAGAAATTGGGAAAAGCTGGGCCAAACCAGGAGTCCGCCTGTCTCCCGACGTGGACAGTTCGACCCCAGGAGCAGCGCTGTGACCAGTGTGCCACCCTGTGGAATATATGGGGACTGCACCTTCCCTAATCTGGTGTCTGACAACCAAGCCCTGAGAATATAAGAAAGCGGGGAGGTGACCCCCCCCACGACCATCTCCGCAAATGGCTTGTCACACACGCTTAAGAAGTGCTCGGTGAGGGCAGACTGCCTGTCCCCAAGGTCTTATCTGTAAGCGTAGGGAATTCCATTCAAGTCATCAGCTCTCTGCCCTGCTGGTGCCTTGGTCAGAGTTCGGAGTCCTCCACCTGTCATGAAGAGGAGCTGCTTCTCTTTCCCTAAAAGCCACGAGTTCGCAGAGGACACCTTGGGGTAGCAGGAAAAATGGGGTGGTGGCTGCGGGGGTCCCCAGCCTCTGAGGATCCAGGCAGACCTCCCGGAAGAGGGTCATTGGCTGTGGCAGGCCAGCTTGGCTTCACCCCCGTCCCCCCCCCCACACACAGCACCCCAAATTGTGTTCAACTTTCAAGGGCAGATTGTAACCCATGGTTGGAGGGCCAAGGTGAGGGAGGGCTAAGGTGATGGGCTAATGGACCAGAAATCTTTCTAGTTCAGTCAGAGTCTTTGCCACAGGGGCATATTTTTGTTAAAATAATCCTTTTTCTAAATTCTTTTAAAATGTGTCAGTATAGACAAATTTCCATGCAAAACGCATCTGGGAAGAAACCCAGGCAGCACCGATTTGGAGGCAGAAGACGCAGATGTAAGTACCAACTCTGGTTTTGACCAGTTCTGGGGCCTTGAAGTAGCCAATCTCTCTGATTCTTAGCTTCCTACTCTGTAAAATGCGTTATAAAAGCTACACTAAAGAGTGGTGGGGAGATGACAGCAACGCAGGGACTCTTCATGTGTGAAGCTTTAGACAAATATCAGCTCTACTATTTGTGTGAAGCTTTTCATAATGTCTCAGGAGATAAGGAAAGGAAGCCTTGATTGAGTCCTTTCCTCACCTCCTATGTCACAGCCAACCGCAAGGCCTGTCCACTTGACCTCAGAAAACATCTTAGAATGTTCGTACTTCTCCAAATCCATTCTGAGCACCTCGTCCAGGCTCCACCTCTCAGGCCTGGACGGCAATAGTGGCATCTCACTGTCTCCCTGCATAACTGGCCTCTCTACAGTCCGTCCTTCCACGGAGCGGAAGTGTGCAGGGCTGGGGTGTGCTTGTAAAATGCAAAGCAGATCACATTATTCACCGCTTAAAACCTAAAGGTCTTCCGCCTCCTTTGAATAAAATCTTTCTGCTCCCCACCCCAGCCCTGCCCACCACACACTCCACCCCCAACCCGCCAAGTTCATTCACCCCCTGGGGCCTCTCAGCCAGAAGTACCCTCTGCCAGGAACACTCTCCCCTCTGCTCTTCACCAGGCTGATGCCTCCTTGGTAGTCAGCTCTCATCTTAGGCCGGGGGCAGAACCAGTACTCGGAAGGTGCTCTTCTGCTCCCCTCCTACCACCTGCCGTCCCGCTTACAAACCAGGCACATCTCTAGGCTGGCTTTGAGTCACTCTGAAAATCTCCAGACTTGGGGAAGTTTTAAAACATCTAACTCTTATTTCAGCATGGGTGACAGAAGACTGAGCATGTCCAGGGCAAATTAGCAACTCTGCCAACCAATTCTCCTCCCGATCGGTGTGCCCCTCCTCCCCAGGTGGCAGGGTTGATGCACTCTGGCTCTCATCCTGCCTCCCACCTGCTATAGGCTCCTCATCCTGACCTTCTGGGCCAGAGTACACTCTCCTTTCCCTTGCGCAGCTTCTTCCCTGGCTGACTGTAAGCTCCCTGAAGGCAGAGAACTCTTCTCACAGAACTCGGCACCCCTGCAGCTCCCTGCAGGAGAGCTCATTAGCCAGCAGCAGTTGAGACCCAGGACAAAGCTGAGCACTGGGTCACCATTAATTTAAAACTGAGAGGGACACTGAGGGGTAGTTGCAGTGAATATGAGACAGTCCCATGGCAGCTGCAGCATCAGGAACTTGCTCGGGGCTGTTCCGCTGTAGGCCCAACAGGGTGCCCGCTCAAAGCACCCAAAATGCTTTAAAAGCCATCCAGATGTCCAGGCTCCTCTCCACACCCCCTGAGTCAGAATCCCTGGGGTAGTGGCCCAGAATCTGCATTTTCCAAAAGCACCTCCAGGGGGTCTAATATAGTTGGGAATCCCTTGCTCTCCGATAGTGTTTTCCAGAACTTGCTTGATGACATGAGCCCCTGGGTGTTTGTTAAATAGAGAGATTGCCAGGCCCCTCCCCCAACATTCTGATTCAGAGAGTCTGGGTTAGGCCCCAGAATCTGATTTTACTTTTTAAAAACCATCAGCGCCTAATTCATGTGGCTGCTTCAGACTTTCTTCCTTCTCTCAAACCCAGATTCCACGGCCGCCCCCCCCCCCCACAAGCAGCTGGCCTTGTGTCCACCAGCAGCGCTGGTACCCTCACTGTTCTCTAGCTCTTCTTCCCTGCGTCATGTCCCCCCAGCTCCACGGAACAGGGGCCTCCCTCCTACCTGAGCTCCCACTTCCTTCCCCGCTGCTCTGCATTCCTTCCCCGCCCCCAGGGCCCTCTTCACTCAGCTCCTCTCAGACAACGGTATCTTCACAGACCCCCCTCCTTACAGGCTTCCTCCCTTTCTCCTCTGCCTACAAATAGGCCCGGACCACCCCGACTCCTGTCAAACAAAACTCCCTTCAGCTCAGAAATATTTGCAACACTCGTGCCTCCGCTTCCCATCTCTCTTTCGCCCTCAGCCTCTTGAGTTTGGCTTCAACGTACCCAACCTCCCACCTACCTTCAACGGAAACTTCTTTCTGAAGGTCATAACTCAGCACAAGGCCAATCTCAAGCGCCTTTCTTGGGGTATGGGGTTCTTTGGTTTGTGTAGCCCCAACATTATTTCTCAACCTCCTCTCCACCCAAAACTCAACCCAAGGAAGGCCTTTCTGACAATATATTGGGCTACCTGGAAAGGTAGTGAGTTCCCAGTCACTGGAGGTGTTTAAACAGACTGTGTACCCCTCCTCTGTAAAGAGATGTTATAGAGGTGATCGAAGCCCTAGTGGGAGATTGGGCTAGATGACCTTTCAGGAATCTGTAATCTGGACCCCTTTGTCATAGATGGTGACATAGACATACATCAGGGTGAAAGTCTTAACCCATCGCTCAGGGCCAGACTTCCTGCCTCCTGGGCAGACCGGTTCCTTGAAGGCAGCCTACATGCCAGTCTGGTACTTGAGAATCACCTGGGAGAGTTTCCAAATCCAAGTTCCCAGGCTACAGCCCAGAGAGGGTGATTCTGAAGGCCAGGGGCCTAGGGGATCCCTGGCCTCCACTGGCCACAAGGCTCTGACCAACTGGGCACCGAGGTGAACACGGGGGGACCAAAGCCAGCAGCTGCTTCCCTGCTACTCTTGGCAGGTTGTCAGCTGGGATCTGCCCCACACATAGCAGCAGTCACCTCTTGTAGCCCTTTCCTTTTATGGGTACAAGATCAGGGGCCCAAAGGGAGGAAAGGACTTTTCCAAGATCACAGGGTAGGCTCCACCTCCTGGATTTCCATTCCTTCCACACCAGCATCTCGCCTCTCCACTCCTGTCCTCTCTCTATTCCTCCTGTCCCACCCTATTGGCAGAGTCCAGTCCTGAGCAAACGTCCTGGGGCAGTGGTAGGACCAGGAGTAAATGGTTCTCCTGGGTCCCCAAGAAGTGGAAGGCCACTTACCACATTGATGAAAACCATGGTGGCTGGGTTCACTTTGGAGGAGATGGGAATGGAGACAAGCTGACCCAGGGTGATGAAGCCCCAGAAGAGGCTGGGGAGGTAACCGGCCACCTTGTGTCCCAGGGACAGCGGCTTCTCCACTGCATAGCTGTACACAAAGGTGGAATATGCCCCCTGTGGAGAGACAGGCCCTGCTGAGCACACCTGCCGCACAGCCAGACCATAACCTTGGGAAAGGAAGCCTGGCTGGGCAAGTGTGGTGTGGGTGCGGGGAGGACTGGTCCAGCTCCTAGAGGCTCAACACAGGGTGGGTTTGGGACCAAGACCATACAGTACACACAGGCCCGAGCTGAGAACAGAACCTGGGGTGCCGCAGTTCCCAGACGGCACCTGTGGAGGCCTAGGGGTTCCAGGGAGGTGTATGTCCACAGGGAGCCCATGGGGTCTGGGCACACAAGCACTGCGGCCCCCTTCACCAGAGCAGGGCTCCAGTGCATGTCTTATTTATGAGGATTCCACAGAAAGTGTTTTGTTGGAGGAAATTTGCTGCAGCTAAAACAAACAAACAAAAAAAAGTGTGCACAAACATCTCATTTTATAGATGGGAGGGTAAAGAGAAGTGACTTGCCCAAGGTCACATTGAGAGTTGGAAGCCAGCCAGTACTGTCACGAGTGCTTTCCACCACGTCACCTAAGTTTTCAGGTTCTTTTCTTTGAAGAGTCCCTCAGATGGCAATCAGTTACTTAGCCATTCAAAACTATCCTAATCCAATTCTTAGAGATTTCTGGCAAAAGGCATTAAAAAGTGTAACAGGTCCAAAGGGGGCTGAATAGCTGGGCCAAGATGCTGCCTGTAGCTTGTTTCCAACATGGCTTCAGAAGCCCAGGTGTGGAATGGATTCCAGGAAGCGGAGTTCCCTACAGTTTACCTAGCATGACCTCTGCTTGAGGGATTAGGGCTCTGCTCTTTTAAAAAATGTGGGTATCCTATACTCAGTAACAAATCTATACGCCCCATCTACAGAGTTATCAAAAATACAAATAATTGACCAGGACAGAAGGCCATAGGACCAAGGGGCTGTGAATGAGTCTGGAGACAGTTGCCCCCAGGACTTCTTCTCAGTTTAAACTTCTGGAGTGCTGTACTACTTTGGAGCACAGCACTCCAACCATTTAAACTAAATTTTACAGGTGAGGTCTCCAGGAAACCTTGCTACCCTTCTCTCTGGCCATTCCCAGACTTGAGTCTCGGTGGATGGTCCCCCAAGAAGGTACCCCCCGAGGGCAGGCTCACCTTCATCCCATCGGTCATGAACAGGACCAGGGCAGCTGTGATGTGGATGGCGAAGAAGGAATACGGGGCTCCTTTGAAGTTCTTCCGTTGGCAGCAACTGAACAGGTCCCCATGCGCTGGATGAGACAAGAACAAGGGTGAGTCTCAGCCTCGGCTCCCTTTCCTTTGCACGCCCAGGGGAAGTGGCTGACAGAACCCTGGAAGAATGGGGGGCCACTTACTGCCTCCTACCTCCTCTAGCTTCAACCGTCTGTTAGGAATAGCCCCTGTCCAGAGGTCAAGTAACTTGCCCAAGGTCACACAGGCAGAGTTAGGAGCAGTTTGGAGCCAGAAGTCTGCCTTCCTCATTCTCTTGGCCAGGTTGCTCCATCCCCTGCCTCACCAGACCATTGGTGCCAAGGTTCTTTTCCAACCATTATCACCTGTGACCTATGGTCACCCTCTGGGGGAGGGGTTACCAGAGGAGCCTCGGTGTGGGGCTGTGAGCATGAAAGTTCATTAGAGCCCCCACCTGGGTGTGGCTGAATATTTGGGGACAGCGAGGAAGCGTCTTCCTTCTCAGGAGGCTGTGTCTCCAGGGCGAGCTCATCTGCAGACAGGAGCAGGGGCCTCCTCTGAGGGCAGCAGGTCAGCAGCCGCTCTTTGGACAGCAGATACAGCACAGCCATGGGCACTGGGAGCTGGGGGTGGGCAGAGGGTCAGGAGAGCCTTGTTCCTGTCAGGCCCCCGCTTCCCATGCCTGGCCTACTCCGACAAGCCCAGGTGGCTCATGTCTGCACAGTCCTGGGAGCAGAGAGCTCTTTTCCAAGGGTGCCCAGCTATTTCCAAGGTGTCGCCAGCTATTGCAGCCCTGACTCAGGGCAGGCTGGGTGTCACTGCTGTCCAGCCTTAGCCACATTCGTTTCCCTAAAAAGACAGGTACTTGTCACATGCAAAGCTTGGACTCACACTGGGCTTCCGCCGGCACAGGAGAGGGGCCAGAGATAAACTCATTTCCGCCTGGATCCTGCCGGAGCACGGCCTCTCACACTCTGTCATGCTGGTAGATCATGTGTTGCTTTACAAAGAAGTTTTGCTTTCGTTCATCACAGCTCAATAAAACATGCTGGGGGGAATTATTATCCCCATTTTCCAGATGGGGGCAAATGAGGCTCAAAGTTTTCACTTAGTCAGAACCTATTACAGAACCTAGTACTGTAAGAAGAGACCCGAGTGGTAAGCTACAGAGCCAGCGAGCATGAGTGCTGGTCACACCGCTGACTGGGGACAGAGCAGGACTGGAACCTGGGCATCCTGATTCTGTCCAGTGCCATCTCCACCTCAGAAGTTGTCTAGGTGATGTCACACCCAAGGAGGTTAGAGGTTAGAGGCTATCCTCAGGGTCTTCGTGTCTTGAGGGACATGGACTCCTTTCGATTAACAAATGAGTGCTACGTGCAACACGCCCAATGTTAAGTTCACTGCTATTTACATTAAGCCACTTAGGTTTTATGAACTCCCCTGGGCAGTGAGAAGTGTTTCCTGCTTCTGAGGTTGCCTGGAGAAGCCTCCACCACCTCCCTCTGGTACCCTGGCTGTCTAACCACGCTGCTGCTGGAAGCTCCTCATCCACTCTAGCCTCTGCCCTTGCTGCTGCAACCTCATCTAGTTCCTCCTGCTGAGGAAAAAGGCAGCTCAGGGAGCGGCAGAAGTTTCTCAGAGGCTGAGGGCTCCTCTGGGCTGCCAGGCGAAGCTGGCAGGTAGAGGTGGAAGTCAGCAACTGGCGGCCCCTGCCTGGGGCTGCTCTGCGGGAGCCTCTCCTAGCCTGGAGCCAGCTTGGTTCCCACGGGCATTTTCTCAAGTCACCTGAACACCACCCCTGTGCTGACACCTCCCTGGGGGCACCTCGGGAGCCTCCTTCCACACTCAAAAATAAGTCAAAGTCAGACTCTGCCTGGCCGAGTTAGAGCCTGAATGGGAGGAGACAAATCCAGCCTGAATGGGAGGAGACACAACCCCTGCCCTCAGGAGTCCCAGGTCTGAAGGGGAAGATGAGGCCCTCCCTCTAGTCTGATGGGGGAAACAGGAAACCCACACACAGAGTCCTGCAGTGGCAGAATGCCTGGGTGAAGGCCAAGGGGAAACAGCTGTAAAAGGGGTGCGATCACTCAGGTGGGGCTTTCCAGAGAGGTGGGTGGTGGGCAGGACTTTCCAGACGATTAGCTGGCAGTGCCACAGGAGTACACCCCATCTGTAGAAGCCCATTCAGGGAAGGCAGGCGCCACCTAAAAGTCAGAGTGCCAGGTGGGCTGTGCCTGTGTGTGTGTGTGTGTGTGTGTGTGTGTGTGTGTGTGTGTGTGCGCGCGCGCATATGCCCACATGCTTGCACAGCCTCGTTTTCCTCTGTGGTGGACTGTTTATCTTCAGACACAAACCCACGGAGAAGTCCGGAAATCCTGCAGCAAACAAAGTGCCTCCAGTCTGTTCCTCATGGGGCAAGAGAAAACAGACCCTGGGCTTGTGCTGGACCTTCCGGCTTCCTGGTCCCAGAGTCCCCGCCTTGACATTGTACTGACAGTGAACCTCCCCTTCGCAGGACCCCTTGGAGAGCACAGGCCCAAAGCTGCATTGTTTCCAAAACAATGATGGGCACAGCAGAAAAGGGAAGGAGCAGAGGGAGAGATGGGGGCATTTCTGAGAGCCCCCAGGGCGCTGGGGCTCCAGACTGGCCTGGCCTCTTGTAAGGCCCTATCAGGGCCTTAGCCAGTGATGGCGTGACAGCCTCGGCCCTGCTGCTCAGTGGCACTGGGGTGCCTCAAGAGCCCCTTTCAGTGCTACCCGCACAGCGTTGTTCTGAGGCCCAGCGGCAGCTGGGTAGCTGCTGTCATGCCTGAACCCAGCCTCCCTGCCTCTGGAAGGGTGACAAGCATGTTCAGTGCAGGAGAAGCTCTGAGTCAGAGTGCTAAGCCACATGGCGATGCCATCCCACCACAGCCAGCAGGCCAACGGCCGCCTGAAATACCCGCTAGGCCCAGCCCATACTCGGCCCAAGCCAGGAGGCCAGGGCTGCTCCTGACACTGTTCCCCAAGGGGGGCAGGGCTTGGGGTGGGGGAGTCTCCCCACCTCTCCCTCTGGCCCCAGCCTGGGCTAACATGGGAGAACCCACCTTGGGGTGGGGGAGTCTCCCCACCCCTCCCTCTGGCCCCAGCCTGGGCTAACATGGGAGAACCCACCTTGGGGTGGGGGAGTCTCCCCACCTCTCCCTCTGGCCCCAGCCTGGGCTAACATGGGAGAACCCACCTTGGGGTGGGGGAGTCTCCCCACCCCTCCCTCTGGCCCCAGCCTGGGCTAACATGGGAGAACCCACCTTGGGCTGCACAGCATCAGAGGAAGTTTCCAGCAGAGACCAGAGTCAGTGCTGACATGGTAGGGGGGGATGTGAGCTGGGGGTTCAGAGGGCACTCAGTGTCCAACCCAGTCACAGTGCTGCCATCTCCCTGCTCTGCTCCCACCAAGGTGGCCTTGGCAGGCAGGGTCCCTCAGAGGTCGTGTTATTTATCTCCCGGCCGCCACAGGAGCACCCCTCACAGCAGGGCACAACACAACCCCACCAGCTATGAAGTGTCCTGGAGAGGAGCTCGGTCTGGTCTGCGATGCTCTGGCCCAGGGCTGGCTTCATCTGACCTTGGAGGAGAAGGGCACGTTTCCCACAGAGCTTCAGATGACTTGAAATTTGACCTTGATTTCACTAAACTTGTTCACCGCTTTACCTCCCTTGGGAATCGCAATCACAGGGTGTCACAACTGAAGGACCTCAGAGATGATCTTCTGCAACCCCTTGGTGTTCAGATGAATCCTGAGGGGTGAGTTCTCCCACCCTCTCGCCTTCCTGAGGACACACCTCAGCCCCAGCCCATTTCTCAGAATCAGAAGAATCCGCACTGAGAGCTGGTATAGACGTACATGCGACTACCTTCTAGTCCCCACTCAGCCCTGCCCCAGTGGCACTTACGTTGATCAGGGCCATGATCCAGAAGGCGTAGGACATGTGCGTCTCTGCCCCATCCTGTGGGGACACCCCAGGCAGCGTCTGGTTGGACCAAGTCCGGGCTGTAGTGTGGGGCTGGCCCAAGACCCTGGACGCATGGAACAGGAGTCTGCCGGAGCTGGCGTTGGCTGTGCTATTGGCAGGCAAGCAGTTGGTCTCCGACAGGAAGGGGTCAGCAATCAGGGGACTCAGCAGAGCCCCAAAGCCCACAAAGAAATGGAGAACCTGGGAGGGAAGAGAGGAAGGATGGGGGGATGTCAAGCTTCATACCCCATTCCCCACCTTGTGTCCCATCTGGGGAGCTCCTGCCTGGGCAGAGTGGGGAGCAAGGGAGTGAGAGGCAGGAGAGGAGAGGAGTGAGGTCATCTCAGCCACCTGCTTGTTCTGGGACAACTTGGTGACAGCGGCCAATCCCCTCCCTCATGCTCCCTCCTTTCCTGAATCTTAACCCCCAGAGGGGGGCTGTTCCCATGTTAGCATCAAAGGGAAGGAGGCTTAATAAAGGGAAGGGCTGGACTGGAGTCCTCGGTAACCGGTAACCGGGAGGACAAGAAAACAAGACATTCAGCGAGAGGGAAAGAGACAGGAGCAAAACAGCAAGGCCTCCCGTCACTCTATTTCCTAGTTTACAAACCACTTTCTGGTTCGCACTTAGATTCCCATGACCACCTGCAGGCAGGGCTCATTACCCCATTTTACAGATGAGAAGACCCAAGCCCAGAGATAGCTGGTCAAACTAAACTGAGACCCCGGTGCTCTTTCTGTGTCACCACCCCGGCCTAGGAGCAAAGACACTGAGCCCTGGGGAGAGATGGACAGATGCACAGGGCCCTCCCCACCACCCAGCCCCACACCTGCCCAGTGGGTTCACCTGAAGGAAGACGGCCGAGTCCTTCTGGTAGATCCTCACCAGCTGCATGTTGGCCACAGTGTCAATACAGCCCATGGCCAGGCCCGCCAGCGCCATGACGGAGGCCAGCACCTTCACGTCACTGCAGAACGGAATGACGGCAAACACCAGGGAGATGGCCAGAGAAGAGGTGAAGAGGGCCCACAGCGATTGGGCCTGGCTGCGGTCACAGAGGGGTGAGGTCAGTGGGGGGCCCAGAGCCCCTCAAAGGGAGCCCTTGTCCTCCACATACTCGGTGGCCCTGGGGGACAGTCCCCCCACCCTCTGGTATCTGAGGAAGGAGCTCTGTCACTCAAGCTATGGGTTGTGGGCAAGATGTTTAATGAGCCTCAGTCTCCTCTGAGAACAATCCTTGCCTCACAGGTTGGTTGTGAGGACTCGAGAAACCATGTAACGGGGAACACATGGGCCTTAACAATGCATAACTGCTATTATTTTACTTATAAGCAACTTTATATTGTTTACTTATAAACTATTAGAGGGGAATCTGCTTTGAGCATTTCACGGGAACTGTGCCACATGCATGAAACTGGAAGTGGGCTAGGGGATGGAACCTGAACCCCAAATCCCTGAACTGCTGCAGGGCGTCCTCCCCCTTGCAGGTCCAGACCTGAGCTGCATGAACCAAAGCCACAGCTGAGACATCTGGGTAATTCTGTGACCCTTCTGTGGGCAGAGGTGTTGGGTTCTGTGCCTGGCAAGAGTCCGGAAAGAAGGCCCTGGCCATCTCCACTGAGAGGTATCCCTTCAAAGAGCCCACAGCAGGCCGGCTGAGGGCCTGTCCCCCATGAGCGAATGAATGGATGAGTGAACAGATGAATGGAGTGTTTAGGGCTCTGTCAAGGTCTTTTCGGTGACTCTGTCCAATAACCAGACTCCCAGAGAAAGGTAGGAAGCCTTGTATTTTCTGGGACAAGGCTGAAAGGCTGGTGTGGGGGGAAGGAGATTGGGCAGTGTCAAGGTTCTCAAAGGAAGAGGCTGTGGAGGAACTTTATCAGATTATGAAAATTTGGGGAGCCCTCAATCAGCCTCTGTGGCTGCTGGACCTGGAGCGGGGATGGAGTACGCGGTGAGAAGACATGTCTGAGTTTCCAGCACATTGAGGAAAAGAGAGATGCCTCCAAAAGACCCTCCAGGCTGTCTTTTCCTGGGGGCTCTTGCCTCTCACCCCTTGGCTCTCAGCTTCTCATCTTGCCAATCTTTGATTAAATCCTTTATCAGAAGGGCTCTGCTGATAGCAGCAGTTCGTTATTTTCTCTTTTCTTGTTTTCACGTTGGTCCGCTGGGCAGATGACTGATCGTGACCCCTGCCTGCTCCCAGCTCAGAGCTGCGTGAGGGGAGAGGGAGAGTTCACTTCGCCTCCCCCTCGCCCCCACTTCCTCCGCCCCCACAGACTGTGAGGAAAACAGGGAGGTTGTGTTGTGGGAATGCCTGTTCAGGTCCCTCCTGATGACCCCTGTCCCCCCTGCATCCCTGCTTTGCAGTCCCTCAGCACTGCCAGCCGGGGCCGCCCGCTTCCTGAGCTTCAGGTGTTTCTGCTTCCCGCAACCGGGTAGGTGCATCTTCCTTTCATCTGTGTTTGACACAGAGGTGATGCCCACACCTCTATAGGCTGCAGCCTCTCATAATAGCTTTCTCTCTCTCTTTCCCCTCCTTTCCCTGAATAACAGACTAGGCAGGCTCCTGGGTGGCCTGACTTCAGGAATAGCAAGAGGGTCCCCTCTCTCCCCTTCAGATGTTCCCTGCATTGACCTGGTACACAGGGAGGGGTGACGTTTCCACCACCTCACCACTCTGCAGTGAAGCGCGGATGTCCCAAGTACAAATTCTCTCTTGAAGAATTAACACATTATTATACTGTCCTGAAAAACCTGGATAAAAGTGGTTAGTAATCAGTCCTGCAGCAAAGTCCCGAGGAAACGGGGCCTGGGACCAGTCACTGACATGGGAAGCAGCTGTGGGGAAGTGTGGGAAAAGAAAATAAGTTTACAGGACAATGACCAACATTTGTTTAGAGTGTCTAAGACACTGGTGCACATGACAGTGCTGTGAGGGGGACTGTGTAATTGTTGACCCACGAGTAAACTGAGGCTGAGAAAGTAGCACACAGAGCCTGGACTGAAACCCAGGTTTTCTGGCTTGATATTCTCTAAGCCATGCTGTTTTTCCATGGCGAGACAGGATAGAGGGAAGGGAGGAGAGAGAGCGAGAGAGAGAGCTGGTTCTGGGCCACAGATCCAGCCAGGCTGGAGCATGAGGCCAAATTCTGCAGTCTGGTCTCAGGAAGCAGCGGTGAACAGCTGTAGTCGCTAGAACATGAGCCCGCAGCGGTCCCTCTGCTGCTGTTAAGGGAGCTCCACATGCTTCATATAATAACTGCTGGCTCCACCACAGGCCTCCCAGGCATCTGCCGCTCCTGTTCATTGTGGGAGCCCAGACACCGTGCTTGGCCCCGAGAAGGTGCTTAATCTGAGTTACTGGATGTTGCTAGTGAAACTGGAGCAGTGCTTGAGGAAGGCTTGTCTTATCACTGTACACACGGTGGCCTGGAGAAAGGGACTGGAGCCTGTTAGGAGACCGACGTGGGATTGTATAGGAGTGACAGAGACGCAGATAGAGACACAGAGACAGAGACACACCAGGAAGGTGCTGAGTGGAACAAGGAGGCTCAGGAGATGGGGAAGGGCCAGTGGCCAGCGGGCTGCCCTGTCAGGTCTCTGCTCTCTCCCATTTGTATCCTCTCACCTTGTCATTCTTCAGAAGGACACTCGATGCCCACAGGGTGTTTTCTTGTTCCCAGGCCCAGTGACAGGCAAGAGGGAGGGATAAAGAGAGAACAGGTGGAAAAGAGAGGCTGGAGGGAGACTGGCCTGGGAAGGCCCCTCCCTGCGTCCCCTGCCACCCCCTGGACCATGTCCAGCTTGCCACCCGCCAGCTGGAGCTGAGGAGGGCCAAGCCCATACTGGGCCTGGGGTTCCTGGGCATGAAGGGGATGGAGACCTGTTCCCAGTGAAAGGACAGCTGCAACTCAGGAGACCTTGGGTTTGGATCGCAGGCTGCCGCTCTCCGTTGCTTCAGCAGGGCTGTGCCTATGCATTCCAAGTCAGCCTGAGCAAGTTTCTTTAGAAGAGCATGTCGCTGCCAAGCAAAAATGAGTCCCAGATACATCCCAGAGCCAGACTGAAATACACTAATCGGCTTGGTCACTTAATGGTTTGGTCACCAGCCCCTTCCAGGAATGTGGGTAATTGAACATTATGAAATAATGTCAAAAGAGCTTAGGCAGTGAGGATGCGGCGGGATCTGCAATCAGACTGGTCCTACGCCCACCTCTGCTCCCTCCAGCGGGTGGCTGAGGGCAAGCCACTACACATAGCCCTCTGATAAAATGGGGACAGTAGGCTCTGCTCCTGAGGCTGCTGTGTGGCGTCAGTGTGATGTTCTAGCTAATTCGCCTTTGCTCACTTACTGGGATCTTCCCCCCCACACCTGTGGCCCCCTCCCAGATGCTCACCCCTCCACGCTGGCCCTGGGCTCCCCCAGAAAGCACTGCCAGGCCCAGAGAAGCATATCCTGCAGGAGGGGAGCAGAGGCTGGTGCCAGCTCCTGGAGTCTCTCCCCAGGCCCTGCCTCCGTTCCTGCTGCAGCGCTGTCTGGAGTGACCCAGGAGGCTGGTCCAGTAACTGCAAGAGTGACAACAAGGACCTACCCCTCATGTTACAGATCAGGAACCCATCCCAGGCAGGCAAGGAGTGCTGAGTAACGCCAAGCAGGGATCCAGTTTCTTGACTCCCAACCCAGGCAAAGGCCTGCGTAGTGTCACTGATCTGCCCTCCCCAGGTTCTGGTTCAGAGGTGAATTAGGCTAACAGAAGAAGGGTCCCACTCCCAGGAATGGCCTAAACAGTCCAGGGAACCCTTCCTTAGGAAGCCTGAAAAATGTCCAAGTTACTCATTGACAGCTCCACATGGAAGGCGCAAACGGGGAGGGAGGGCAGGGAGCCAGGTCCTCCCCCAGCCTGGCAGTGGCTCTGCTGGCCCTGCCAGTTTGCTGTGTGACCTTGAGCACACTGCTGACCCTGTCAGCCAGGTGGTCTGCCTTACCCACAGGGCACACGTGACCACCGGGACTTGGCCTTCCTGTGAGCATCTGCTCTGGCCCTCTAGGTTCTGTGACAAGATGAGGAGCTGCTTGGCTTCGAAACAGGGGAGGGGCCCAAGCAGTAAGGTGTCAGCCAGACTGTCCTGCCCCCCACTGCCCAGGGGTGGGGAGAATTGCTGCTGAGGCCCAGCCCCTTACCACCACAGACTGAGTGACCTCAGGTTGGAATGAGTGACCCCCAGAAGGGGCACTGATATTCTCCTCACATTTTTGCCACAAGGATCCCCCTGTCTGCCCTGGATGATCTCCTTCCTTGAAGGACCAGGGGACGGGCAGAGTGCAGAACCGAGGAGGAGTCAGAGGCATCCCCAGAACCTCTGCACCCCAAAAGGGCAGGCAACCCCCAAGAGAGGAGGGGGAGCCTGGGACAAGAAACGGGAGACAGGGCACCCCCTGGGCAAGCTGGAAACTGCAGCTCAAGCCAGGGAGTAGTGAAGGGGCAGCTTAGACTGAGGAAGGGGCCGGAGGAGCAGAGGCCTCCTCCAGCTGGGTCACCCTTACACTGACACCCCAGCTTATTCAGGGCCCTGTTTTAAGGCTGGGGGTACCAGAGGGAGGAACAGCTAAGCTTGTCTTGGGGACATCCCTACCTAAGGCAGGACTACTCTGGTAGACTCAGGTTGGGGCTGCACCCTTCGCATGATGACGTGCCCTGGCCCAATGTGGTGCTGGGCTCGCAGGGAGTGCTCCTGACACATTGGCCGGACTTGCACTTCTGTCAGCCTATGACACGTCTCCCCCAGTTCTCTGCATGCATGGCTCGCTCCTGTCATTCAGGTGTCAGCTCAAATGTCACCTCCTCAGAGAGGCCTTCCCTGACCTTCTGTTACTCACCCCCAACTCTGCTACTCTCTGTCCTTACCCTGCTTTATTTCCTTCATTTTACTAAAATAGTCTTCCAGAAGGTGAGCTGCATGAAAACACAGTCTGGCTCAAGAGATATTTGTTGAATGAGTGAATAAAGGGGTGGGATGTGTCTTGAGATGTTTTTTTAATTAAAAAAAACCTGAGATAAAATTTACATACCATAAAATTCATCTATTCGAGGTATACAATTCAATGAATTTTAGTATGTTCACAGTTGTAAACCCATGACCACAATCTAAATTTAGAGCAAAGAGCAAGATAAATCTGGACCCATTTGCAGTCACTGCCCACTCCTCTCCAACCCCCAGCCCGTGCAGCAATTTATCTACTTTCTGTATCTGCAGATTGTCCTGTTCTGAACTTTCGTATAAATGAGATCACATAGTGTGTTATCTTTTGTGTCTGCCTTTGTTCATTCAGCATAATGTTTTCAAGGTTCCTCCACGTTGTAGCATGTATCAGTATTTCATTCCTGTTTCTGGCTGGATAATATTCCATTTGATGAATATACATGTTGATGGACATTTGGTTTGTCTCTACTTTTTGTCTATCATGAATAAAGCTGCTATGAACATTCATGTATAAGTTTTTGTCTGGACATATGTTTTTAGTTCTTTGAGGCATATACCTAGGAGTAGAATTGTTGGGTCATATGCTGAGAAGGGTTTTTAAAGCAAGAAGCATTCCTGGTGATATACGCCCATAGGCTTTCGGCCCAGGTTTGCTGCTTGCTGAAAGGTAGATAAACTGCTAGAGGGAGAGATACAGGCTGTCTAGATGGGAGACCAACCAAGAGCCCGACTCCGGAGGGAACACGCTTTTGTATTTCAGGGACTGCAGCGGCCAGCATGGGGAAGCAGGTCTGAGAGTGGCCTGGAGAATCTTGCAGAAAAGACTGAGTTTCTCACAAGGGGCAGGAGAGAGTCAGAGCTGGGTCTTGGGCAAGGCAGGACTTGCACGAATTTGAGGGAAAAGGTAGAGGAGATAATGAACAGGGCAAAGAGGGGAAGAACGCAATAAGCCTTCAGTCAAGTGGGCACATGCAGGGGAGAGGCCAAGGTGAGCTGGGAAACTAAAAGCCATTTATCTACCCTGATGCCTTTGAGATAAAGGGGTCTCCCAAACTGCCCGGAGTGGTTAGACAGGTCCCCAAGAAACCAGGAAAGAAATCTTAACCTTTTGTCTAAATACCCCGTTCCTCTTTCCTGTCTGACAAAGCACATACCTGTACACCCTGCCAGCCAGATGGCTTTGTGTTCTCTTTGACCGATTTCCTTCTCTCCTGAGGAAGGTCTAATCCTGGTTCTTCTGACCCTAATTGCACCTTTCTCCATCTTAGCAAGCATGTGGTGGCCTTAGCAAGGCCTCCTTCAAGATCTCTGTCTATGCTAGGAGCCAGGGAGAGAGAGAGAGAGAGAGAGCGAGAGAGAGCGAGAGAGAGCGAGAGAGAGCGAGAGAGAGAGCAGAGAGCACGTGCCTGCGAGAAAGCAAGGGCATGGGAGCAAACACTGGTCCTGCCCTGAGCCAAGGGCTGCTGTCGTCCTCTGCACCCGCTCTGATATCCAAGGCCTTCCACACCCAGTCCCTCCAATGCACGCCCCTATGGAGGCAACCAGACCAGTCCTGACCCTCGGTCTGGGCCAAGCAGTAGGCAGGATTGAGCAGGAATCCTAGATAAAGAAGCACTGCCCAAACTCTCCTCTCCCCATAGCTTCACACTCTCCCCTACTCCCCCACAACAGCTGGCCTGGTGCACTAGCCAGTAACCACTTAAGCTGAAAAGCATTTGTACGGGTATTAGCATTTTAACTGAGACCTGGGGAGGCCCCAAGCAATTAAACTTTAGAAGTTGGTTTCTGGGCTGGTGGAGGTTCTATTTGTTGGGGGGATGGGGAGTCTCTTGAGCTGTCCAGCCCTAGCTAAGTGGTGACTCCCACCTACATACAGGCCACCCCTGTGATATCCCTCCATTTTCACTGAAGTCTGCTTTGCTCTTAACCACAGGAAAGAGTTCTTTATGACATTTTGTCTTGGGGATGGGAGGACTGAGGTTCAGAATTTAAACCTGAAACATTGATAGGACTTACTCCCCCCACCCTACCCTACCTTCACCCCTCAGATCCCAGCAGGAAGCCCCAGAGGCCCAGTTTCCTTCCCAGGAGTGTCAGCTCAGGAATGTGTCCAGGGAGTATAGGGTATAACTTGTACCTTGCAGAGCTGAAGCTGACTATTCATAGAGCAAGAGGCATTTCAAAGTATCTGGTTCTAGAAGCAAATGTCTGGGTTCAAATCTTGGCTAAGCTTCTTAATAGCTGTGTGACCTAGGGCAAGTCCCTTAACTTCTCTGTGCCTCAGCTTCATTATGCATAAAATGGAAATAATAATACTACTCTTCAGGATTGTTGTGAAGATTAAATGAGGTGATACAACTAAGGTACTAAGAACAACGCTTGGCATTGGGTAAATGCTCAATGAAGTTGGTTTATTATTACTATTATCATTTTTCTGAGAACTGGTTTCCTGCTGCAAGACGCTTTCCATTGCCTGTTCAGAGCCCCCTACTGAGTAAGGTGCACCCTGAGGGAGGTGCAAAGCAGATAAGGAAGAGATGGCCCCGTTGGATGTGCACCGGCCGTTTTTACAAAATCTGTACATTGACCTGCCATTCAGAATTACCCTCACTCCCCTTCCTGTTCTTTGCGCTACACATGTTCCTAAAAAGTTCCAGGGAAGGGAGCTTTTGTAAGTCAAAATACTTAAAAAATAAAAACAAAAACAGAAAAACACCTTAACAGATTTCTAATTAATAACTTCTGGGCATATCACCTCACGCCTGTCAGAATGGCCACCATCAGTAAGTCAACAAAGAACAAGTGTTGGCGAGGATGTGGAGAAAAGGGGAACCCTGGTGCGCTGTTGGTGGGATTGGAAATTGGTGCAGTCTCTACGGAAAACGGAGGTTCTGCAAAAAATAAAATTACCATATGACCCAGCAATTCCATTCCAGGGCATTTACCCGAAGAAATCCAAAATACTAATTTGAAAAGTTATGTGCACCCCTGTGTTCATTGTAGTATTGTTTACAATAGCCAAGATATGAAAGCAACGTAGGTGTCAATCGATAGACAAATGGATAAAGAAGATGTGGTACATATACACAATGGAATATTACTTGGCCATAAAAAAGAATGAAATCTTGCCATTTACAACAACATGGATGGCCTAGAGGGTATTATGCTAAGCAAAATAAGTTAGACAGAGATAGACAAATACCATATGATTTCACTTCTATGTGAAATCTAAAACACAAAATAAATGAACAACCGAAACAGAAACAAATTCATAGATACGAGAACAAACTGATGGTTGCCAGATGGGAGGGTGGTGGGGGGATGGATGAAAAAGGTGAAAGGAATTAAGAAGTACAAATTGCCAGTTATAAAAATAGTCACAGCGATATAAAGTATAGCACCAGGAACATCGTCAATAATATTGCAATAATTACATGTAATGCCAGATGGGTACTAGACTTATCGGGGTGATTACTTTGCAAGGTACAGAAATGTCTAATCACTATGTTGTACACCTGAAACTAATATAATAGCATACACCAATGGTAATTGAGAAGTAAATTAAAAAAAACACTCTAGGCAGAATCAGAATGGATCTTGAGCTTCTTAAGATTTTCTGAATCTTACATACATCTAATCCTGTACAAAACCCACAGATACACTAGTGTACACAAGGAGACTTGCTTCTGAAGAGGAGAAGTCTTCTGTTTACAAGATTTGGTAACAGGGATAATCACACCCTAACTGATACTGTTTTGTCAGTTGGGTGACTTAAAGTGGGGCCCATCTATATGACACCAGTGTCCGTCTTCCATTAGCTCTGGAAGCAAGGTGGATGGTGAAACCCACCCTCATGGAGTGAGCCAAACAGTGAGACCCCTTGGTTCAGAACAGCCCCCCAGAGGTTTCTCTGGGATAGCCCCACTGGTTTTGTTCCCAGGCTGGGTGCTTGCTTGAGCCCATGCATCCAGGAAACCACCCACTCTGGAGCTGGACTAGGGCAATCTCCAGCAGCCTTCGGCTTGCGAGCAATGTGTCTCCTGCCTTGGCTCTGTGTTCCCAGCTGCTCTAGGAGAGTGATCCTGCTACCTTTCTGAAGGGCTCCTCAGAGACGGCCCTGTCCAGTTTGAGCCCGACCATGAGGCTCTGCAACAGAATCCAAAAGAGGGGCTTTTGGGGGCTCTGCCCGGCACTCCAGAGCCCCGACCTAAGTAGAGGCCAAGGAGGAGTAGCATGGGGTGAGGGAATGGAGGGGGACCCTGGCACAGGGACAGAGGGTCACCTTACCAAGTTGATACAAGTGAGGACACCCTGTACCTTCCCTACAAGGCCTGAGCTGTTTCAGAGGCAGAAGGGCTCTGCCTCCAGGTTCCAATGAGGGAACCCTGGTCCTTGCAAAGCAGGACCCACCAGCCCTGTGGCCACCTGGGGGAAGGAACAGCCTATGTCAGCTGATCCGGAGCCGATGGTGTGAGCGGAGCCGGCCCCAGAGCGATCTGTCAGCCTCAGCCTGCTCCAGCACCTACCAGAGCACCTGAGGTGAGAATCCCACTCTCCTACCACCTCACCTCCAATTTTGCCCAGGGCAACAGGGGCTAAGGACAAACCTCAGATCTGGTCTGCAGGACGGAGACCCTCCCACCTCTGCAAACTCCATCACCCCTCTCCCAGTGGGGTTTAGGTGGGGGGAGCGGAGTGAGGCCTGGGTTTATCCCCTCACAGGGGTGAGTGAAGGCCAATAAACAATCCAGAAATCACCTTCAGTCTCAGGAGAGAGTTTTCCGAGTAGAGCTGGGGTGTGGGAAGGGGGCAGCCTTTTGGCAATGGGGACACAGCTGGCGGAGATGGGAGGGGTGGTCGCAGTCCCAGCACTGCGGGGACAGAGAAAGAGCCTAGGGAGACGGGAGGGTCGTGCCGCGAGGGCCCAGAACTCACGTCCTCTTGAAGACGCCCCCGAGGACGCTGCCCAGCAGGAGGCAGAGTTGCTGGGAGAAGAAGACCCAGGAGATCTGGGACAGCGAGCTGTGCGTCTGGCAGCGCAGGTCCAGCAGAGTGGGCCCCAGGAAGGCGATGCACAGGCCGAAGCTGAAGAAGACGCTCCAGTAGGTGAGCGTGGGCTGCAGGTTGCGGCGGAGCAGTCCCGACAAGCGGCCGTCGCAGCCCATGGCCCCAGCTGGCGGACGGGCTGGCAGCTGCTGGCTCCTAGCGCGGCGGTGCCCGAACACCGCCTGCCCGCGGGAGGGCCAGCCGGGCCCTGGAGGCCCGCGCCGGGAGGGAGGGGCTGGGAGGGGCCGCCGGGCGAGGGGCCCCGCCTCCAAGCCCGGGGATGGAGGGGGCTCCTCTGCCGCCCGCGGGCAGTGCGTCGGGGCACGAGTCTCCGCTCTTTCCCGCACCCACCAGCTTACCCTCCCCCCGGCTGCCAGAGACTAACCGGGAGCCGCTCTCCACCCCCCATCTTCCTCCCACCCAGCTTGCGGTACCGCCAGCCTTCTTATACAACATCCCCAGGGTCGGAAGGCCCCGAGTGCCCATTTTAGAGCTGGGCAAACTGAGAGCCGGGGCCGTCCTGTGTGTGCACAAATTGGCTGGAGAGCGGGATCTTACAGCACCTCAGGTGGTCTCGGCAGAGCCCGAAGCCTTCGCCAGACACAAGCTGGGCCTGGGCTTTGACGTAGAGGAGGCCTCCAGCCCTCCCCTTGAACCTAGGGGCTTCACAGAGAGACTTCCAGGGTCATACAGCGCCCCCAACTTCCCCCGAAACAGAAGGCAAATTTCCTACATATATATATTTTTTCCCTTGGGAGGGTATTCATGGCTTTCATTAGAACCTCGAAAGGTTCATTGCCCTTCAGATGGAAAACCCTAGAAACTATCCATCTTCTTTACTATAAGCTCTGTGGAAGGGCCTAGAGCTGGTCTTCACTGGCCACATCTCCTCTGCACCTTGGAGAGGTGCAGGAAGAAGGAAAATGTGGGTGCTGGGTCCAGACTCCATCTCTCTCCTTCCTATTTGAGGGAGGGGAGGGGAACAGGAGAGGGTGGTAACCTGGAGAAATCCCAGGAGAAATTTGCAAATAATCCTCTATGAAGAAAAAAGTGTTCTGGGGCAAATTTCGGTTTTGCTGGGAAAAGCCCCAGGGAAGTGGGGTGGGAAGGCGTTAGCCTCCAGACTGGGAGTCCCAGAGGAGCCTGCAAGCTGGCACAGGCTGTCTTTCCCCCACAGGTGATCATGAGGCTGGTGGGTCCTGTGTGGTCCTGTTCCTGAGGGAGCCAGGACACCATTCCTGCCTTGTTCCCTGGGGGTGGAGCAGTAAGGCCTACAGTGTCACCTCTGCACTGGTTTTCTGGTAGTGGCAGGAGCCATTATTCATGCCCTCTTGCCTCCCAGGGGGACCAGGGCTGAAAGGACTGAGGAGGTAGGTGGGTGGGTGCCCCCAGGACACCTTGGCATGAGAGAAGGGCAACCAACTTCTCTTGCAGATGCTGCTCCTATCTCATAGTGCCACCCCAGCAACTGTTCCATCTCCCTAGACTGTGAACACCAGGGAGGGGAGCCCCAAGGTCTCTCTGACTCAGTTGGTCTGTAGGTGATGACAATTACTTATTCAGCAGTGATAATGATGGGCCTGCACAGTATTTGTGATTAAGTAAAAACTTGTCCTCTAGAAAAACAAACAAATCATAACCACAAGCATTTGACTGAGTCCTCTATGCCACTGTCACAGAAGTCCAGAACCGTAGAAGCTCAGAGTTGGAAGGAGCTATCTCTAACTGAGTCCCCTATCCCTACCCCATCATTGCTGATAACTATTTTGTCAGTCCTGTTCTTGACTGATACCTTTTATTGAAGGGAACCCACTTTTTCCCCAGTGGGTCAGCTCTGGTTGTAGGAAGGGTGCTGAACTGACGTGCTCCTCCCTGTGAGCTCCCCTGTGCCACCTACAGGACAAGTCTAATTGCTCTGTGCTGTTAATGACCTTGCCCCAGCACTCGGCTTTTCCAGCCCAAACGCCTGAAATTCTTTTATAATTTCCTTACATGGGGCTCCCAGTTATATCGCCCTACTGGTTCAGCTCCTCTGGCCACAGTGGCAGTGAGGCAGTCCTCAGTATCTGCGGTGCTAGAAGCATTCTACATCTTGGTCTGGCTGGTGGTTACACAGATGTAAACATATGTAAGTGTTCATCAGGCTGTATGCTTATGATTTGAGCCTTTTACTGTCTGTACGTTGTATTTTAATAAAATAGTAAAAAGTAAAAATAAGTAAGCAAAAATAAAGTGAGACAGCCCACTGTGGATGCAACACCCAGCCTGGCTAGAGCCGAAGGCCTCCCTTGTCGCCTCTCCTCTCCGCCCCTTCCCTTCCCTGCATTCCCTTTGCGGGGAGAGGAGGGGCTTGAGCTTTGACAAGCCATAAGGAAACAAGTAATGTAAAGATACATTCTGTTCTAGAGGTGCTTGGAGAGCCTGGAGGGGAGGGATCTCATTTTGCCTGGGAAGGCTTCATGAAAGAGGTGATTCCTGAACTGCGTCTGGAAGGAGGTGTATGTGAAAAGGTTTTGCTTATTCTCTTTCCTTCTCTTTCTCTAGCTCCATTTGCAGCATCTTCACACTGTCCAATTCCTCCAGGAACCTTTCCAAGAAAAATTCTATCCATGTCCCCAACTCCAGCAAGCCCCAGGTTTATCCCTTTGCCCTACTGTCTTCACAGTGTCAGCTATTATATTCCACGGATTGTTAGCTGCCTCTTCCTGCCACCCTGCCTCCCCTGCAGCCAGTAACACTGAGTTGATCAGGGCTGGGACTATATTTACCTGCATTTCTAACTCCCCACCCTACCAAGTGTCCTACCAAATGCCCTGCAGATAGAGTGCTGGATAAATAAAAAGCTGGGGAGCTGAAGTATTTGCATAATACCTTTACAATTTTATTTGGTTTTTTTATTTACACGTCTTATCCCCAAGGGCAGAGGCTGTCCTCTATTTCCTCTGTGCTTTGTATTCAAATCTCTTGCCCTAGCTGGGCACCCTGCGGGTCTTTCTTAAATTTGAAAGATAAAATCTTGGATGCCACCCTAGCCATTCTTCAATTTCCCTCCCTGAAAATTGGAGAAAGTGTTCCCTTTCCCTCAAGCTCTGGAAAGCAGTTTGAGAGCCCCAAATATGGAAAGACTGAATATGGAAAGGCAGAAAGGATCTGTAGGAGTGAAGGGTTCTCAAGCTCTTGCTGACTGATATCTTTTCATTTGCCTTAAAGGTCACCTCCTCAGGACATTTCTTTGGCCTTCCTAGGGTCCCTCCTTGGGACTGCCATTCTAAACCATTGCTACTAATCTGTTCACTGCTGCTCTTCCAAGGCCAGGGCCATGGGTCTGTTCTTCACTGGGAGCAGGAGTTGATCCCTTGGTGAGAGGTGTTTATACTACACTAACTCCCATTTATGCCTGGAAGTTGATAAGCAATAAATCAATGGCACTTATTGAACCATGACAGGTGATCTACATCCTGGAAATACTCAAGAAAGCAAACAATATAATGCAGAGTGAAACACGAGCTATCTACCTTAACCATGATCCTTTTACATGCATCGCAGCTGCCCAAATTCCTGTGTCTAAACCCATCAGGTACGTTTTATTTTATTTTATTTTTTGCTGTTTCTGTTAGAATTGAAAACTTTTAATATAAAAAAGAATGTACAAAGAGAAAAGATCTGATTATTGCCGCCTAGTGGGAAGTCACTGGGACTTGGGGCAGATTTCATGCGTGGTGGGAATCTCTTGTGACAATGGTTCTGCCCTGGATCCCAGGTTCCTCTAGTCTCTGCTTCCCAGACTCTCAGGAGGCCAGGCAGGGGCAGTAAAGTGAAGTCTCTAGTTCAAGGTCATTAAGCACATTCTGCTGTTCCCCAGCCATTCTGGGGCAGGAGGCCACCCCTCACCCACTTCTGGATTTTGTCTTCTCAGCGCCCACATCATTGCCTTGCTGGTCAGCATGTGGAGAGTGGATTGGCACGCTCTGTCCAGGATTGGCATACGGCGGTTGACAGACAGCTTAGTGCCAAGGGCTGCACCCAGGTGAAACACCCTACCCAACATGAATGCAAATAGCAGAGATGGGTGTGTGTACAAAGAGCCTCCTTTCCAAATATCCGGGTGAGCTGAGTTTTCAGCCTGTCTAGAGAGGGAGGGGGGTGGTTACTGCAGGTGACAAGAGGGATGGGAGGGACAGAAGCAGATGACATGGCCCAGAGGCATCTTTAGAGTTAGACCAATGACTGCACACATCCTGGAGAGAATGTGGCATAATACTTGACCTTCAGTTGGTGCTGAATATGTGTTAGTGCTTTAAAGTGCTAGTTGAAGCTAGTTTAACTATGAGAGTTGGAAAGACCATCTGAAAGTATCTAATGCAACCTCCCACTCAGAAACGGATTACATTTACAGCCTGCGTGCCTGCAGGTAGCCACTCAGCCTCAGCTTCAGCATGTCCAGGCTTGGAGTCAGAGACCTGTGAGACCTGTGAAAAGCTGCACCTGACTTTCCTCCACTATAAAATGGGGGGAATAATTGAGAAAATGTAGACAGAATCTGTAACACAGGAGCTGGTACACTGTGTCCCTGGGCCAGCAGCATCAATCAGCACGTCCTGGGAACTTATTCGAAATGCATATTCTCAGTTCTGCCCCAGATCTGCTGAATCAGAACTCTGTGGGGTGTGGCTCAGTAATCTGTTTTAATGAGCCCTCCAGGAGATGCAGCTACAGTTGTTGTTGTTGTTGTTTTTAAACACATGTATATATATTCTTAATTTGGGGGGAATATTGGGGGACAGTGTGCTTCTCCAGGGCCCATCAGCTCCAAGTCTTGTCCTTCAATCTAGTTGTGGAGCGCGCAGCCCAGCTCCAAGTCCAGTCGCCGTTTTCAATCTTTAGTTGCAGGGGGCGCAGCCCACCATCCCATATGGGAATTGAACCGGCAACCTTGTTGTTGAGAGCTCGCGCTCTAACCATCTGAGCCATCCGGCCGCCCCAACAGCTACAGTTTGAGAATCACTGCTCTAGAGCCACAAAGGAAAAAGCCTAATTCCCATTCTACAGGGAGCCATTCACTCTCTGCAGACATTCTTCATGTTCTTCCGAAGTTTCACTGTTCCCACCAGCATCCTCGCCACTTCCCTTAGCCATTCCCTCCTTGTTTACATGTATTCCAGACCCCTGGTCATCCTTATCTGCCTAGATGTCATATTGTCATTGTCAGTGACCTTCTTAAAAAGGGGGCTCCCAGCACCTGACCAGGGCTCCCGAGTGGTCTAAGCCACACACTGTGCAATGCGCTTGCTGCCGTCTCTGTTCTAGAAACGTTGACTGCTATTTATTGAATGCCTACTCTGTGTCAAGCACATGACATAAAATAACTTTTTGTTTCCTTTTTTTTGAGGTTAAACTTACGTACATTAAAGTGCACAAGTCTTAAGTGAACAAATTTAGTTTTCACGTGTGTACACACCCAGGCAACCACCACTGAGATCAAGATACACAACATTTCCAGCACCCACTCCAGACACAGGAATATGCTTGCCCCACATTATGTCTATGAGAGCAGTAGTTCATTATTTTTCATTGCTGTGTAGTATTCCATGACACACACGTACCACAAATTGTTATCCCATCTGCTATTGATGTACATTCAGGTTGTTTCTAGTTTGGAGCTATTAGAAATAAAGCAGCTGTGGACATTCATGCACTTGTCTTTTGGGTAGCTACCCAAATATATGTTTAATTACTATCACCTTGAACTTATGAAAAACTCTGAGGCAAGAAATTATATTCATAGCGGGTTTCATGAGAGATGTACAATTCATCTGTTGAATTAGTGGTTCTCAGGCTAAGCTATATGTTAGAATTACCTCAAAGTTAAAAAAAAAGTCAGACTCTGTGATTGATGGAGTCCTGCATGGGTGTTTTGCAAAAACTCCCCAGGACTCTCTAAAGAGCAGCCAATGTTGGAAACCACTGGTGCTGAGAACCCACATTTTACACCAGACTTGCTAGTACATCCCACACCGTTTAGGCACCTCATGAAAGTGCCTTTATTGAATTATGCTTGGACTTTATGCCTAGCTTGCATGACCCTAGGTTATGTTACTGGAGTTACAGTGGGGATGTCGTGGCCAGTGGGCCCCCTTCACAGGATCATTGTGAAGATTAAAGAGAATGTAGGTAGAAAATATTTACAATACATGGAACTAAGAAAGGACTCATATCCAGAATCTATCAAGAACTCTTAAATAAAATTATAAAAGAGAGACAACCCAATTTTAAAAGTAGTAGAAGACCTGAAGGGCATTTCACAAAATCGGATACGCAAGGGTTACCGGAGAGCGAGCCCTTCTTGGCACGATGTCCAGGTTCTTGGCATCTCGAGCAAAGAACTGGACGAGACACAGAAATGAAGTGGTGAAAGAGCAGTTTACTAGAAGAGATAGTACACTTCAAAGAAATAGAAGCAGACCCGAGCAGTAGAGAATGGCTCAGGGGCCCAAGGTGACACTATTAGGAGAAACAGTACACTCCAAAGAGTTTGGAGCGGGCCAAGAAAAAGGAGAGGTTCAAAAGGCCCTGGCTGGTGAGGACTTGGAGTTTTTATCCCTTTTTCTCTAGAATGGGCTGTTCCTTTGCAGGTGTGGGACCACTTGATTGACACCTGTGATTGACAAGAGGCTATTACCTCATCTTTTTAGACTGCGCAGGTGTGAATGGCCGATTTGATCTAGTTGGGTACTTTGTACCCATTTGTTCTTCATAGGGGTAGATAATTACAATGACAAGGGGAAGTTTTGGACAAAGAGGGGGGGTCTTTTACTATGGGTTACGCAGGAATGCAGAGACCCAATGCCTGTCTCTAACTGCCTGTCTTGTTTTCCCCTTGAGAGATGTGATCCCCATAAAATGTCTCTGGGAAGTTGAGGGACAGGAGGTCTGCTCTTCTGTATCTGCTTCCTGCTGGGCAGGGGCATAGAGCTGTCCCTACCTACTGAGGGATTCATGGAACTCTCGCCCTATCGGATCTCAGATGAGAGGAAGGGGTCTCGGGATCCGCCTGGAAGACCGTGCTGGCTTCTTTGGTTGGGACTGGTGATCTTGCTGGGGTATCCTCTGTATCCCCAAGGACCCAGAATGAGGAAAAACAGATTTTAATTAATAGGTCTGCTAGCTCTATCGAGCCTGTGGCCATTCAACCAGTCATTTAGGGGGTCAGTTGTCCTGGAGCTGGGCACAGAATGGGTTGGAAAGAACCTTAGGCTTCAGTGATTACAGTCAACAAGTATACTAGCCTGTGGGAATATTAAAATCTGTTTGGTTTCTGGGATGGCCAAGAGTTAGGTCTGGAAGGCTTGAGGGTGTTGGGAAGTCACAGGCTTTTAAGTAGTTATCTGAGAGACATTCTGTGATTCAGGCTAGGAGGAATCTTTAGTCTAGGATTCAGAAACTGATTAGAAGAGTAATCAAAGCCCGGGGCTAAGGAGCTAAGAAACTAGGGAAAAGGAGACTTAAATTTTCTATAGTGAGGGAGGCTTAAAGCTTTTGTAGTGAGGGAGCGCTCCCATATCACGAGTGGCCAATAAGCATATGATAAGATACTGAACAGCATTTGTCATGAGGGAAATGCAAATCAAACCACTGAGATACTAGCGTACTCCAACAGTGATTCAAATGAATGTGACTGGCAATGCCAAATGTTGACAAGGATGTGGAGTAACTAGAACTCTGGTAGAAGTGTACACTGGGAAAATCACTTTGGAGAACTATTCGGCAGCACCCGCGAAAGCTAAGCCCATCCTATGACCTATTCACTTCCGGGAGTCTACTCAGCAGGATGAGAGCCTATGTCCACCCACAGACACACCGGGGAGATTTCTACTGGGCATCAGCATCAGAAAAAGCTGTGATTCTCCTGAACCAGTTCATGTTTATCTTAAGGATGCTGGGAATCATGTAATAACACTATTTTCCAAGCTCGTAGTAGCTGCTGGAAAGCTCATGGCCAAAGTCATGGTCTACCTTTATCACCTATATAAAATTTTATGGTATATGTGTTGTGTATTGACTTGAATTCTCTTTATTTTCTGTCCTTTTCTGTTCGCTCTTCTTTGCTTGTTTTTCTCCCCCAAAATAATGCTTAAATTTTTTTTTCAATTACAGTTTGCATACATTATATTAGTTTCGGGTATATACCATAATGATTAGACAATTTATATACCTGGCAAAGTGATTGCCCCGATAAGTCTAGTACTCATCTGACACCATACATAGTGATTGCTATATTGTTGACTATATTCCCTGTGCTGTGCTTTACATCCCTGTGACTGTTTTTATAACTGGCAGTGGCACATTTTAATCCCTTCCCCCTTTCACCATCTCCCAACCCCTTCCCGCCTGGTGACCATCATTTTGTTCTCCATCTATAAGTTTGTTTCTATGTTGTCTGTTTGGGTTTTTGTTGTTGTTTGTTTTTTAGATTCCACATATGAGTGCAATCACATAAGATTTGTCTTTCTCTATCTGACTTATTTCACTTAGCACAATACCGTCTAGGTCCATCCATGTTGCTGCCGATGGCAACATTTCATTCTTTTTTATGGCCGAGTAATATTCCATTGTATATATGGATCACCTCTTCTTTATCCATTCATCTGTCGATGGACACTTACGTTGCAGCCATATCTTGGCTATCGTAAGTAATGCTGCATATATAACACTTTTTCATTATATCATTTTGAGATATAATTCACACACCATAAAATTCACTCTTCAAAAGGCTGTGATTCAGTGTTTTTTAGTAGTCACAAGGTTATGTGACCATCACCACTAACTAATTGCAGGACATTTTCATCACACCAAGAAGAAACTCTATACCCATTAGCAGTCACTCCCCATTGCTCCTCCCCTCAGCCTTTGGCAACCAATGACCTACTTCCTGTCTCTATAGATTTGCCTATTCTGGACATTTCTTGTAAATTGAATCATATAATATGTAGCCTTTTGTGTCTGGCTTCATTCCCTTAGAATAATGTTTTCAAGGTTCATCCATGTTGTAGCGTGTATCAGTACTTCATTCCTTTTATGTCTGAGTACTATTTCATTGTATTCATGAACCACATTTTGTTTATCTGCTCATCAGTTGATGGACTTTTGGGTTTCCACTTTTTGGCTATCATACGTAATGCTGCTATAAACACTCACGTGCAAGTTTTTATGTGAACATATTTTAGTTCTCAGGTATTGTACCTAATGAGTGGATTTGCTAGGTCATACAGTAATTCTGTTTAGCTTTTTGAGAATCTTTTCTCATTAAAAAAGTATTTTTAATCGTACTGTATTGCACGTATCTCTGTAAGCCACTGCAAATCCTTCTTTTTGGAATGAGGCAGAGTATAAATAAATAAATCACAAAGCATTCCCAAGCCATCTGTTTAATAATCTGCACTAGAATTTTGCCAGGATTCTATATTGAGCCACTTGGTCTATAGTTTCCAGAAATACCTTCTGTCTCTGTGAAAATCAGAACATTTTCTCATTTCCAATGTCCTCATTATCTATCTGGGTTGTTTTCCTGCAAGGTAGTTCTAGTGTCTAATTCATCTGAATCTGACCCCCAAACTCATCGGCTGTCACATACTCGGAAGCTCTCACCATCTACCTCTCCTCTATCGGGTTGTGGACTTAAATTTTACATCCAAGTAATTCATGCACGTGGTTAAAAATAAAGTAGAACAGACGCTCCTGCAGTGAACAGTCCTGCCTCATCTCTCCCCACTCTAGTCCTGCTCCTGGGAGGCAATGGCCTCTATCTGTTTTTTCCTCATTCTGGGAGGGACTTCATCTCTCTAAATTATATGCTTATGCTGCTGTTTCTGGATTTCTCCGTTTTCAACATACTCTATTGATTTTTAACCATGAAAGATGAGAATTTGATTTACATAGATCATCTAAAGAACCCTCCCTCACTCTATGCCCAACATGGTTATGTAGCTATTTTCATTCAGTTTCCTCTAAGTAAAATAAATCTGTTGACTATCTTTGTTGCGTTAAGTAACATATGTGCATCTTTATTTCTCATCCCACCAGCTATAGATCATAATTTGACTCACTATTTTGTAGGATAAGGATGTTATCACTCCTACCTTCCCCTTTTGGCTTCCCTTCCCAACTTCTGACTTCCAAACATTTACTTTAAATGTTCAATGTTAATAACATTTATATTCTAATTTTCTAACCATAATTAATCTTCTGTGCTTTGTTTATAGGTTGGTTCTAAAAAGTATAAATCTAATAAACAATGTTGATATTTGTGACAGTGTAAATATTGTTTGTTGCAGAGCCAGCAATGACATTTCTTTTCTTCTTTTTTTAAAGAAAGCACATTCTTTTTTTTTTCAATTTATTTTATTGGGGAACAGTGTGTTTCTCCAGGGCCCATCAGCTCCAAGTCATTGTCCTTCAATCTAGTTGTGGAGGGCGCAGCTCAGCTCCAAGTCCAGCCGCTGTTTTCAATTCTTTAGTTGCAGTGGGTGCAGCCCACCATCCCGTGTGCAGAAATTGAACTGGCAACCTTGTTGTTGAGAGCTCGCGCTCTAACCAACTGAGCCATCTGGCTGCCTGACTTTTTTTTTTTCTTCCAGTTTTTATAGAGTTTCAAATTGACTTTCTTCTCCTTCCCCTTTTTCTTTTCTATATTTGCCATGATCACTTCCCCGAGTTTGTTTCCAACTTTTCAGCATATTGAGTATTCTGATATCCCCCTTTTTTTCCCAGGGACCTCTCACACAGGGCACTCTCCCTTATGCTCTAATTCGGGTGTGTTGCTTTTCTGTCACATAGCTGTCAGCCTGGGACTTCTTCCTTTCACCAATCCCTGGGCTGGTCCCACTGTTTTCTCCTTTCCTCTCTTTTTCCCTCCCTTTGTATTCTTTGTTTATGCTGTTATTTTGCTGATGACATCTTCAAGCAATTTCTTAAGAAGGAGTGTGTGGTATGTAGATTTTCTGAGTCCCTCCTTCTGAAAGTGTCATAACTCCACCCTCATACTTAAATGGTGATTCAGATGGGTATAGAATCCTTGGTTGAAAATTGTTTTTTTTTCACAGAATGTTGAAGGCATCATGAGACTCCTGAGGCCAGTTTGATTCTTATATTTTTATTTATTAATTTAGTTTAATTTAATTTTTTAAAGGAGGGTGCAGCTCACAGTGGCCCGTGTGGGAATTGAACCAGCAACCTTGGTGTTATTAGCACCACGCTCTAACCAACTGAGCTAACCAACCACCCCAATTCTTACATTTTTAGAGGTAACATTTTTTCCCTCTAGAGAAATTTTTAAGATCTTGTCTTTATCATTGCTATTCTAAAATGTCACCATGTGGTGCTTATATGTGGGTCACTTATTCACTCCTTGTGTTGGATTCTTGGTGTCCCCTTTACATTTGAAAATTCTGTCCTTTAGCTTCGGGAATTATTTTGTCTTATTTGAGAAATCTTCCCTTCCATTTTCTCTGTACTCCCCCCCCCCCCGCCCCCAAATATACTATTATCCAGATATCAGACTAATTCTCTAATTCTTTCACCTTCCAAAACCTTTTATTGACATTTTAATTTCCGTAATCCTATCTTTAATTTCCAGTAGCTCACACTTATTTTCTGGTTGCTCCTTCTCATAGCAACCTGTTCTTGTTTAGGGATGTGACACTTCAACTATCCCTGAGGACATATATTAAACTTTTCTTTTGTCTTTGATTTCCTAAATTATTTCTCTTATTCTATATCATTATCCCCACCCTCATTTATTTATCTTTGTCTCTTTTTCATGCTAGAGGCTTTTCTTCAAATGTCTGATAGTCTTTGATTTTTCATATTTAAGAGTGAGGCTGGGCTGGTCAGGTGGCAGATTTCATTTTTGTTTCATTTCATTTGGGCAGGGAATCTGTGTCACATGGAGAACTCTAAGTAATAGACACGGAAGTCCCTTCTTTGGGGTCATTGAGCCCTCCAATTGGGGAGGTGTTGCTTAGGAATTGACTCTTCCATATATTGTTGGCCATTCCTCTTTTCAACCATGGCTGTGCCTCCTGCCTCCTCTACACTGTCCAGCCCCATGGACTCTCGAAGTCCTGAGATAGTTCTGCTGGGATAATAGGCAGCCTTCTCTGTTGCCTCCCACTTTGGGTTCACTCACTGCCCTCCACCTCCTTCATCAGTGACCCCTCGTTTCTCCATTTCCCAGCTTCCATATATTTGTTGAATATGTATCTCTATGGTGGCCTCCCTCCTGTCCTCCTCATCATTAGAATATACTTTTCTTCACTGCTTTATTATCATTTTAGTGGGGCCACAGGAGAAATGACAAACATATGTGGCCAATAGCCTGTCTTTAAAGGGAAGTCTTCAGTTCCCTCTTAATGCGTCTGTTTTACCTTTTTCAGAATGAAGGTTATTCTCCTTGATATAGGAAAATGACCAAATTAAGAGTTTTATCATCATAATAACTATCTACATGTTGGGAAATAGAGGTTCCTGAAGTCCAGGGGCCCTTCCTTCTCTGTTGGCTGCTATTGTTTGGCTATGTCTTCACGTCAGACGCAGCTCATACTCCACCCAGTCACCCTGTCAGAGA
Organism: Rhinolophus sinicus; assembly: GCF_057876585.1. Lineage (NCBI taxonomy): Eukaryota > Metazoa > Chordata > Mammalia > Chiroptera > Rhinolophidae > Rhinolophus > Rhinolophus sinicus. The sequence continues at coordinate 22,991,191 of NC_142511.1, forward strand.
CCTTTGTACTCTCGCTTTCAAATGCCAGTTTGTCTCTCTGTCCTGTCAATTCTAAGTCCAGCACTTTTCTTGAAGTTACCACTCCAGCTTCATCCACTGTTCCTTTGTCCATTGGTTCTGACCCATCGTTTAGTTCCAAGTGGGTTTCTCTTGCACTCTTGCAGCAGCCTCCTACCTCCCTGCCTACCCACCTCTAATCCAGCCTCCTTACACTCTAAATTCAGACCGGAGTTCATCCCTTATTTACATCAAGAGAAGGATAAGTTGAAGCAATTAGTACCACCTCTCCAGAGGGCTTTTGGGTAATATCCATCAAAATTATAACCGCACCTGCCCTTTAACTTGCAATTGTACTTCTAGGAAGTTATCCCGCAGATAGAGTTGTATTTGTACAAAATGACATATGTACAAAGTTATTTATCACAGCACTTTTATAAAAGCAAGAGTATAGACAACCCAAATGACTATTAGTAGAGACTTGCTAAATAAATTACAATACTTCCATATGATGAAATATTATTTCAACATAAAAAATGACAGAAGTCATTATATATTGATGGGAAATAGCATGTAAGATCTATTAAGTAAAAACTGAAGGATGCAGTAAGTGGTTAACACTTGTGTAACATTTGTGTAAAGGAGGAAACTAATATTTGTTTATCTTCTTGTCTATGCATAAAATTCCTGGACGGTTACGAAATATTCACTGAGTAGGGAGAACTAGATGGGGGGGATGAGTAAAAGGGACATTTTCATATACACTCTTGTATCTTTTGAATTATGGAGCACACAAATGTTCTGTCTAGTAAGAAAAAATAAACAACCATTCTAACAGGTGGGAGGTGGTCTCTCATTGTGGTTTTGAGTTGCATTTCCCTAATAGCTAGTAAAGTTGAGCATTTTTTCATATATCTGTTGGCCGTTTGTATGTCTTTTTGGGAGAAGTGTCTGTTCAGGTCCTCTGCCCATTTTTTAATTGGATTGGTTTTTTTTTGTTATTGTCATTGTTGAGTTATATGAGTTCTTTATATATTTTGGATATTAGCCCCTTATCACAGTTATTGTTTGCAAATATCTTCTCCCATTTTGTTGGTTGCCTCTTTGTTTTGTTGATGGTTTCTTTTGCTATGCAGAAGCTTTTTAGTTTGATATAGTCCCATTTATTTATTTTTGCTTTTACTTCCCTTGCCTTTGAGGTCAAATTCATAAAATCCTCTCTAAGACCAAGGTTCATAAATTTAGTACCTATGTTGTCTTCTATGTATTTTATTGTTTCAGGCCTTATATTTAGGTCTTTGATCCATTTTGAGTTAATTTTTGTGTATAGTGACAAATAGCAGTCTAGTTTCATTCTTTTGCACTTGGCTTTCCATTTCCCAGCACCATTTATTAAAGAGGCTTTCTTTTCTCCGTTGTATGTTTTTGGCTCCTTTGTCAAAACCTATTTGCCCATATATATGTGGGTATTATCAACAAGACAAGTAATAACAAGTGTTGGAGAGGTTGTAGGCGGAAAGGTACCCTCATACATTGCCGGTGTGAATGTAAGTTGGTGCAGCCACTATGAAAAATAATATGGAGGTTCCTCAAAAAATTAAGAATGGAATTACCATATGACCCAGCCTCCCTCTTCTCAGTATCTACCCCTAAAATTTGAAAACATTTATCCATAAAGATATATGTACTCTTATGTTCATTACAGCATTATACACAGCGGCCAAGACATGGAAACAACTGAAGTGTCCTTTGATAGATGATTGGATAAAGAAGATGTGGTAAATATATACACAATGGAATACTATTCTGCCATAAGAAAAGATGAAATACTGCCATTTGTGACAACATGGATGGATCTTGAAAATAACATGCTAAATGAAATAAGTCAGACAGAAAAAGTCAAGAACCATATGACTTCACTCATGTATGGTATATAAACTGAAAGCAACAAATGAACAAAACAAACAAAAACTCAGACATAGACAACAGTTTAGTGGTCACCAAGAGGAAAGAGGGAGGGTAAAGGGAGTCAAATGTATGGTGACAGGAGATTTGACTCTGGGTGGTGAACACACAATGCAGTATACAGATGACGTATTATAAAATTGTACATTTGAAACCTATATAATTTTATTAACTGATGTCACCCCAATAAATTTAATTTAAAAGTGAATTGTATGTACATAAATAAGTAAAATTTAAAACTCTCCCTTTGTATAATCTCAATTTAGATTTTTTAAAAATCACCCATATTACACTAAATTTATTATAAAATAACTTAAATGTTAATTTATATATTCTCTGAATTCAGAACATGTTCTGATATAATCTTTTAATATGACAGATGCATTTTGCTATATTAATATGCCTGTATGTTACATATTGTATTTACCATACATATAGTCTTTTTAAAGGTCTCTTTATAAGAATCTGAAAGGAAAACATCAAAATGTTAACAGTGGTTATTTCTGGGTAGTTGGCATAAGAGTGATTTTAATTTTCTTTTTATCCTTTTCTGTTTCTCCCCCAACTTTTTATGATAAGGATATATTCTTCTAATAATCATGAAAAAGCATGTATGCTGCCCCCTCACCACTGTCCACAGGATCAAGCTCAGTCCTTTCAATGTGCCTGTCAAAGTCCCTGCCTGCATTTCCATCTGCTTCTATCATCTTCCCTGTCCCCAACGGGAGGAGTTTGACCCCTGAACACAGCCTCTTCACTGCTCTTCCATCCTGCAGATATGAGATCCAGCCTTCCCTGTCCAGCTCAAATGTCCCCTCCCAGATAGAATCAGTGGCTCCCTCCTTTGTGTCAAGTAACCACTGTCTCCTCTGGACTGGATTCCTCATGTGTGTGGCCCTTGTCTTACGAGTCATTTACAAGCTCCAGGTGTAACCCAGGCCCTGACTCAAGGTGAGTGCCTGGAACGTGTGTTCCCTCCTTGCTTCCTCCACCTTCTGTGAGATCGAGGTGCTAAGAGGTACTGTTGGCTGCAGTCCTCACTTCACTTCGGTGTCTCCTTTCTGTTTGTCAGTTTCTGGGGTGTTCTTGGTGTTCTGCCAGCCCTGGCAGCAGTCCTTGTTGCCCTTCTGGCAGGGCCCGCTACCTTGCGGTATTCTTCAGGCAGCTGCATCTTCCAAACCAGTGATGGTCCTGGACCAGCCTCAGTGATCCAGTTTGAAAGGAAGGGGCTCTCCCAGGATGGCTGGTCTGCCCAAGGGAGAAGGGGAGGGAGAGGAGATCCTTTCCTTTTGTCTGTTGGAGAAAGTGGGGCTGGGAGATGAGGTGACATTTGCCCCAAGGACTTCCACCCCCACCCCCACCTTCCACCCCCAAGGAGTCTTCCTGTCTGCCCCTGTCCTAAGGGAAATTTGCCAGAAGGGGAGGAGATAGGGGCAGGAGGAGTGATTGAAGCAGGTCCCACCATCCATCTCCCTTTCCTGGGACACTTGAATTTATTCCTTGCCTTTTCACAGACTCCTGTAGAAGAATGGAGCTGTCAGAGAGTCCCACTTCTTCCTAGTTTCTCAGGGTGCAGAGATCCAGTGATTGAAACTGCCTCACCCCCATCTCTCACCAGCCCTGCCCCCGTTCACGCGGAAGCTGCACAACAACGAAATGGCAGAGAAAAGCAGATGTTACATTTCTTTCATGTCCTTCTATGTCCTGGGTTAAGAGACACTCATAGCGACGCTCTCCTCATCTGGCCACTGTTGGTCTCATCCTTATTCTCAAGATTTACCAGGAGGATAAATTTCAGCCTGGGAACGTGGACCCTTCGCTCCATTCGCAGCATCACCTCCAGGTGAGAGCAGCCAGGGCTAACCTGGTAAGGTGGGCACACAGCCCTGGATGGACACAGGCAATTACCTATGAAGTCCAGACTATTAAAAAATCTTCCCATGTTCAAAATCCTTACATCAATAAGCAATATGGCGAATATTTACTGAGTATCTAATATGTGCCAGACATGTTGAGTGATTTCCCTGTGTAAGGAAGTGGACTTTTTTATATCTTTGTTTCACACTCTAGTAACTGAAGCAGAGAGAGGTGAAGCAGGTGACCCAGGGTTGCTTACCTAGTGAACGGACTAGCTAAGCTTTGAACCATCTGGCTCCAGAGCCTGTTCCCTTAACCCTGAGGGTATACTGCCGAGAGAGACCTTCTTCCAGTCCCACTGTACCTCTTTCTTGCTGCTGCTTATAAATTGCAATATTCTTGTGGAGGCCCCCAGTATGCCTGGGGTAGGAACTGCTTTATCCCCACGAGGGAGTTGTTGGTTGGCCTGAGGATGGCCCCTGGGATACCTGAGGTGCAGAGCCTCTAATGAGGGCATGTGGGCCAAGGAAGGATAGAGGTCCTTGGAGTCCTCCGAGGGTGGTGGGAGGAGAGAAGAAACAGTTAGGTCCCCCAGCTCATCAGAGACAACTCCAAGTAAACAAGACAGAGGAACAGTGAGGACAGGTGAGGAAGGGCCCCTGAGCTGACCCCTCAGATCAGAGCCCATGTTTTTGGTGTGACCTAGAGTAAGTTGAGGGGCTTGGGTGTGGATGGTCAGGGGAGTGGAGTGGTAGACAGCCCTCTAGACCTGACCTTCGAGCCTCAGCCTGACCCCTGACCCTCTAAGGGTGCCCAAGGCTACTCCATCAAGTCCAGAGTCATGATTCTGAATTCTAACCACAGCCAACGAGCTCTTGACTCCCCGGCAGAGGGAGTGGGTCTGTGCCAGCGGGATGCAGCTGGGGGCCTCTGTTGGCATTGTCTCAGAACACTGAATAAGGGTCTTCCACCACACAGCTGGTGCTCACCATTCAGCACCTGCTGTGTGCTCACTAGGTCATCACAACCATGTGAAGATGTGGACCAGCTCATCACCACTGGGTCTGTGAGGAATTGAGCTCAGGAAGGTGGTATGTGCCCAGGATCGCAGTGGCCAAGCCGGGATTCAAGCCCTGAGTTCCACACACCGAGCGCAGCACTCATCCAAAGCTGCACCCCAGGGATTCCTGCCGACACTGTAGCTTTGTTCTGGAGCCTCAGGAGTTCCTTTCCTTCCAGACCCTTTGGGTACTTCTTCACAAACCTCTATTTGCTTCAAAATTGCCTGGGGAGCATATTTAAAACGCAGATCCCTGGAGTTCATCCCTAGAGATTCTAACCATGGACATCTGGGGTGGGGCCCAGGCCCCTCCTGCATTCTTAACCCCAAATAATTCCGAAGCAGGAGGTTTCTGATGCACCCGCACTGCGAAATCTGCTCTACTCAGCATCTCAAAGGTTGTCTGTCCCAAGCTCTTTCCCATGGCAGTTGTCCATTAACATCTGAGGGATGAATGAGGGCCCCTTATTCCTGATTTTGTCACTCAGGTTCCTCTCCTGTGGGTTTAAAATGTTAAAAGGGTGAGGGGAGACTTTTATAAACTGCAGATCAGCTGCTTCTGGGTTCCACTCCCCAGGCAAGGGATGAGTGAGGGGACAGGGCGACCTCTTCAGGTCTTGCCAGAGGACTGGGGCTGCCCCTGTGTTTTCACACCAGGATGCTGCTCGTGGCGGAAGTCAGTGTTATTTGGTGAGAATGCAGAATCCTGACCCCCAACCCCGGTTTATTGAATTAGAATGGGGGAGAGGCGACAGCGCCCAGAAATCTTCATTCTTAGCCAGCACCCCAGTCAATTCTCTTTTTTGAGGGGGGGAAGAGGAACAGGACTTTTTTATTGGGGAATGGTGTGTACTTCCAGGATTTTTTTCCAAGTCAAGTTGTCCTTTCAATTGTAGTTGTGGAGGGCGCAGCTCAGCTCCGGGTCCAGTTGCCGTTGTTAGTTGCAGGGGGCGGGGCCCACCATCCCTTGCAGGAGTCGAGGAATTAAACTGGCAACCTTGTGGTTGAGAGCCCACTGGCCCATGTGGGAATCGAACCGGCAGCCTTTGGCATTAGGAGCATGGAGCTCTTAACAGCCTGAGCCACCGGGCCGGCCCACCCGTCCATTCTGATGCATCTGAATGTTTGAGAAATCCTGCTGTACAGCATGGACTTTGAAGTGGGGTTTGGGGTTGAAATCCCAGCTCTGCTACGAAGTAGCTGTGTGGACTGAAACTAATTCCTAACCTCTGTGAGACTCAGTTTCCTCATCTATAAGAAATGGGGTACTATACCTGCCTGTTGGTCTTGCTGTGGATTAAATCAAACCATGAGAAAACTGATGCACCTGGCACTTAGGAACTGCTCTGGGAGCACACCCAGCTAGTGGTGAAGAGGGATGCACAGATAAATGCCTTCCCTGGGAGGGAAGAGCTGGGAATTGAGAACATTGAATATTACCCCATGGCAAACACTGAGCTGCTTTATAACTGTTCTGACCTTGCATTTCCTCTGGGGACAGCTCAATGAAGCTTTTTCAAGATGACTAGGTCTGTTCCCATCCTCGGGTGTGAGCCTTTTCAAGTTGGGGTCAGGTGTTGTAAATAAAATACCATTCTATTTTAGCTTGATATCCCCTAGCCAAACCTTCTCCCTCCCACCCCCCATTTCCCCTCCACCTTACATCGCCAAACCCCTCAAGCTGAAGAGCAAGGAAGGCCCTCTTGGCAAACTACATCTGCCAATGTTCCTGGGACCCTTAGCCTTGTAGCTGCTGCCGGGAGTGGGGAGTCTCCAAGTCCTTCCTTCCCTCGGCTCCCCCAGTCTGGCCAATCCAAGGAAATGCCGAAGCTTTTGAAAAGCTTCAGCCATTCATAACAGTTCAGTTCCTTCCGGAAACGTTCCCCAGCTCTGCTGCAAGCCTGCCAGGCGAATTGGTGACGTCCCGCTCTCAGCCTACACAATGGGCAAGGTAGAACAATGCTGAGTAGGAAAAACGCCCGCGCCTGTCCATAGGCTCACATCCTCGTGGGACCCCACCCCGTGGCTCCCAGAGCTGGAGAGTGGGGAGGAGCAGCTGTGGATGAAGGGAAGGGGAGGAGTGGGAGCCCAACCAAATATCCCCAGCTTGGCTGCATTCTGAACCAGCTGGGAGAGGCAGATTAGAAGTCAGATCTGCTTATTCTGGCTCCTCTGCCAGCCCCAGGGCCACCGCTCAACAGCCATGACACTGGAACAGATGAAAACCTGAGCTGGCAAACAAAGCAGTTCAGAGGGCAGTGAGGCAGGTAGGCCTATCTGGTGGGAGGCCTGGCTTTGTCACTTAACTGACAAAGTGCAAGGTTTTCAACCTCCTAGGGCCTCAGTTTCCGTATCCACGAATAGTGTAATTGTACCTGCCCTGTCTATCTCACAGGGTGTTTTCAGAGCAAAATGGGCTACTGTGCTTGGAAATGCCTCAATAATTATAAAGGAATTACTTGGTCACCAACTGGTGTCATTATCCTAGCAAAGTAGTTGGGGGGGTTGGGTAGCCCACGTGGGGGAGATCACACTCAAGAGGGCATGGTAGTTTACAACCTAAACCCAAGGAAGGGACCTCATAGACGTTGCAAAACCTGAGTGTAGACTACAGGATATTAGAATTTCTAGATTGTCAGGCTTGGGGGTAAGGGATATTTAAAATCTGCATTTTAAATACGCTTACTTAGAACATTTCCATACTAAACCATTTTTACTTAGGCTGTGTATTTTGGGGTGATGTAGGTTCTGAGGGACTAAGACCCCCATGAACCCCTTGCATCAGCATTGGTGTAGGCCTACTTGGTGCCAACAGAACTGAGCCCACAGAGCGTTCATATGGTTGATCAAGAAAGGCTTCCTGGAGGAGAGTTTGAGGGATGCTTGAAAGAAGAAAGGGAAACGGTTCATACCAGACACTGCATGGGAACAGACAGGCTGGTGTAAAATTGGGGGCAGGGAGGATACTCTGAGGGCATCTGGGGCCACTCTTTCTTGTAGAGACAGAAGTACTGAGTCTCAGCAAGGGGAAGGCACCTGCCCAACGCCCAGTAAGTCTGACTGAGCTGGAGCTAGAAGGTGGATGGGTTAGTCCGGGCAGAGGAACATGGACAGATGGAAGAGCAAAGGCAAGAGGGAGAAGGCACATTTGGGGAAAGGTGGGTCCTTGGTTTAGTGGAAGAGTGCAGTGTGCAGGGGGTGGTCAGACACAGGCTGGAGAAAGAAGGGGTCAGGGCTGGGCACAGGGGCCATGGGCACCTTGCTAGGGAGCGGCACAGCCCCTGAGAGATGACAGTGAGACAGTCAATGGGACATCCTGAAGCCCCTTGCAGCCCAGGGCCATATTCTTTTGAGGACCCTGGGGGTAAAGATGGGAAAAGTGTGGGGGGAGTAAAGTTTGGAAACACCCAGAAATAAGACCATGTGACTATAAATGGACACTCACATCTAAAGAGATCTGAGCCCAAGGCAGAGAGGAAGGGAAGGGAGGGACTGGGTGGGGAAGGGTAGGTTCTAGCAGGTTCCTAATGTATCAGATGTTTCATTTTTGTGGTTAATCCATTTCATTCACAACTATGAACTGAGCCTAGAGGGTAGAGGTCCAAACTCACTCTCTGAGGCTTGCAAGACTAATGAACGGAGGGGATGAGGAAGGGGAGGGGAGGTAGGCATAAAGAGCTGCCCCCTGGGGGCAGCTGCTCACACCCTCTGGGATTATGGCTGGGCATCTGTGAAATACAGATAACAGAACCCACTTCAAAGCCATTATTTCTGCAATCAGCTTATCTATCCCTGACCAGACTGTGAGTTCCTTGAGGAGAGAGCACTGTTTACTTATTTCTGAATCTTTAGTGTTTCACACAGTGGTTTGGGCCAAGATTTTTAATGTCTGTCAAATTAAAACAAATTTTTAAAAATTTAGATAATGTTTCTTAAGCTCACAGTACTTTGCTTAACACATATATGTTAGGATAAGGGACATCAGAATTCTGAACTCTGGTGGCAGTTTGGGAAGACGGGTGGCTCCCCACAGACAGGGTGTTTTTCACTCCTGTGCCCCCATACAAACCTTCCCCTCCAGTGAGTGACGCCTGCTTGCACCCTCGACAGATGACATAACAAGCACTTATGTGGTGCCTTCAATGTGGGCAATAAATTCTGCGAGCTTTTCAAGTGTTACCTCCACACTAATATCAACTTAATCTCTACACTAATCCTATGACCACCTCATTTTACAGAAGGGTAAAGTGAGGCACAGAGCAGCATGTTATATGGTCCCACAGCCAGGCAGTGGTGAAGCCAGGATTGCAGCCTAGGCAGCCTGCAACTAGAGCTTTGCTCTTGACCCCCACACTGTACTGCCTCTATTGCTTATGGGATCCCCACCATCCCCCTCCCCTGGAACTGTGAAGCGGGGCAGCCAGTTCCATTGCCAAGTGCAGCACTCGGCTAGAGGTGTAGGTCACAGGTGGCTGAAGGTAACCTTGCACCTGCCCACTGCAGAAAACAGTACTGGGCCCTAACCCCTGGGCTTATCCCCTCAGGCACCAACCAACCTGGGCCAAGGCCTGAAACGGAGCTTGGAGTCCCAGGTTTCCTCCACGCCCACCCTAACACCCAGAGTTGACTTCTGGCCCTAAATGCAGCAGCATCCAGAATACAACATGGAGGGTGCAGGGCACCCCTCCCGCGGCCCAGGTGGGTTCAGAGACACACACAAACCAAACTCTCGCTCCACTTTATATACATACATATGTATATACACATATGTGCATGCACACACATGCCCACCCACACTCCTGAGGCCTGGAGAAGGCCTGTCTTTGGCATCAATCTGTCAAATTCAGCTTTTCTGCACGAGACTGCCTACTCCTTTCTGTGCAACATGAATTAAATATAGCATCTGCCTTTGTGCTGAATCACAGGACATTCACAGTACAAAGGGGAGAAAGTACAGGGACTCCTGGGGAGGCCGAGACCCTCCAGGGCTGCTCCTCAGGCTGAGGGGGTTGGGCTGGGTAGGAGGCTGCTGTAGGCAGCCTGGGCCTGGCCTCCCCTTGGCGTTGCCATTCAAGGTTCAGCCAAGGGTTGAGGCACCCTTGGGATTATAAGAGGCATGATCCATAGGGGTGCTGAGGTGCACCTTCTTCAGGGCCCGCGGCCCCCATGCTCCCAGCCCTCTGGGCGGGGCTCTCAGGATCAAAGCCTGTCCTGTCCCATCCTCATACCTCAGGCTGGGGCATTTGCACTCTCCCTCTTGTGACCACCCTTTGGGGAGGCTGGGAAGGTGGGGTTGGGGAGGCTGCACCAGCCCCAAGGAGCTGAAGCCAGCCTGGCACCAGTGTCAAGGTGACCCTGCGTATCTGGGTGCCGTCCGCAGGGCCCTGGCCCAGGGCTAGCTTATCAGCATTCAGGGGTGACAAGCAGGAGCCACTCTCAGAAAGAGTGGACAAGGAGGAGCTTGCGTCAGAGCTGCAAGGGCAGTGAGTGCTCTACCACCTACCAACTTAAGGCAATACCATTCAGACTGGGAGATGGTGGGAGCCAGCTGAGGTGGTAGTACAGCTGGTGGTACCAGGCCACCTCTGCACTCAGCTGGGCATCAGCAGCACGCGGGGCCTCTGGTGAGGAGGGGGGAATGGGAAGCGGGTGGGGCTACTATTCCCCCTGTTGCTCTAGGGACACCCACCCCTCAGGAAAGGGGTGGACTTTGGCACATACATGGGCACCCAGAATTCCAAGGTCCTGGAAAGGGTGCCATGTCACTTCACTTCCTGCTCACGGAGGGGAAGGTGAAAGGTGCCTGTAAGGGGCGCTACCAGACTAGTGAGGCAGGCAGGTCCCCGGGGGAGGAATGGTGGTACCTGTGTCCAGGGCACAGTGCTCAACCTGGTGGCTGGATTCTCCTGTCCCTTTCGGTGCCACACTGGTGCCCAAGGATTCGGGGTGAAAAAGGGTCCGAAGTCCCTCCCTACCCCCTCAGCCCCTCCCAGGGACACAGCTCAGGGCCAGCCCAGGGCAGGCGATGGAGGGGTTGGTATCCAGGCCAAATCCACCTGGGAGGCATGTGGAAATCAGGGTGAGGAAACAGCTGTGGCCAGCAGGGCTGCAAGGGATCTTCTGAGCCGGCCTTAGCCCTCATTTCTCAGTCCTCCGAGGGCCGCACAGGCCACACCCTGCCCGCAGTTGTGCTCAGTGTGTCCTCTCCTCCTTTGGGCCAAAGCAGGGTGAGCATGGCTCAGAAGATGCTCTGTCTTCGGTTCTTCCCTCGTCCTGGAGCACAGAGGGGAAGAGGGGGACTGCAGAGAGGAGGCTGGGCTGGAGGGGCCCAAGAGCAGGAGGGAAGGGCATGCTCCAGAACTGCTAATTGAGTGAGCAAGAGCATATGCTCAGGAGCCAGTCAGTCCTGGGTTCGAATCCCATCTCTGCCGCTTAGGAGCTGTGTGAAATTGTGACTGAATCTCTCAGAGCCTCAGTTTCATTGACTGTGAAGTGGGGAGCATTAATAGTACCAATTTCAAGGGGTGTTTTAAGGATTAAATGCGATAATGCATGGAAAGTTCCTGTCACTTTCAAGGCCATCAGCTGTTGTAGAGACCAAGTACACTTCTCCAGTGTGAAGGCTAGTTAGACAGCTCAGAGTTTGCAGAGGGCATGCACCTTTGTCAGAGCTATGTCAGATGCAGCCCAGTTCTGTCTGGGTGGGGGTTGAGGAGGGAGACACTGGAGGAGGAAGCCTGGGCAGGAGATAGGGAAACCTGCTCCCCAGGGGCCCCCAGAAGGGAGCCAACATCAGCGAGGCCATGCTGCTAGGCCCCATCTCTGTTCCTTGAGAGGGAGGAGCAGCCTTCCCCGGTCTCCTCTCATAAGGGGAGGAAGGGGAGGCACAAGCCCCTACCTGGCTGCTGAAAGGCCAGGCCCCGGTAGCCTGGGTCCTTCTGGAGCTGGATCTCCTTCAGGGAGAAGATGGAGGCAGCTGGGAAGAGAGAGGAGAAAGGCAGGGAGAGAGCTGGGTGGAGCCGGCCCTAGAGCCTGCGGCCCCCATACCATTGAGTACATGGAGCTGGGAGCACCCCCTGGCTGGGGAACCCCTTCAGTTAGGAGTGGCCCAGGAGACCTAACTGGGCATTTCAGGCAATGTCTCAGTTCCACAGAGGTTGGCCCCTAGTCATAAATGAGAACTCAAGGATGGGAAACCATGTGCCCAATTCTGCTCAGCTGGTCCAAGGGCCTCTGGCCTCTTTGTTCTAGTTCTTCAAAGCACACCTATTGCCCCCTTTCCTGGTTCTGGGGTGGCCCTGTCCCCTCCCCGAAACTCCCCCAACACTCACTGTCTTCAAGCTGGTGTACACGCTCTCCCAGAGACCGGAAGTATGGGTGGTTCAGGGCTGCCTCTGCTGACATGCGACTCTTCGATTCATACTGAAAGGCACAGCAAGGCTATTGGGCCTTGGCTGGGGGACTGCGGGGACCCCTCTGGGCAGTGTCATTCCTACCCTAAGTTATGTGGCTACGATGAGAGGGACCTGCATCTAAGCACAGAAGCCCCTGGGGTCAGGTGCCGGCTCCCACCTCCAAGCCAACCTAAGGCAGTCTCAGGGCTCAGGATCCCGCCAGGAGGAAAACCAGAAACAGGACTTTGGGGTGACCTCTTCTTGGGACAGGAATGCAGATACTAAAGCAACCACGATCACAACATTAATAACCACAATATTAATATGTAATACCAACAAGCACCCTCTATTGTGTGCTTACTTTAAGACAGGCACCATATTAAGTGTGTGTCATGATCTCAATTTACCCTCACGGCCATCTCATAAAATATGAATGATTAATTGCACTTTGCAGTTGAGGAAACAGGCACAGAAAAGTTCTGTAACTTCCCCAAAGCTACACAGTTGGTAAGTGGGTTTGAACCCATTTGAAATCAGTGGGGAAACCAGAGCGCCTCTTGGTGTTGGGGGTGGGGAGGGGAGTGGCAGGGACTGACAGTTCAGACTTTGTGAACACGAGGTGGGCGGAGGACAGGGGGTGTCTTGGGGCTTCCGCTGCCTTTGGCTGCCTATTCCTGGGACCAGCTGGAGACACACTCACCAGGAGGAGGCTGGTCAGGAGGTTGATGCCCTCGGTGTCCAACCTGCAGGAGGAAGGAGCTGGCAGAGGCCTGGCCTGGGTTGGGTGGGGAGGGTGGGGCATGTGGCCACTTCCAGGAGCGACAGCCAGGACCACAAGGAGGAGATGTGGGGCGGTAAGGCTACCTGGGAGCGTGGCTGATGAGCGGCTGGGGTAGGTACTGTGGGAAGCTGTAGGAACGGAACTCCGACAGGGCCATTACTCCGGGCCACGTCTCTTCTGTAGGGGTCCCTGCGGAGACAAGAGGGGGTGGGGAGAGCATTGTGAGGAACCAGAGTCAAGGGCGACTTGGAGGGGTGCAATATAGGGGGTGGAGGCAGAGAACCGCCAAGACCAAAGGGGTCCTCGCCCTGTTGTGAGCAGGCGCAGACACTCTTCCCAGTCCCTTTAGGCGCCCAGGCTGGACGGAGTTCTGGCGTCCCCTGGTGGTCGTACTGGGGGAGCGCAGGAGACTGACCGAGGAGTCGGAAGATGAGGTGCAGCTCCTCCTTGACCGTGGAGCCGGGGAAGAGGGGCCTCCCTGTGGCCATCTCGTAGTGGATGCAGCCCACGCCCCTGCGGGAGCAATGGGCAGCGGCGCGTCAGACTGGGCCTCCTCGCGCCCGGGTTCCGAGGGCTGCTCCACCACGACGTACTGCCCCACAGTGGTCCTGCCGCGCTGGCGGGTGGCCCAGGGCACGGAGACTCCTAGCATAGCCCAGCCCCGGGGGGCTTCTCTGGGCTCTGGGACACTCTGCCCTCTCCCCTTTCACTCTGTAGGGTTTGGGTCTGCACAGCCAGCACCCATGTGACAGTTCTTTAAGCAGTGATGTCACAAACTTTTTCCACGTTGCGTGCCCCCACTGGAAGAGAAAAGTCATGAATCGTTCTCCTCAAGAACCCGGGGGCACAGGGCAGTGGTCATTCACTGGAAACCTGTTTTACCTTTCAAATTGAGCTGATTTTTCATTCTACAATGTGCATGTTAATTTTAACATAAAAATAATATATCCTTTCCAAAATTTTCAGTAGAACTGATGCTTGGAGAAGAGTCATCATATTTACTATGGGGGCCCTCCTGTACCCCCTATGGCCCTGGGGTAGTGTTTCAGACGCCCGGCTTGCAGGGTCTACTTAGAGCCGATGAGGTTCAGGCTTCACCCTTTAACATCCAATTCGACAGGATGCAACAGGGCTCCTAGTCAAAGGAAGCTAGACAGTTCTTCAGAGAGACCCCTGGAGCACCAAAAGGGTGTCTGGAGTGTGGAACGCCTGCCCTCACTCCCACAGCGCGCACTCACCACATATCGATGGGGGTGGAGTACTCTGTGGACCCCAGCAGGACATCAGGGGGCCTGTACCACAGAGTCACCACCTCGTTGGAGTAGGTCTTCGTGGGGACTGACTTGGCCCGGGCCAGTCCTAGGAACAGACACGTCACTGAACTTCTTCCCACCACAGCAGCCTCATTCCCAGGGGACTGTTGGCCCCCCACCTGGCCCTGGGGGCTCAGGCCCTCACCAAAGTCAGCCAGCTTCAGCTCCCCCCTCTCGTTGATAAGCAGGTTCTGGGGTTTCAGGTCCCGATGCAGGATCTTGCGGCGGTGGCAGTAGGCAAGGCCCCGGAGCAGCTGGAACATGAAAATCTGGGGCAGGAGGGAGCAGTGGAAGGTGAGAACGTGTCCCATCTGGGAGACCCGCGCATCTGCCCCATGGCTGGGATGGGGTTGGGGACAGGGCCTGGGCAGGGGTGAGGTACTAGAGAGCCACCTGGCTCTCCTGCCCACACTGCAGCCCCCGCTTTGGCCCCATCCACCCCAGGGAGCTTAGCCAGAGGGCAGGAGAGCAGGTGTGCGGAGGAGGCAGGAGGAAGAGTTCTCCAGCCCAGGAGCTGAGGGGCCAGGCAGGACCGGGAAGCCCACTATTTGGGGACGTATGCGCTTGATTCTCGGACACAAAACCAGAAGAGGTTACTCATCCCTCTGAGCTTCCCCAGAAGCCTCCCTTCATCCTGGCAGGTAATTCATGCTGTCATCTGACAGATGGAAAAACTGATGCTCAGAGTTAGAGAGGGGGGTTTATATCAACAGCTAGACAGTGGCACAGGGTGTGTGTCTGTGTGGTGGGGTAAGGTGCTCCGCACAGTCCCCGGTCCTCCCTGAACGACACTGCCCCTTCCCTCCCTCCTCCATTTGACGGTCTGAGCAACCTCAGCAGCCCAGATCCTGCTGGTGAGTGGGTTCCCACGCTGGGCTTGAGAACAGGTGGATGCCAAGATCGGAGGGGTCCTGAAGGGGGGTCCCCGACTGCGAGGCCCTCACCTTGACATTGTGCATACTCATGAGGTTTCCACAGTGGTCCAGGTACTGCTTCAGGTCACTGTCCTGGAAGAGAGCCTGGCTCAGCCCTGCCCTGCCCCCTGGCTGGAAGGCCCTCCCTGGGTAGGGTCCAAGCCCAGGTATGGGACATGTCCCTGGTTCAAAGCTGCTCATAGGCCTGGGCCCTTGGCCCACTCCTGCCTGAGAGCATCTGAGAACCTGATTGTAGAAAAGGGCCCGGGGCACCCCTACCACCTTCCCACCCCCTGACCTCCTCCTTTAAGGGGGAGAAGCTCCCAACTCACCAGGTACTCAAACACCAGGGTGAGGGACCGCTCCGTATGGATGAGGTCGTGCAGGGTGACAATATTGGCGTGCTTTAGGTTCTTCAGTAGAGACACTACGGGGAGATGGGCCTGCCTGGGTCCCTGGTGCCCCACATGCCCCTCACACCCTCTCTTCTTGGCATCAGCCCAACAAGTCCCCACTTCAGCAATGACCTTCTGTCCCCAGGCTCCCACCACGGCTCAGGTTGATGAACCTCTCCCCCCAGGAGCCCTAGGATGCTGTACCCTCTCGGATGGCAGTGCAGGGCGCCCCCTCCTCATGCTCCAGCCGGATCTCCTTCAGGGCCACGAGGTTCTCTGTCAGTTTACTGCGCCCCTTGAAGACTGTGGCATAGGTGCCCTGGGAACAAGAACCCCACAGCCCCAGCCTGACTCAGGCACTGCTCTCCTCTGATCAGTGCCCCCCGCCTTGTGCCTCTGCTGGGGCTGTGACTGGCTGGCAGGCACTTCCCACTTCTTCTCCCTTCACTTCTCTGTGAAGCTGTCCCTAACTCCTCCTGGTCAGAGTGAGCTGTCCTTCCCCTAAGCCCTCAACAGGCAGGTGCCCCTCTATCACGATGCCAGTTTGTTCTTGATGTTGATGTTTGTGAAGGTCTCCTCTTTGGGTTTCTGCAGGGAAAGGGCCCTCTTCCTCCTCTCTCTGAACCTTCGTCCACCCCCAGCCATGAACACAAATCCTGGTGCAGTGGTAACAGAAACAGCTAATAGTTACACAGCACTTACTACATCCAGGCATTGTCTAAGTGCCGTACAAAAGCGCATTATAGTAACTTATTCAGTCCTCACACAACCCTGTGAGGTAGAACAGTTACAATCTCCACTTGACAGAGGAAGAAACGGAGGAACAGAGAGGTCACATAACACACCCAAGGCCACAGAGATAGTAAATGGTAGAGTTGGGATTCGAACCCAGGTAAGAAATACTTGCAGGAAAAAAAACCAAAAAACAACTAGATCCTGCCCAGAGCCCACAGGCCACTCTATCCTTATGCCCTCCTGCAGGACCTGGGCCCACCTCAACACCTGCCAAAGCTGGGCCCAAGTGCCAGGCCACGATCACGCGCCTCTGTGGGGCAGGGGCAGTGAGAGGACAGACCAGGGAGGCTGGGGAGGACCCTGTCCCTCCTCCTAACCATCCTGCCTGGCTGCCCTGAGAAGACCAAACCCAGCCTCTTACCTCCCCCAGTTTGTCCAGTTTCACATATGTTTCCAGTTTCCCAAAGCCGATATCTGACTGAGAGGAAGAGACACAGGGTCCTGTGAGCTTGAAGGCCCCGGCAGCCCCAACACTACACCTCCCCCCTCCAGCCTCCAGGAAGAAAGGTAATGAGACCCCCACTGGGGAGAGGGAACAACTGTAGGTAGCAGGGGTGAGGGCAGCCACAAATCCTTCCTCTTCTCTTCCCTCTATCCCATGAAAGTGGGAGTTCCTTCCTCCCCTGGCAGTGGAAAGTATGGAGCCCAGAGCTGTGGCACCTGGGATTGCCTCATTACACCTTGATCACCTGTTTGTCTAGCTCGGACTACTAGCTCCTTGAGGGCAGGAATTGTTTCTTTTTCTCCACTGCTCCTCAAGTGTCCAGTTCAGAACCCACCTCCCCAACGGCCTCTCTCATCAGCACACTTCCTATAGCTCAACCCTTAACAATACAGATTCCTAGGCCCCATTACCCAGAGAGTCTGATTCTGTAGGTATCTGGAGTAGGGACCAGAGTTTGTGTTTTGGAAGATGCTCCCAAGGAAATATGATAGGCAGCCAGGTTGGGAAACACGTGCCAACTAGTCTACTGATCTCATGTCAGTGGAGAGCGACCCAGAGGGGGTTTGGGGCTCAGCCCCAGCCCTGGTGGGAGGGACCCTCTCAAGGAATGAATGTTGACGTTGGACTATATGAATCTGATGTGGCCAGCAGGTGGCACCAGAGGCTTGGGAACCTCCCTGGAAACTGCGACAGGCCTCAGCAGGAACAGGCCAAAGCAGAACTGTGTCCATGCTGGGGAGAGTGTGTTCCACACTGGTGAACCTCTGACCCTCTTGGACTCACCAGGGATGCTCGGCGGGACGTGCGACTGAGCGGTTTGGGCAGGTCTGGGTTCTCCAATTGCAGCTTCTGCAAGAATTCCTGGGGCAGCCGGATGTCCACGGGCAGAGAGAGCCTCTTACTGATGTCCTGCAGTGACCGGGATGGGACAGGGACACCAGTGTTTGCTCCAGGGTAACTGGTGCTGTGGGACCCTTGCCTTGCACCCTGGGTCTGGCTTTCCCTGTAGAACAATGCCAGCAGGGCCAAACCACGAGCTGTGACTCCAGGCTCATAGCTGCTTCAAAGATGTGCCAGAAACACAAGTATGTGAATGCCCAGGGGTTGCTGTGTGACCTTTGGCAGTCCCTTCCCCTCTCTGGGCCTGCATCACCTTCTGCACACACTATGACTCTGTACGCCTATTTTTCTTATACTTGGGTACACATATATAGGTCATGAGAACAATAGTCAAATTGTCCAGCCCTTGCTATGTACCAGGAATGCTGTAAACACTTGGCATATATTAACTCATCTAATCTTCATAATGACTATTTTAACACAATGAGACTGTGGTACATAGAGGTTGAGAAACTTGCTTAGGGTCACAGAGCTAATCAATGGTAGAGCCGAGATTTGAACCCATAAAGTCTGGCTCCAAGGCAACCACTCTCCTGGGCACACATCGGTGGATGTGTACTGCCATGTCCACAGGGCAGAGCCCAGAGCTCCTTACCTCCATGGAGAAGCGGCGCTGGCTCTGTCGCCGGTACTGCATGCCAGGGGACGGCTGCCGGGGCTCCTCCCCACTGTCTGAGGGAGAGAAGGTGCTGGACTCTGGCTGGGGGTCTCCGCCAAGCGGACCAAGCTGCAGGTCTGAGAGGGAGAGGCATCAGCTCCCCTCCCTGCCTCTCTGCCCCGGAGGGAAGGAAGGGGGTTTAATCCTCCACCTCTGGCCCCCACAAGGCCAGCAGTGAAGGTGTGGTGAGGGAGGACAAAGAGGGTCTTGGGGGCAATGCCGGGGTGGGGAGGGCCCCAGACCCTCACCCTCATTGTGCTGGTTGAACTGCTCTGTGAACTCAGTCAAGGACTCCTCAATAGTCTCGGTGCGGGGCACAGACAGGGAGAAGCGACGCTTAAAGTTCTTCATCATGTTCATTGTCAGCAGGACCGGGCAGCAGGTCCTGAGATCGGAGAAGTGAGAAGAGCAGTGACAACAAGGCAACAGGGCTGGTCGACACCAAGTGAATTCCGGGTCTTGGTCTCCATTTTCCCGTCAAGCTCTGTTGTCTTGCACTTGGGAGGCAGGGTTGAGTCTTCCCAACCAAACTTTGAGCTCCCAGAGGGGACGTCCCAACCCTCTGCCTCCCTGTGAATCTCACCCCCAGGACCCTCTGCTCCTGGGGAGATAGTCACAATATGGATCAAACAGAGCAGCAAAGTACTGCTCATAAGAGCAGTATGATGTACCAAGAGGATCCTGGAGGCCTCCCCAGGGCCAGATGGAGGTCTAGAGAGTTCTGGAAGGAGGAGTGCATGGCAGGGAGGGCACCAGAACCAGGTGTCCCTTGGGCCAGCAGCTCTTTACCAACTTGTGTGTAAGAGCTTGAACATGTCAGCAGCCAGTGAGCCTCACTGATTGATGCCCATAGCTGACCATCAGCTTGACCTGAGCCCTTGTGACACAGAGTCTGGTCCAAACCCCATTTCATCCTAATACCAATACCTGGAGGTCCCTCTCTGGCATCCCCAGGAGACAGGAAAAGAGAGGAAAGAGAGGAAGGAGGGGATGTGTGTATCCTAGCTGGCCCCGCCCCATCTCTCCAGTTAAAATGCAGGAAGTCAGGAACAGCTGAAGGCCTCAGGGGAAACAGAAGTTGGCCGGAAACAGAGCAGGTCCCCAGGGAGTTCTGAGCAGGCGGGGTGTCCACTGCAGAGAATACAACGGGGGAGGGGTGTGCTGCTCTGCTCACCCCCAGGGTCCTTACCCAGCCAGAAAGGGTTCTCTCCCTGCAGCTCTGCAGCCCTCTTATCCTCTGAGTGAGGGGACACCTACTGGACTCCCAAAGAGACTTGTGCAACTGCTTCTTCCCGAAGACCCTCCTCTGTCCTGCCTTGAAAACTGGGTCTGTCCAGTCTCTCCCCTTCCCCTCCATGGTTCCATAAGCTCCCAAAGTGACCACCCCTCATCCTGCTCTGCCTACATCTCCCTCAGCTGCAGTGGGGCTGGGACCAAGAGGTCCCACAAGGGCCCCCACGGACACCTGTCGAGAAGGCATCAGGGGCCAACCCTGTGATGGAAGGCGGCCACCCTGCACCTTCTCCCAGCTTGTACCCATGCACCAGGCACAGCTCATTCCCAGAGGATGCTCTCAGCCCTGTCACTGGCCAATACCCAGTTGCCAAGGCAACCAGGCCCCTCCTGAATCCTCCTGGTTTAAGGAATTATGGGTCAGTAACATGTTTGCTTTGCTTAATGATCACATCCTTCTGTCCTCAGCCAGCCTGGAAAGGATCCTTTTCCTGGACCTGAAGGCTGCTGGCTGCCCCCAAATGCAGCTAAGTTGTGGCCCTCCAGCTCCCCTGAGCCCTGAGATTAGGCATGGATAGGCCTTCCTTCCTCAGGCTGGCATTTGTCAGAGTACAGGCCTTAGGTCTGCACTGCCAGCTAAGCCTACCTCTAGCAGTGGGCCCTGAAGTCTCACTCTGTTCAGCTCAACAAATGAGGATTGCGTGCGTACCTACTACGTGCCAGGCATTGTTATAGTGGTGACTAAAGGGTGGACCCTATTCTCAAGGAGCTGAGGGGCTGGGGAGGCCTCCTCTGCTGAAAATGCAGCTGAGAGCTCCTTTTATTCCAGCTGCCTTGGCAAAGCCCCCTGGCTATGGACTTTCCCGATCCTCCATCTGAAGCTCATTCCTGCCGGCCAACTTCAGCCACTCCTCTGTGGCTCTACACAATGTCTCGATGTGTCGGGCCACCTGTCTGCAGGATTCTCAGACAGGAGCTCCCAGAGGGCAGCCACCTGCCTCATACTGTGTGTGCAGCCAGCCCAGGGGAACTCATAATAGAGGTGGCGTATGGGTTCCAGTGACAAGGGGACCGAGACATGCCCTACCTGTTGACTCATATTTCCCAGCATGACAGGAGACTGTACCGATCAATTGTTTACAATGCCATCTGAATATCAGCAGCATCACCAGGGAAAGTGCAGTTTTAAAAAGCAGCCCCTGGAGCAAGGAGCTAGGAGCCACCAGCTTGGGTCTAGGGGCCTGGAGACATGTTGGGGAAGCATGTAAGGTCCACTAAGGGATGGTAATCTGTCCAGGTTTCTGGACTGCCTGACTGGCTGAGCTAGGGACTCCTCTGACCTGCGGAGGTGGGAGGGCGGAGGGCATGCTGAGTGCAGCAGGAGACACCCCCCACACACACAGAAGGGGAGGAAACGTCTGCCGGGCACAAACTGAAGCCCCAGGTTTGGTCATGGTTATTCATGGGGAATCGGCGGAGACAGGCACTTGGGTCCCTGAGGTCTGATCTCTGCCAAGAGGGGCCAGCCAATCTCCTTCTAAAAACAGGGTTCCCGCATAAAGCCACCCTGTAGTCTGGGATTTATGGGATGGAGTGACGGGTTTGAGGTTCAGGAATCCACCAATAGTCGCCAAAAATCTCACGCCCTTGCTCTTTCCTGGGGGGGGGGGGGAGAAGAGATCATTAATAGCTTTCTGGGAGAGAGACCCCCAATTTCTACAAGGCAAAGGAAACCTAGCCC
Organism: Rhinolophus sinicus; assembly: GCF_057876585.1. Classification (NCBI taxonomy): domain Eukaryota; kingdom Metazoa; phylum Chordata; class Mammalia; order Chiroptera; family Rhinolophidae; genus Rhinolophus; species Rhinolophus sinicus. Next base: position 23,012,639 of record NC_142511.1, read on the forward strand.
TGAATTGCACCTGCTCTCCTCATGTTCAGTTAGGAGCAAGGAGCCACTAGCTTGGGTCTGGGATGGGGCGGAAAGGGAGGGTAAAACTGGGGACAACTGACTAGAGCAGGAATGTGGGACCAAGTGCAGGAGAGGGATGGGGACCAGCTGTTCTCCACAGCCTGAGAAGAGACCAAGAGGAAGTGGCTGTCACTGTAGCAGGAGCAGTGAAGGTCAGATGTAGGGATGGACTTCCTGATGGTGACAGGGGAGCAGGTGGCAGGGGTGGTGACCACAGCAGAGAGTGGATGCCTCTCTGCTGGGGACAATCAGGGCATTGAACCCGGCAGGGTCTTGGGTGTGTCAGGGCAGACTGGGAAGTGAATGGTCTGTTGTTCCCTAGCTCAAGACACAAGATGCCTCTGTCACTTTTCCCTCGGAAGAGTCAGCTCCTCAGATTTGGGGACTGAGGGGGGAGGGAGGCAGGAAAATGGCCTGTCACCTTGTGCTGTCTGCCCCCACCCCCATATGGGGACAGAAGGGCTCAGTGTGACCCTGAGGCCAGTCCAGGGCCAGGGACAGTGTGGCCTTTGTCCCCAGGCCAGGGAGCCATCTGGGGCTGTACCCGTGCAACTGGTGCCAGGGGAAGAGGGAGATGGGCGTCCAGGGATGCTGGCCTGGCTGGGGTGGGTGGGGGGATGGTAAAGGGGCACAACCCTCTTGGGCACTTCAGGCCTTCCCTCCTGCCCCCCGGCCCAGGTAAGTCCATAAAATTCTCAGCCTACCTCCTGCCAGTTCTGCCGGGGCACACACCTGCTGGCCCAGAACTTCCTGGTGGTGCCAGAGAAGTGGGTGGCACAGGAGGAAGGAGGAGCCAGGCCAGGAGGAAACTGACACATGCCCAGAGGCCACTGTGCACCCAGCAAGAAAGGGCTGGAGTCCTGGAAGGTTAGCAGAGGCACGTACAGATCCACTACTCCAATCCCTAGCTGGCCCACGGAGGGTGTGGAGACTCCCAGAGAGGAACTGCCGTGCTCAAAATCTTGCAGCAATTTGCTGTAGTCAAACTCCGCACCCACATCGCTCCTTGTTTCTCCTAACTGGAATGCTCCCCACACCACCCCTGCCTGTGGCCTAGGCTATACGTACTCTTTTCTCCTCCAGATCTCCTCCACCCCCACCCTGAATAAAAAACCAGAAAACTCCAAGTTCAGATTCTGGTGCTACCAGTAGCAGGCTGTATGATGGCGATTAAGTTGTAAAATCTCTCTTCACTTTGGCTCTGGTCCTTCATTTGACCATTATTACTGAACAGCTACTACATACCAGGAACTGTTATTGACCCTGAGAATCTTGTGAACAAAACATTCATTCCTGCCCTCTTTACATTTATGTTCTAATGAAGGTGGGGGGGGGGGTTCCGGGGGAGGGCAGCACGGACAATAAAATAAATAAAATACACAGTATGTTAGATGGTGACAGATGCAATGAAGAAAATAAAGCAGGAAGGAGGGACAGAGTGTAAGAGGCAAGGGCATTACAATTACATAGGGTTGTCAGGATGGCCTCCCTGAGAAGGTGACAGCTTCTTAGAAAAATTCCAAATAGGCAGGGGGAGGAAGCTGGTCACGTGGCATCTGGGGGAAGCTGGTCAGCAAGGGAACAGTACAGCAAAATTCCTGAGGCAGAAGTGAGTGTGGTCGAGAAGAGCAGTGTGGCTGGAGAGGGGGCCAGAGGGGAGCACGGGGAGAGCACATCATGGGGCCTGTGGAACGTGGGAGGGTTGGAGCAGATGAGTGATGTGATCCCACTTGGATTTTAACAGGCTCCCTCTGGCTGTGGTGTTGATAACAGACTGCGTGGGCAAAGGGAAAAGCAGGGAGCTGGGCTGGAGGCTACTCAGAGGTCCAGGAGAGATGGTGGTGGCTGAGGCCAGCGTGGGAGCAGTGGAGGTGGGGAGAACTGGGGGGATTCTAGAGGTATCTGGAAGGTGGAGCCAAAGGAATTCGCAGAAGGATTGTCTATGGGCTATGAGAAGGGGTCAAGCGGGGCTGGGAGGGTTTGGGCCTGAGTATCTGGAAGGATGGAGATGAGGAATGCTGGGAGTGCAGGTTGGGGTGGCCTGGGGTGGAGTAGGGTTTGCGAGCCAGTGTCTGATGTCCAGTGGACATCTGAATGGAGATGCTGAGTGAGCAGACACGACACAGCACTAGTATAAGGAAGACACCCAGAAATTGTTAGCTTTCTCTTCTTTTCTGTTCTTAAGCGCCTGCTCAGACGTGAAGATGTGCCAGAAAAGAGGCCTCATACAAAGCTCATCAGACACAGACCTCCTTACAGCCCATAAGGTGCCTTGAGACCCTGGCATGGAAGAGGGGTGGGAAGCAGGGTACATGGTGAGCTATTGGCAGGCCTGAGCCACCAGAGGGAAAGGCCAGGCAGGTAAGGTCCCCCGATTTACACTGAAACAACTCGGCGGCAGAGCCACACAGGTCAGAGGACCCAGGCTCCTGGCTGACAGATCTCATGCCATCCTTGGAGGGGAGAAAGCGCCACACAGCAGGCCAGTTCAGCCCCATGGGTCCCTCATCCAGGTAGTGCAGACCCGGTCTCCTGCCCCCACTCCCAGGACAACCTCTGCCAGGCCCCAGACCTAACACCTGCCCTGGGGCTGGGACACATGGGGGGACCCTCACCGGGAGACCATGAGGCAGAGAAGGAGGTTGGCAGAGCATCCAAGGAAGCCGGGCGGCAGCTTCCACCTCACAGAAGTTTGGCTACAGACGAGTGTGGAGGGTGGTGTGTCAGCTTCACTTAACCTCCAGGGAGCCGGCCTGGAGATCAGCAAGCCCTGAATAAAGCCTGCCCCGTGAATAAAGCCCCAGTTCCCAGCCTGTACCCAAGACCTCTCAAGATCCAGACCCCCCCTTCCTCTCTGGCTTTGTTCTCCCTACTCCCTACCACTCTAGCTCTGTTCCAGGCCACACCCCTGTATGCAGTTCAGGTCTCAGGTCTTCAAAAGCTTCCCTGACCCCTCAGGACCACTAAGTGACCCTCCCATGAGCATACTTCATCAAGGTGCACGAGCTCACAGGACCACCGAGACGACTTTTCATGTGCCTCCCTCACCAGGGCGCTTTGATCGTTCTGCCTTGTGCTGAGGACGCACAGCAGGCATGGCTGTCTGTTCCACGGCCCAGGGAGCACATGTACTATGGGCCAGGTAGGCACAAGATGCTTCTCCAATCCCTTTCTGTTTTGTTTTGTTTTGTCTTAGATCTCGGTCTTTGTGGGCCCAGGGGCAGGGGCTGAAGGGTATAACTTCCAACTGCCCACTTTTTGAAGCCCAGACAGTCTGACTCTCAGTACCAAAGGCCAAGCACTAGCCAGGATACTCATGATACTTTCTGCTGCCCACTCCCTGCCCCGACCTCAGTCACTCAGCCACGTCAGGCCTTTGGGCAGGTTTCAAAACAGAGGCCACGGCTGACCAAGTTTGCAGACGTCACGAGCTGAGACTTCAGACACTTCCTCCTCCCAGTGAGAACTGTGCCTGCAGGGGGCCTGCAGATAGCATCTCTTCCTTCATCCTCTAACTGACCCTGCACAGCTTGAAGCTTTAGTTTCCCTAGCTTGCAACAAACCTCAGGGGAAGCCAGTCACCTTATGGCTGCCTGGAGCTGGGAGGCAGCGACAGAAGCGCTGAGCCCTCATCACTGACCTCGCCGCACCCCGGCTCTGGCCTGGATGAGAGAGATTGCCAGCCTGGGGCCTCCTGGGTGGCTAGAATCAAGGAAGACCAGCGAGGCCTGCAGTTGCCTTGCCAATGAACAGATGCTCTGGACAGTGATGGCGCTCAGAGAAGATTTCCATGGCCTCAGTTTGGAGTGAAGGAAGCAGGCAAGGAAGGCCTTCAGAGAGCAAGCAGGGCTAAGATGCAGGGAGCCTGGTCAGGAGGCAGAGCGTCTGGGGCTCAGGGTCATCCCTGCAGTGTCCTACCTGACAGAATGTCCAATAGTGACGGCCACATGCCATCCACGCCTGCTCTCCAAAATTCTCAGCAGTTCGGAGTCATGGAAGAAATCCCAGCTCTCCCACGTATAGCACTGTGACCTGGGAAGACTCCCACACCTCCATTTCTTTGTCTGCTAAAAGCGAATGATACCTAACCTCCCATCCAACTGCCACCAGGCTGCGAGACTTCACTTTCTCAGTGGCTTTCTGATGATGTCACTCCCCTGTTCAAAATCCTTCAATATAACACTGCCCTCAGGAAAAGGTCCAGACTCCAGGGCCCAGCAGACCAGGCCTCTTGTGTTGTGATCCCCGTATGCTTCTCGTCTTAGCTCTCACCCCTCCTTGGAGGGTCTAGTTTTACGGAATGTGCTGGGCGTTTGCAGAGGAAACCACACTTACGCCCCATATCCCTGCACATGCCATTCATTTGGCCTGTGACGCCCTTCCTCATTGTCCCCTTGGTAAAACCACTTCCAGACTCGGTGTCCTTCCTCTGAGAAGCTGCACATGACAGCACCTCCTTCTTCTAGGTAAAATGAGATGTTTCCTCCTCATCGCTTCCAGGGCAGCCAGTGCATGTTTGCAACTAGACTGTGATGTCCTTCAGACAAGAGCAGTCAGCATCATTCCTCAGCGCCTTCCATGGTGTCAGGAGCCTCCCAGCTGCTCAGTCAGTGTTTGCGGAATGAATGAATAAATGGCACAATTAGACCATAGCCGCTATATCATAATGATTTGTTTAAGCCTCTTTTCTCTACAGATGTATAAACATTAGGCTCATGAAGGACAAAGACCTTCAGTCCCCTGAATCTCCAGGACACTCTGCCAGTCTGTGTGCAATAAATGCTGGCTCCCTTCCTTTCACTTTCAGCCAGACCAGGGACCTGTTTCTGGGTTATCTTCTGCGTAGGAGGCCAGCCCCACTCTTTGTAGGTAGGACTTGAGCACCACCGGGGTGGGCTCACCCTGCCCTCTTTTGGGGCACATCAGAGCAAGCCTGGGCAGCACAGCCAACCAGCCCTAGGCTCCCCAGGATGTGATTCGTCCTCGGCCCTCCTGGATCTCAGTGGGCACTGGAACCCTGGGATGGTGGGCCAGGGACGAGGGAAAAGCCAGCCAAGCGCTCACATCTTCAAGGCTCAGTCCAGGCACAACGTCTTCCTAGACACCTTCTTTGCTGCCCCTCATGTATTCTCCAGCATGAAACCCTGCGGGCCCCCGTCAGGCACGGACCCTCCTCTGTGCTTCCACAGCATTTGGACACGCCCAAGCAGAGCCCTTGGCTCTCTGTGCTGTACCTGTTCACTTGTCTATTTCCCTAGTTTACCTATAAACTTGTTAGGGTGAGGACTGGGACCGACGAGTCATTATACCCAGTGTCTGACTCAGGGCCTGACGCCGAGTGAGCCCTCACAGGATCGTGAGTGAATGTGTGCAATATATGCTGTGACTTCCTAGTTCCAGGAGCTGTTTGGAGGCAAGAGGACTGACAGGAGACCGTCAGTTGCCCACTGGACTCAGTTAGCCATAACTAACCCTCCTCCAGCCAGCTATTGGCCCTGACCACAGTGGGGAAATGGTGGGCTGGGGCAGAGGGGGCAGCCTCCTGCCTGGCAGTAACTCCCTAAGAGAGGCCTGTAGAGATCTCTGGGCTGGCAGGTGCCACACCACAGTGAGGGATGGAGAAATCTTAATGAGAGGTTCCAACCGGACATGCATTAAGGAGCCTCCAGGGCTCATGGGGAGGGGAGTTGGCAGGCCCCTGAGGCCTTCTTCATGGGCTCCCATTCCTCAGTGGCAGATTCCCAGATACCCACAGGTCAGGTGTACTACTCAAGCTCAGACCTTGGCCTTGACCCCTACAGATGACCCCTCTTGATCTCCTGACTGCCCCACTTCTAGCTCCTCTGTGTGGGCCCCATATCAGCCCTGCTGATACTCACTTTACTGCTCTCTGTCTTCCTAAGGCTCAAAAAATAGAGGCACATATATCATCTTCCACTATTTTCTTTGTGACCTTTTTTGAAGACCCAGCTAAAGCTGGCCTGCAATGTTTGGGGAGGCTCTGGATTTCCAAGTGATACAATGGGATAAGTCACCCTTCTGTCAGCTGTGGTCCTCGCTGCGCAGAATATCCCAGACCATAAGCCAAAGCAAGACCTCCCTTCCCACATCTTCCTGCTTCCAGGCAAAGCCAGCCTCACTTCCCAGGCAAAGGAGACCCTTTCCTACTCTTTTTAGCAACCCCATTAAAGACCCCCAAGGAAGGTCCCTCAGCTACCACCCAGTGCTTTCCAAATTCCCAAGTCCAGAACCTTTTCTCAGGTCTTCCTTAAATTCCAAAGGAAAGCGCTCCATCTGTGTCTTCTCTGTTTGCTTAAGCACAGATGCGGATGCTCGCCATCTTCTACAAATCAGCAGGAGGAGAAATAGAGATCAAGTACACCCACTCTTTGGTCTCCCTTTTTCCAGACATACGGATCTGTCATGGGATCCCTGTCAACAGCTCTGGTTTTCTCACCAGGCCCAACTTTAGCAACAGAATGGCAGGGGCCTTCGAGTGCTGGTGTCCCTGGGGACCTCTCAGTCTCAAGAGCAGGGAGGGCAGGAGGGGAGGGTTTCCCAGCATCTCTAGGCCATATTCCTATTTATACTCTACTCCCCGTCCCCACCCATCAGTCTGGCCCACGCTACCTCATGCCCGCATTCCAACAGGACCCCCGGCCTACATTCTCCACGATGCCTCCCTCCTACGAGGTTGGGCCCAGGCGGCTGCCTCAGCCTGGGTCACCTCCCCACTCCTCCCTGTCTCCAAGGCCCCCTCTAGGAAGCCTCTGGACATCTCCCAGTTGTTCAACTGTTCTCGAAATGCCCTCATCATCAGTGGCACCTGCTGCCCAGATCTCAGGCTTCCTGAAGGGAGGTGCTGATTTCTCCTAGTCACTCTCTCATTTCACAAGTAGCTGCTCGGTGCCAGGCACTGTCCTAGGCTCTACGCCTTGTTTTCCCTTCCCTTGGCCCCTCCTCCTCCTCCTTCTTTCTCCCTGTTCTGGCGGACTTACTTCCTTTACCTGTCCCTGAGTGTTGGCAACCCCCAGAGTTCCCTCTTTAGCCTTTTGTTTCCCCCCCTCTACACACACTTTCCGGTGACCTCATGCTCTCCAGCGGAGGAAACCACCACCCATGTGCTGATGACTCTGGCCCCACTGAGCCCGAGCCTCACACACATAGGGCCAACTGCCGGTTGGGCACCTCTGTCTAGATGTCTCCCAAGGATCTGAGATACTAGAATACCCCCACTGGGCCCAGAACAGGCGGAGATAGCAAATAGTTTGAGCAAAAGCTGTATGTGTACTAGATATACATCTGTCATAGATATACACACATACATACAAATACTGCATATAATCCAGAAAGACAGACATTAAAATACTAATTGTAGTTGTCCCCGGGGACAGAATCATGGGTAATTTTAAGGTCTTCTTGCTTATTTGCATCATCTAATATTTCCATAATGAACATTCATTGCTTATGCTGAAAAAAGTAACACTTCTTTTTAAATGAAAAGAAAGTATTTTTAGATTGAGCTTCCAGAACTGTTTAGCGCAAGCCTTGGGAGAACTATAATTATCTTGAGCAGGGTCGGCAAATGTTTTCTGTAAAAGGCCAGATAGTCAACATTTAAGGCTTTATGGGTCATACGGTCTCTGGAGCAAACACACAATTCTGCCCTTGTAGAAAATGCCCACAGACACGATGGAAACGCATGAGTGTGGCTGCGTTCCAGTAAACCTTTGCTCCTGGATACTAAAATTTGAATTTTATATAATTTTCAAGTGTCACAAAATATTATTTTCCTCTATGGAATTCTTCCCAGACATTTAAAACTGTAAAACCATTCTCAGTGCACAGGACATCTACTAAAAACAGGCTGGATCTGGCCAGGAGCCACAGTTCACCTTGCCCTCCAGCATTCAGTGCCTTATGGCATTTGAATCCAGCACCCACTCCTTTGGGAGGTGCTTTTTCTCCTCCTATCTGACTGGGGGGAGGCCTTCCAGGGTTTCCTTGCCCATTTGAGCCGTGGCAGGGACTGGCTACTCAGGCCTCAGCTGGGGGAAGCCCCTGTGCTCCAGAGTTTAGAGGAACAGAAGGTGGAGCCCCTCCCCAGGTCTCAGAGCACAGCTCACCCTGCCAGTAGGATCAGCAAAAGTTGAAACTACAAACTAACAGTCATGGATGGGGCTTTAGAAATCTCCTGGTCTTTGCCCTTATTTTTCAGGTGAGGAAGGCAAGACTCAGAAAGAGGAGTGACCTGCCCAAGGCCACTTGGGTTGACAGGGCAGAGCTGAGACTAGGGCTTGTGACTTTGAGTTCAGTGCCCTTTCTGCTGCCCCAGGGTTGGAAGGGACTGCAAGGACCTGCCCAGAGGTGGCATTTCCTTCACCAGGCACCATTACCAGGGAAATCAGCAGCCCACTCAAGGGCCACCTTCGATATGGGAAGGAACCATATCAAATCTGGCATCCATCCAGAATGTGGCAGCCAGCCCAGCAGTGGTGGGGGTGGGGGCTGGCGAAGGCCTCCATGCCAGGAACAGGGAACGGCCCTGGGACCCGTTCTTGGCTTCATTCCATGTCCTGCTAGCCAAGGTGGTCGGGAGACCCCGCACTGCTGATTGCAAGAGTGATACCCTCCAGCCCAGGGCCTATCACCTACCTGCTTCCAGGTACTGGTCTTGCCAAGACCTAGGGAAGAACAGCCATGGTGACCTCCTGGGCTTTGAGAAGCAGCCCTGGTTCTTGAGGGGATCCCCAAAGGCAAGGAAAGGAGGGCTGTAGGGAAGCAAGGAATGAGCACAGATCATTCTGGCGCTTTGTCAGAATGTCTCATGATAACGGTAAAATGCAGAGGGTGCTCAGAGTGAGGAAGAGTAGAAACGTAAGAACACGGTTTTCTTCCCAGTTTGGGGCCTGAGCTCTGGTTTCTACAGGGATCGAGCAGAGGCCAGGTACTGGGAACTATCAAATGCGGCCTATTAACTCCGTTTGCCACACCTCTCGATGACCACGCCACGTAAGGAAAAAAGCTAGGATAAAGCTGGGCATTATCTCATTGGAATCCTCACAACCACAGGAAGTAACACTATTACTCTCCCCATTTTCTAAATGAGGAAACTGAAACAAGGGTAAGCAAGTGCCTTCACCTACGCAACCACTTACTGAATGGTAGAAGTAGGATTTGAACTGACCCCAAAGTCCATACACGGCCTCCACCCATGGTGGACAGGAGACACACACTCAACATGTACAGAAAGAATAGTCACCTTACCTATCCCCACCCCTCCATTTCCAGGGAAGACTATTTAATGTCAGTAGGGTGGGGCAGGAGCACAGGTGAGACCATCATCCAGAGTTCCAAGAAAGGGGGGGGTCTCACCACTGTCCCTTTAAAAGTTCTGGCCAATGTCTCTGAGACCAGGGTGTCTGTCTCACCAGGGCCACTCATGTGGTCAGGCAGCATCAAGACCCTTTTCAGTTCAAAGCCAAACCTCACACTTGCCTCCCGAGCCCTCCTCTGCAGATGGAACCGCAGAGAATTCAGGAGCAGATGGGCTCTCCTTCAGACAAGAGGTCTGGCTGAGATGCACCACAACTCTCCCCTTCCCGACCTGCGGCTGCACCACTGGCCAGCTGCTGCCAATCCCAGCACTGGCTCTGTCGTGATCCTGGGTCCCAGACCTCTGCCTGAGCTGCTGTGAGCCCAGCCTCAGAGCGGGTCCTGTGTGTGTGTCTGCAGCTGTGGGGAGCAGGACAAGACTACCCTTGGTCTCCTCCCACCCCCTAGAGATGGGCAAGTGCCTACTCAGCAGCTAATGCCAGGAGGGTGAAGGTAAAGGGTCTAGGGTGGAGGAGAGAAGCGGTTATGGTAGGACATAGCCCTGGGGAAGAGAAGTGTGACTTGTTCCCAAAGGGGCGAAGCTAATCCGGTGAGTCTGGATCCAGGCCAGCCACCCCCTCGTGGACAGCAGAGAACAGGGACTGCAATTAATTAAGTACTCGGGGAGGGTCTTCTTACCCCAAAGAAGAGATGCTCTGCCAGAGGCCCCTAGAGCAGGAAGCTGTGGGTTTTCCAGCTCCCGGTGCCTACCTCACTCATCCTTTGGAAACTAGAGTGTAGAGTCCCCACAGCACAGACTCCTGGTCCCCTCCAGGCAGGTTTCCACCCAGCCTGTAACCGCCTCCCCCTTTCTCTTACACAGAACCTTCCTCCCCAGTCTGAAAGTGCAGGAAAGATACAGTCTAAAGGCCCAGCCTGATGGGATCAGGAAAGCCTGTCTCGGTCTCTACCCCAGAGCCAGGCACAGTGCCCTAAATAGGAAATTTCTTTCCAAATAACCACCAAATAACCAACTGGTACAGCTAGCAGTTATTTAGCATCTGCTATGTGCCAGGCAGTATGTGTTATTTCATTTAATTCATAACAACTCTCCCTATTATGATCCCCATTTCAGAGATGAAGAAACCGAGGCTGGGAGAAGCTCAGGAGTTGGCTGGGGAGATGGGAATCACAGAGCTAGTATGTGCTGGAGCTGGACTCCATCAAGGCCCTGGGTTTGCCCTCCCTTTTAGGCAAACTCAGTTGGGGAAGGAAAAAAGGAATCGGAGAGGGCTAGATGGAAATGCAGTCCGAAACGAGGTGACCCCAGAAAGGAGAGGCAAGGTTGAGACACGAACTAGGAGGAGCCAAGGCAGGCTCTGCCCCACGGCACGGGGCCTGTGTCTGGGCATAGGAAAGCCCAAGTGGGCAGAGGACAGAGTCTGGGTCTGGAGAGAAAACAAAAGCAGCTGTAGAGGCAGCTCCATCTCCTGGAGGACCAGGGGGAGACTTTCAAGGCAGGAAGCCGAACCCATGAGATCTCACACCAGGAACCCACTTATTCCTCAGATCTGGTGCCCTCTCTCCTGGGACCCACGCAGAAGCTGGCAACCCACAGGACAAACAGGAGCCTCATACTCACAGCACCACCCCCACCCTTTCCTCTCCTGAGGTGAAACCAGAGAACTCTGGAGTGGGCTGGGATCTGTCGCCTTTGATGGGGCAGGGACTGAGAGCAGGAGGCTGAGGGTCAGATGGAAGTGGGCTGGATCCCACCCGCCTCTGTGACTTTGGGGAAGTTGGTCTCTCAGAGTCTCTGCTTCCTTACCTGTACTATGGGGATAATAACACCGACTTCATAGAGCTGCGTGACACACTGCGTGACATCCATAAATGCTCAGTAATTGGGAGCCACAAGGTATTCAGAAATCAGACGTAATTTACTGAAGCCTACTCTGGCTCTGCAAACCTCAGTAAGCTCGGGAAGAACGAAGGGTCCATCTCCTGGTCGGGCATGGGCAGCCAGTAGGGAGACTCCCAGGAAGCTAGTGGGCAGTGAGGTTGCAGGGGTGGGGAGAGGCTCACAGGCTCATCAGCTACACAGGAGGTGGCTCGGGCAGGGTAACCTGAGACAGTAGCTTTGCTGTGGCAAGGTGACCCTTTCTTCGGGCAGCCTTCAGGATGCAAATCCAAACCCAAGAGCTGCTGCCCGTGTTATGTGGACCCATCCTCACCGTCCCCAACCCTAAGCCACATTGTCTCAGTCCCCTGCCAAGGCCAGGCTAAAGGTAGGGGATCTTTGAGGACTAGGATGCCCTCTCAGCCAGACTTCCCTTGGTGTCCTCGAGGATTCTGCTCCTCCGGGCTAGTGTCCAGGAATGTGCTGTGTGTGTGCCCAGCCCCAGTAGAAAAAACGCCGCTCGAACATGCGGAATCTCACAGGACGCTGACACAGGAGGGGCAAGCCGATGGGTGGTATTAGTGAGTCACAGGGCCCAGGCCACAGGTGGGGAACTGTTGAGGTCTGGGCTGGAGGTGCGGCTAAGATTCTGGGGAGCTGACCCCCACCCCTCACAGCCCCAACTCTTCCACCTCTAAGTTAGGAAGGGGTTCAGAGAGAATTAGAAGGCCACTGGTGCCTGGTAGGATGTTGACCCCACAGCACAGAAAATTAGTCTCACCAGTCCCACTGCCACTACAAGGCCTGCGCAGCCCCCAACACGGAGAGAACAGAGGCCTCCAGCCCACCCCACATTCTCATTTCTGACTCCTGATCATCTCCCCACACACAGCAGAATCCTCAAGCCACGTCTCCTTAGTCCAGCAGACCGCCCACCCTTTCCCATGGCTTCATTAGCGCTTTGCCAGTGGCTACCGCGGGGTGAGGGCCACTGCCCCTCCAGGTCCCCGGGTGGCAGAGAGAGGAGGCAGCAATCCCCAGAGGTCCGCACTCACCCCCACCCCCACCCCCACCCCACCTTCCAGAGATGGAACCTGCCGGGCTTCATCTTCCACCTTCACCCCAGGGCTCTGGCCTCCCACCCTGGCCTGCGGCTCTGGAAAGTTCACCAGCGCCTGGAAAGCCCTTCGAGGAGGCGATCTGGCCCCTCACTCGCGGGTTCCCACCTCACCCAGAGACACTGATCTTTGGCCTTCCCAGAAGGAAGGGCGCTTGGAAAGCGCCAGGTTCGCGACTGGTGGAAAACTTTGCTTCCCAGGGTTCAGACCCAAGCTCGGTGCCCAAGGGAGTCCGGATGGAGACTCCCTGGGGGGTGCGGGTCTGAGAGTGCAAAACAGCCCTCCCTCCTAAGCACCTAGGACTTGGGAGTGGCCTCTGCAGGATTTCACCGCCCCCCCACCACACACACACGCACACACACACAACACGCCTCGCGATCCCCGATCTCCCAGCCGCGCAGGCAGTCGCCTCCAATCCCTCGCCCCCCGGCAAAGCAGCGGCGCCTTTAAGAGCCACCCAGGTTACCTTTGCTCCGTTTCGCCGGCGCCACTGTGCCCCCGGCTCCGACCTACCCTCCTCCCGCGGCGCCCCCGTCAGCCGGACTTACCGCGCGCGTCCTGGGGCCGCGGGGCTGGGCACCGTGTCCTGCGCCCTGCCGGGGTCCCTGCCCGGGTTCGGGGCTGCTTCCCCTGCTCCGGAAAGGTGAGCGGCTCCCGGGAGAAGCTGCAACCTGAGCTGGAGGAGGAGGAGGAGGAGGAAGAGGAGGACGAGGAGGAGGAGGAGGAGGAGGAGGAGGAAGGAGAAAAGGAGGGGCGGGGAGGGGAGGAGGAGGAAGGTGGGGAAGAGGAGGGAGGGGGAGGAGGAGGAGGAAGGGGAAAGCCCGGCCCCCGCCAGAGTTTTTCACGTGTACAAGTTGACTCCTCCCCATCCCTCCCGCCCAGCCCGTAGCTGCTGCCAATCCCCAGGGCTCCCTCTGCCCTGCTGCCCACCCTTTTCTCCCACTCTGGGAACTCGAGTCCAAGCACCTCTTCCGGTTTGGGTCCTAGGCCTGGTCTCTGCGGCCCTTCGGGAGCTGGCCCTGAGAGCCTTGACTAAAGGGGTGAGACCCTCTAGACTGGAGTACCCTAGGACTGGGGCCAGGGCACCGGACGATTTGCTGAGGGGGCCTATCTGTAAATGTAGTTCTCCCACCTTCTGAGTCTGATCCTGACCCCAGGAGCTAATGTGCACAGGCGGGTCCTGTTGGTCATTTTCGCCTTTAGAGTTCTTAACAACAGTAGTCCTGGAGCTCGTCCTCTGCCCTGTCCAATGGGGCTTGACACTTACCTTTAGGGACAAAGCTCCCACCTGGTTGGCCCCACCTCTCCAGGGCTTGAATGAAGCCTAACTACTAACCATCACCCTCACTTCCTACCCTGAAGGCTAATTCAGTTTGTCCTTCTAGAATTAAACGCTGCAGACCAACTGAGAATCATCCAAGAAGACTTGCAGACTAGCTAGGGCTAGTCCAGTTTTAATTTTACAGAAGGGGAAACTGATGCCCAGAAGGAGATTGAACTGGCCCAAAGTCCAATGAGGAGTTAGTGACAAGCCATGATTAGGACCCAGGCCAATAGCCACTCCTCCTACACCATCCAACTTCAGGGATCAAAGGAAAACTGGGATGAGATGAAGGGCACAGTGGCCCCATCTGGATCCCTCCCAGCCCTGCTTCCTCCTGAGGGCTATGAGGAGAGGGGTGCCTCAGATCTGGTGGGCACCAAATCAAAGATTTATATGTCCTTTGCCCTGCCAGTGGACATGGCCTCTTTAGTTTGGGGGCCCTGGTGGTGGTGGTAGTGGTGGTGGGTCTCTTGAGGAGGCGTGGTTCACAGTATGGATGTGTTTCTGCCTGAACCCTTTCCTATGATTGATCTGAAGTAATCGCCTCTCCTTACATCCTGGGCTTTGAGCCTGGGGCCTTTCCCTGGGGATGAGTTGTTAAGAACAATTTCCTTTCTAGAAGACGTGGGCCTGAGGTCTCACCCTGAAGCCAACCATCTGCCCTCCAACATCAGCCTGCAACACAAGATCTCTTTAGACTCCACAGAGGTTGAGCATGGGAGAAGCAGGAAGACACTGGGCCCACGCAGGAGTGTGGCTGTGGGTCGTCTGCAAGGTCATCCCACAAAGGGCCTCCCAACTCTTTGCTACCTCTGTTTTCTCTGCCAGACATACTTTAGAAAAATAAAACTGCTGAGTGTTGAAGAGGTGCAAAGAGTGGATGGATATGGAGCCTCCAGGCTTTGGGGAGAGGAAGCGACCGGCCTGGCTCCATAATGCATATCTGTGATAAGAATACCGAGGGCAAGGAGGCCATACAGATGCAGGGAGAGCAGGGAGCGGCACTATGTCTAAAGAACTGTTTTAGAGGGTTAGAAAGAATGGGGCCAAAGAGTCGAGTTTGAAGGAACCAGGGTGACGGATGAGCTCAGGAGGTTTCAACGAAAGTTTTCTGCGTATCTCTTATATGCCAAATAATAGACAACTCTCTGGGCACAAAAGATGAATGAGCCGCAGTCCCTACCCTCAGGGAGCTCACGGGCTAATGGGGCAGGTAAGTAAACAGTTCTGATGCTGCAGAACCAAGATTAGAGCTGTGGCTGCCTAGAGGGGTGATTCTGCTGCTTGAACTGAAGGTTATGGGATGAGAGGACCGTGGAGGGGAGGAAGGGTTTTTCTGTTTTTCCAGAAGGGTTAACACCATGTGCAAAGTACAGGGGCAAGAGAATATGGTCACACAATTCTGTGAGGCCAGAGCTTAGAGTCGATGAGGCTGGAGGTGACGCTATAAAGGGAGGAAGGTGCTGGGTCCTGAAAACCCTTTTACTGCACCATATCTAGGAACCAGGATCTTACCCCAAAACACATGGCAACATGGAGCTTTTCAGAGGAAAGAGATATCACCAGGTCTGTGATTTAGGACGAGTTCTCTGGCAGCCGTGTGAAGGATTAATGATGGGAGCAAATCTGGAGATGGGAACCCCAATTTGGAGGCCAATCCTGGTGGAAAAGGATGCAGGCTTAGACTAGAGCAGTGATAGCAGGGAGGAGAGGAGGAAACTTACTTGAAAGACAGTCAGGAGACAGGGACACAGAACTTTGTGCCTGTTTAAGTCTGGAAGATAAAGGAGCGAAGAGATGTCAAAGTTGGAACCGCTGGTATGCTAGGCCACGCTGGAAGCTTCTTAGGGATGCCTCGATTCCCAGAACCTCCTTGCATTGGCTGTATAGCTTTGGGCAAGTGACTGAACCTTCCTGAGACTCGTTTTTTCCATTTGTAGAGCAAAAATACTAAAAATCAATCTTGTGTGGTTGTTGTGCATATTAAAGATAATGTGTGCCAAAGCATAGGCTTGACTCATCATAGGAACTCAATAAATAACAGATATAAGTACATTGTTTGCTCATTCAACAAACATTTATTGAGCACCTGCCAAGTGCTGAGGACTGTACTGGATCCTTGACATATAGGGATGATTTTAAGTTTCAATCCCTATTCTCAAGCAGGTCACCAACAAGTGGGAGACGGACATACAAAGGAACAGTCACGTAACAAGATAATATGGGCTGAGACAGAGGAGGAATCCCTTAGCTGTGGCCAAGAGAATCAGGGACAATCTGACAGAGGAGAGGTCACAGCTTAAATGATGTGGGGCCAGCAACCTGTCACATCACCCCCCAAACCCTGACATGGAATTGTGTTTCAGAATCTCTGAAATTTCAGTTTTGAAAGCATTATCCTGTTCCTCAGCGTCAGGGGAAGGGGATGGGCTGCAGATGGTGCCTGTATGGAGCCCAGAGAATGGCAATTGAAACCTTGGCAGGCCCAGGGGAAGGCTTGACAAATGGGCAAGTAGAAAGGGGAACCAGGTAAGAGGTACCATGGCACATGGGCAGAGCTTACTGGTTGGATAGGAAGCCTGTGTATACGCTGTTTGGGCCATCCTAATTTTGGCCATTCTATGGAGGCGGATCTTGGTGAAAAACCATGCAGGCTTAGACTAGAGCAGTGGCAGCAGGGAGGAGAGGAGGGAACTGTCTGCCATTCTAAAAATTCCCTCTGAACCGTTTGGTGTCTCCGCCCTCCTCCCATGCCAGTTTTCTTTCTATAATTCTGTCAACAAGCGCAGCTCAGTAGATGCAGCACTGCCTGGATCCTCCACTAAGGAGGGACTCCTGTCCTACTGCACCACCAAGCAAGACCTTGGGCTTTAAAGCCACATGGACTGTGTGACCTTGGACAGTTACTCACATCTCCAGTTTCCTGTCTGTAACATGGAGATGGTAATAGTCCCGCTCTCATGGGGCTGTTGTGAGGTTTCAATGAGATGTGCACTTAGCACGCAATCCACACTTGTTTTCCTTCTCTGCAGCCTGATAGCTGTGTTCTGTCAGGGTCAGACAAGAGACTCTCACTTGGGGGTTTCTCCCCTGGCACCTTGGCTCCTGGGGCCCCTTCCCTATAGACTCTCAGACCCCTCCCCTCTGCTAGCCTAAAGGATCTGTAGCATCCTGGGACGCCCTGGTCCCCTAGCAGCGGGTTGCTGGCAGGCCTGAGCAGCATGACAACAGGGGTCCAGCCGCAGTCCAGCCCACTCCCTGCTCTGATCCTGTCTCTCCTCCCCACTGACAGTGACATGCCACTGCTCTGCAGATAGGACAGGTGTCCATGGGTGCCTGAAGGCTGACTGGGGAAGCTGGAAACAGCTCTCCCTCACAGATTGTGTGGGCAGTGTATTCGAATAGCTTCTGAAAAACCAAAGCTCAAGCATGCTCACTTTCCCCTGGGAGGCACAGCATGAAGACAGGGAGCGTTCAGCCATCAGAGACCTCCTTTCTGCACCTTGCCAGCCCTACCCACACCCATGCGGGCACACCATGCAGGGACACTTGGGAAGCCCAAGACCTGACTCTGCCTCTAAGGAGCAAGAGTCATTTCATTTATCTGGGCCTCAGTTTTCCTCCTCTGCAAAATGGGAATAATGTGAATGCCTTCCTTTCAAGAGGATTAAATGAGAGTGTGAATGTGAAAGTGCTTTGCAAACTGTAAAAAGATCTGCATATGTATGAGCTCATTAGTGTTCTGCCAAAAGGCCCTTCTTAGGGTCCTAGGAGACAAGTAAAGACAAAGGAAATGGGAAACTAAGTAAGAATGGAAAGAAACTCTCATCAGGACATGTATGTGAGGGAGGAGGGAGAATGGCAGCAGTGACCTGAGCCCATGGATTGACCCCCATGGCTTGGCTACTAGTCAGTAGGGACAACAGGACTTGGCTGGACTCAGCCAATTCTTAGTCCTCCTCTGAATAAGTCCAGACCATTGTTTTCCAGGGGTTTATGGGAAGTGGGGATGAGTAGGAGAAAAATGTCATGTACCTGATACCAGGGTGATTCCACTTTATCACTGCACCAAGCATCACATCCTCTCTTTACTATTTGTGCCAAGTATACAGGCATGTGTGTACTCATGCATGTATGTACACACACACACACACACACACACACACAACATGCATGACCACTCCAGACCTCAGGGGGCCAACAGCTGCATTTCCAGAAGGTTCTGGGACAAGATGGGCTCATAAACAGAGTCAGCCAATCACAGCCTTGTTGACCTTAGCAACCACCAAACCAATTAGAACCCCACCCCTGCATCCAGCAGTACTTCCCAAACATAATGCACACACACACACACACGCACACACACACACACACACACAACCTTTGCTGCATTGCCATGGCAATGAAACCACAACACAGAGCGGAAAAAATGGGAAAATGGCCCTTAGCAACAAGGCTGGACCAGTCATTGGGGTGAGGATGCACGCAACCCTGGCTGGGTTAGGTCACTGAGAGGGTCCCCACGCAGGCTGGGGGAGAAGAGAGTGAGCTGGTTCACCTGAGTTTTCTAAGTCCATTTTCTAGCCCTGGGCCTCAGTTTACTCACCAACACATGGGGCCAAAGACTCCTACTTGTATTATAGTATGTGCTCAGAGTATACAATTACTTTTCAACTAATAAATAAGGATAGGAACTCTAGATTTTCTTTTCAGAAAACCTTAAGAATTCTGAGACTTCTGGGTAAAAGAGAGTTGATTGATCCCCAGAAAGACCTAAAATCAAAGCCTAAAATCCAGCTCCTGAGTTCATTGTAGAGCTGGACCTCAGTTCAATTTGAAAACATTTACTTGGTTGGTATCTACCGTGTGCCAGAAACAGACACTGGTTTCAGTTGTGGCCAGGTGGACTGAGGGGCCTTTGGAACATGTTATGGAGACATCTGGAAATGTCCAGGATGCCTGTTGAGCAGGCCTGGAGGCCAGTGTTTATAGAGATGGCACACTGCCTCGGGGAGACTTTGCTCAGGGCCAAGGAAGAGTTCTGAAGCTTGAACCACGTGGGCCCCACTGGTGAACTAGCTTCAAGTTTCCATACCTCCTCATCCTCCCTTCAATCAGCTACCAGAGAGATCTTCATTTAAAATGAAAACCTGACAATGGGCTCCGCTGCCCAGCTGCTTCAGATATCTTCCCAACAGTGGACCTTTGGGACCCCAAGACCTCCCTTCAGAATCTGAGGAAACCTGAGGAAGTCACTCACTAGTATCAAATATATATGCACAGTTCCCATTCCTTTTCAAGACCCATGGGCCTCTTCAAGCTCATTCATGGACTCACTTGTGGAGACAGGGCATATGAGGCCCTTGGGACCTGGCCTCAGCCTCCCTCATCAGCTGGTCTTGATTCCTGCCCCCGGTTGGTATATGCCTGGCCACATCAAACCACATGTACTGCCCTCATGAACACCAATGTATTTCACTGCTTCGTGCCTTTCCACATGTTTTTCTAACCAACTGAAGAGGCTTCCTCCCTCACTTGGTAGGTGGTAAGCTCCTAGTCATTCTTCAAAGCCCAGCTCAGAAGGACAGACTCGATCACACTGCAGCTGAAGCACCTCTGTTCTATCTACACACTTCTCTCCTTGCGTGTCTCCCAATAAGTGTCTGCCTTCTGTACTGGGCTCTGAGTTTTCTGAGGCCAGAGACCACATCTTTAGCCTTCGTATCCACAGTACCCAGCATATAATAGGTCTGGAGAACCAAAATGGCAGAACTGAATTGGCAGAAGAAAGAACTGACAAGGAAGGAGGCCAACGAACAGACTGGAATACAGGACAGGAGCCAGGAGATGAGAGGGTATCAAGAAGGAAAGAGGCACCAGGAGGAGCCTAGAAGTCAAGATGGTTAAGTACTGAAAGACATCATTGAATCTGGCAACTAGGAAGCCATTGGTAGAGTGACCAACGGCTCCGGTTTTCCTGGGACTCTCCCAGTTCTAGAATTGAAAGTCCTAGGCAAACAGAGATGATGGGGCAGCTGAGATTGGTAGGCTTAACAAGGGCAGTTCTGGAGGTGGGGCTGGGGGCAGAAGCCTGGCTGTGTGGGGCTGAGGGCGGGGAACGTGGGAAAGGTGACTGGGAGTACCGGGCACCGCTGAGCGGTGTCGGCAAAAGGCAGAGCAGGCAGGAGCTTCAGGATTGTGCCAGCCTCTCAGATAGTCTTTCCTGCCCCCGCTGCCCTGGAGAGGAAGTGAACAAAGCTGGCATCAGGAACACCATGTACACCTTAGTGACTTCTTCCTAAAGGCCTCCAAGCCTGCCACCTCTGTCACCTGCCTGGTCCTCTCACCACCCCAATCCCTGCGGCACCGCTGGCCTTTCGTCCTCTGTGTATCTTGTCCAGTAAGCAGAATGGGTTCTGCTCAAACTGGCAGCCGCTCTTCTCTTCTTTTGGGCTATTATTTAAAAGTCTTTTAGGGGCGGCCAGTTAGTTCAGTTGGTTCGAGCGTGGTGCTGGTAGCACCAAGGTTGCCGGTTCGATCCCCGCGTGGGCCACCTGTGAGCTGCTCCCTCCTTAAAAAAAAGTTTTTTAGCTTGCATATCTTGTCCAATTAATTAGATTCTGAACTTCTTGAAGGCAGGGATCATGTCCTGTCTCCCTCTTTCCCCATGCTTTCCTGGTCTTTTCTTCAGTAAACACGAATTAAGTGCTATTTATTCAGTGGTCATGATGGCAGGCACATTTCCTGCCCTCAGGTATCTCAGGTCTGGGTTCAGGCCTCTTAAACATGCGGGGGTTTATGCCCCTGAGCAGAGAGAGGGATTCAGCGAATCTGTGAAAACCCATAACATTATATGCCAATATTGACTCTGTGTGTGTGTGTGTGGTGTGTGTGTGTGTGTGTGTGTGTGTGGTGTGTGTGTGTGTGTGTGTGTGTGTGTGAGAGAGAGAGAGAGAGAGAGAGAGAGAGAGAGAGAGAGAGAGCATGTTTCTAAGACAGAATATCTACAAATGACAATGTTCAAGGGGCATCAATCTGTTGGATTCATGTACTATCTGTGTGATATAGGCAAATTATTCACCACTCTGTGCCTCAATTTCGTAATCTATAAAATGGGGATAATATCGCACCTTCCTCATAAGGTCATGGTGAGGGTTAAGTATATGTAAATAACTTAGCACAGTGCTTGGAACATAATTAGAGGATAGTTAGTGTTAGCTATTATTCTTTTTGAAAGAGACAGAGATGGAGACGGACACAGAGACAAAGATAGATAGATAGATAGATAGATAGATAGATAGATAGATAGATAGATAGATAGATAGACAGATAGATAGATAGATAGATAGATAGATAGACAGATGATAGATAGATAGATAGACAGATAGATGTGAGATTTTGTGAGATTTTCAAAGCGTTCTGCGATCCAGAGAAGATGGAGACCCACTGGCCCAGTGGGTGGGACTGAACTACACGCTGACCGGTAGTGTACTGAGGCAGGTGCTACAGGGGAGTTGGTCTGAGATGCAGTCAGGGCGCCTTGGAATTCCTCTCTGCATCTCCAAAGCACCAAGTGGATGAGGACCTTGTTCTAAACAGGTTGCTCAGGAGTAATGAGGATTTGAACGGGTCCCCCACTGCCACAGAGTAGCATGTCCAGTTTGGAATAACATGTTAGGAGAGAGCAGAACTCCATTTCTCCCAGTTGGATGGATTCAAGAAAAAAAGGAGGAGGAGGAGGAGACAGCTTTTGCCCCTGATTGCATTAAAAAGCAGTAGCCTCCACAGCAATTAGGCACCCGTCAATGACAGAGCCTGCGCTGTCGGCTGGCTCCGCACTACCTCATTAGTTAGGGTGCGGAGAGACACTGCACACCCTGCTGGGAGCTGCCTCATTGCCAAGTGCCTGCTCCATCATTAAACACGAAATCCCAGTCTCTTCAAGGTTCCCTCCTGCCCCTCCTTGGGGGATTGGGACACAGTGGGGAGGGCCAGAGCAAGGTAAGGCCGTGCTCTAGGCCCTTCTAGGGGGAAGAGAAACTATGAGTTGTGAGTGAGGAGCCCCAGAGCCCTCCCATGACCTTGGGAGGAGATTTGGGAAGCCCTTAGTAAAAGGGAATGCAATGAGAAGCGGGACCCCACCTTTTCCTCACCTTGACACTCAGGAGCTACTGAGAGCAAATGGTCCAAATTGGCTTCTACGGGAGATTCAAAACTGTACTTCAGGAAGTGAGGTTCTGGAAAGGGGAGTTACAAAGTCCTTGCCCCAGGTTTGTCTGAGAACATCTAAACATCCCCCCTCCCCGCCACACACACCATTAATTTGCAACCAGATGGGAGCTGACAGGGATGGATGGTGAGGTAGGGGAGCAGTCAGGGGGTTGAACAAGACCGCCCCAAGAAGCTCTTTTATTTTTTTTCATTCACCTATTATTTATTTATTTATTTATTTATTTATTTATTTATTTATTTAAATTTATTGGGGTGACAAATGTTAGTAAAATTACATAGATTTCAGGTGTACAATTCTGTATTACATCATCTATAAATCCCATTGTGTGTTCACCACCCAGAGTCAGTTCTCCTTCCATCACCATATATTTGACAGAGGCTCTTGTAGCCAGAATTTGAGTAAGGGTTGGGCTCGCTGGCAGGTGGAAATGTAAGGAGATGTGTGTAGGAGAAATTATTTGGCAAGTCTCTTAGGGGAAAAGTGAACTCCCTTCATGGTCAAGACTACTCTAGTGCCAAGATGGTGAGGTTGGTTAAACAGCAGAACGTTTGCTTTGTCAAGTGAGGAACACAAATCAATTGGGAAGGCTAGAGGGGCCGAGGCTGGCCCCAGCAGTTCTTCTCTGGCCACCCCACCAAAGCCCTTGACCACTCTTCTAAATCCACTTTGAACAAATACTGAAAAGCTATCCTGCTGAAGAGGTGCCAAGTGACTGGCCTGCCCTGGATGCCCACATCCCTCCAGCCAACCATGACCACTGGCTGAAGGATAGAGAAGATGCCCCAGGGCGTCTTCTTCCTCTCTCCCTGCTGCTGCCCAGGGTCCAGGCTGAGGATGGAGCAGAAGAAGGGAGGAGATTAGAGAGCAGGCAGCTGGGGAGGTGCCGGAGGGGCCAAGAGGGGCATAGGACCGGAGTCGCCTATAGAGACACCACGCCATTCCAGAGTTCTCTGGTACCCCCACCCCTGTGTGAGCGGCTGAGGTCTGGATGATGCGATGCTCCCAGCTCCAGCTCCAGCAGCTGGATCTTGATGGAGGACAGAGCCATAGATAAGAAGACAAGTTCACTGGGGGCAGAGGCAGGGAGACCCAGAGCCTCTGAAACCGGGACACGGACAGAAGATGTGGATGCTGTTTGGTATACACTTGCAAGGCATTTTATATTAAAACTGAGCCGCTGGTTTGGTGGTCAGCTCCCTGCTAGAGCCCAGAATACTAGCTCTGCTGACCAAGTCAAGAAAGTACACAGAAACCGCTCTGGCTCCTGCCCCTCTCCCCTGATGGTTATCCTGGCCCTGATTGGCCCCAGGCCAACACTGCTCCCCCTCCAGCCTCCTCCAGTCCTGGGGAGGGAGGGAGGAGGGGTGAAGACAGCCTGGCAATGGTGACTCACAGCGCTGGCCTCTGAGGTTAGCACCGTCCTGAGAGATGCCTGGGCAGGCTGTGCTCCTCTCACCCTCTCTCAAAATCTCAGCTCTTCAGCAGCCCTTGGCCAAGCTTGGGATATGTGTCTAGGGCAGTGGGAAAGCAGCTGTCCCTCACCCACCTTAGCCTGGAAGGCGCAAGTTTCTGGGCCCAGATCTACGGCCTGTTGGGACCAGCAAGGAGCCCTGTGCCACCACGCCTTCTGAACTCAGCCCTGGGAACCATTGTTCCCTGGAGTCATGGCTAATTCCCTGGGGCCTCCTCCCAGACCAGCTTCCCCTTTTCCTGCAGCCTGCTGGGGCCCCAGAGCAGCCAGGTGTGGCCTGAGGGATGGAAGTGGGGCCTGGCGGGTAGGAGGGGTCAGGAATCAGAGCAATCTGAACAGGTCCAGGATCGGGGGACTTCTGGAGGGCTGAGGAAGAAGCAGGGGGGTATATTCACAATCCTTTTCTCCGAGGCGAGCCTGGGACCAGAATGGTGTGGATTACCAGGGCCTCCCAGGAACATACCCCATCTGAATGATGGGGCAGAGACCGGACCTACTCAGCTCAGACATACCTGAGTGATCAGCTAAGTCCAGGGACCCTACACCCGAATGAAAAGGTATCCCCAATTAAAATACATCTGAATGTGTCAGAGACTACTGGGCAAAAAGCACCTGAGCATCCAGGCAGTGGTGGTAGGTCTACCTGAGGGAACAGGTAGGGCCGGGTACAATTCCTGAATACACCAGACTGCCCCAAATCAGACCATCTTGCCAAATGGCCTGGCAAGAAAGACCCATTCCAGGGGACCAGCTACTCCGGGTGACAGCCCAGCCTCACAGGTTGTGAATGCCTGGTGTAGGCAGGGGAAGGAAGGGAACAGAGTCTGGACCCCAGGCGTACTGTTTGCCCAGGGAGCTTGCCCAGCGTCCCTCTGGGGCATTAATGCTGCTCAGCACTTCTTCCCCAGGATCTCAACCGTTCAGGAACCCATGGCTTCGCTCTTAGTTAAACAGCTGGTGACTGAACCTGATCCAATATTTACTCCTGGAGAGAGGGCAAAGGGGCACGCGTCACACCAGGCAGCCTGAAGCTGCAGTTGGCTGGGTTCTGGGGGAGGGGAAGAGAGGGGAAGGGAGAATTTGCTCTCTTTTCTCAGATACCACAGGGTTTCTCAGACCTTTGTTATCCCCCCAGCAACCATTTACCTCGGCTTTCTGGCATGGGCTGTGAGGGACTGGAAGGGGACTTTGTCCCCAGGGAACTGTCCCTGAGAGGGGTAAAAGTCGAGTAGAGGGACATCAGCCAGGAGTGGTGAGAAACCCACAGCCCTCCCTTGAAACAAGAAGGTAGCAGGTCCTGCCCAGACACCCCAGGGGCAGGAGGCCTTCCCGCAGGAAGGGATGAGAAAGCAGGAGGAACACGAGCGTCAGGGCCAGAGGCTGCCACCGCAGAGAGGAGTCAGACCCACCAGGCTCTGTAAGAATCCAGAAACTTTGTAATTTCCCCACATATGGCATCAAATTAGCAATAAACCTTGAAACCCAGTGTATCCTGCCACGTTATTTAAGGGAAAGGCAGCTGGAGGAGCTCCCTTACCAGCCAGGCCTGAAGGAGAAGCTGTAGGGAGAGAGGGAAATTGACTGATTTCAAAGAAGGGCAGAGAGCAGGTGGAGAGTGGGGCTTGCTGAAGAAGGGAGAACCCGTGCAGGGTGGGAGTGGACGTGCATGTTTTCCTGATGAGAATGGGCTCTGCTTGGCTTCTTCACTGTTATGTGTCAGACACTTTATATAGATCATAGTTAATCCTCATGATCAAATGAAGTAGATACTGTTATCCCAGTTTACAGATGAGGAAACTGAGGCTTACTGAGGTTAAGTGACTTTCAAGTCCAGGTCTGTCTGAGCCTGGAGCATGCGTGCTTTCTGCAACGCCTGGACGATCAAGGGGCTCCAGGCCCCTCCCCATGCCCAGCACAGTCAGGTCAAACTGGGGCGAGAGTCTCTGCTACACCCTCAGAGTGCCCACGCTCAGCTGCCATGTTTCCTGGCACCCCCTTGGACTGGAGATCAGAAACATTGGCCTCAAAAGAATCTGGATTCAGATACTATTCAGTAGAATACAAGGTCTGCCAATTAAGTTCCCGAACTTGTTGCAACGATGTTGCTCACCTTTTTTGCTATCAGAGGGATTATTCATTATGAATTTGTACCAACTGGACAAACAGTTAACCAAGTTTACTATTTGGCAGTGCTGAAAAGGCTGCATGAAAAAGTTAGACACGCTGAACTTTTCACCAACAATTCATGGCTCTTGCATCACAACAATGCACCAGCTCACGTGGCACTGTCTGTGAGGGAGTTTCTAGCCAGTAAACAAATAACTGTATTGGAACACCTCCCCAATGACTTCTTTCTCTACCCAAAGATAAAGGAAATATTGAAAGGAAGACATATGGATGACATTCAGGACATCAAGGGTAATACGATGACAGCTCTGATGCCATTCCAGAAAAATTTCCAAAATTGCTTTGATGGGTGGACTAGGTGCTGGCATCGTACTTTGAAGGTGACATTCAGCAATGAGGTATGTAACCCTTTTTCTAGGATGAGTTCGCAAACTTAATTGTCAGACTTCATGCGCTCTTGGGCAACGGGCTTAACTACTTAAGGTTTCCTCATCCATAAAGAGAACCTAATCATGCCTACTTCATAGAGTTGTTCAAGAATTAAATGAGATAATGCACATAAAGTGTCTGGCCCATAGTACGTGCTTAATAAACAATGGCTCTAGACGGGGCTGACTTCACGGGCATCCGATTGCACAGTCTCACAGGGCCTTGTGCTTGGAATGGCCCCACATTCAGAAGGCCCCACACTTCGTTTAATGCTTTATTGTTGCCTTCTTGAAATTCTGAATACTTTTTGACCAGGAGCCCTGCGTTTTCATTTTGCACTGGGTCCTGCAAACTATCTCAGCAGTCCTGCTTATTGGTTCTGGTTCAGTTCCCTGACCAGAAAGGATTAACCGTGCCCTGCACTGTGGAACAAGCCACCATTTCATCATTTCATGATTTTCTATGCCCAGGAAATGTTCTCTGCCTGTCCATCCTGTACTTTGTTGCTTACAAGAAATCAGAGACAGCTAGACAGAGCCACAGCTCCCAGCACCTCCAGGGCGCGGGAGAGGGTCACACTCCTGCTGGTTCTGAGAAGACGCACTTTTGGGGGAGAACCGTGAGCCCCGGCTGTTGGCAATTTAGGGTGGTCTCCCTGATGACACCAGCTCCCTTAGGTATTCAATGCCTCACCAGGTTGGGAGCCTCCAATCCCTGCCTCCACTTCCTCCATCAGGGCCCAGCAGTGTCCTGACCACCTGCCCCCCCACTAGGGTGAGGGCGGCAGGCCAGAGCAGAGACAGGACTCTGAGCCCTGGTCAGGAAATGATGGCCAGGACAGGCGCTCCAGGTGCCATATGTCCCAGGACTGGAACCCGAGACGGAGCTGGACGCCATCCCCTCCCTCCCATGCAGACTGCTCGCAGGCATCTGACCTCCAGAGCGTCTGCCCCTTCACCATTTTTAGACTCCAGTTCCCAGGGGCCCAGCTGCTCACTAAATCGGTAGTCTGGGCCCACCTACTGAACCCTAAGAAGCATCCTGCAGGGGAAATGGAAACTGATAGGCTGGAAGGCTGTCTGTCTTCTCTTATTTACTGTTAAAAACAGACTTAACTCACTTCTAGGTCTGGGAGCCTTTTACAAGGAGGTTGGAGTGTGATGGGGGAGGATGAGGGAGAAGACAGTGGAACAGGGGTCTGGGGTACAGCTGCAGGATGGCAGAGAGGAATCACAAGCCTACCCAACGACCAAGAAGTATCAGAGCGAGAAGCGACCTTTGAGAAACTGAGGTCAGAGAGGGAAATAAGTCAGGACTGGAACCTGAGTCACCTAAAGCCCAGCCCTGGGATCTTTCTATCTC
The DNA here is from genome assembly GCF_057876585.1 of Rhinolophus sinicus. NCBI lineage: Eukaryota > Metazoa > Chordata > Mammalia > Chiroptera > Rhinolophidae > Rhinolophus > Rhinolophus sinicus. Next base: position 23,039,978 of record NC_142511.1, read on the forward strand.
ATCATCTGAGTTCAGGGTCAGATACAAAATGAGGTAGTGGGGGAAAGAGACAGCTCTCCTCACTCCTCCCCACCTCTACACACACACACACACACACTCACACACACTCACACACACACACACACTCACACACACTCACACTCTCACACACACACACAGACACACACACTCACACACACACTCACACACACACTCTCACACACACACACTCACACACACACACACAGACACACACACACACTTGGATCTGTTCTAGCTCTGATTCATCTTGACACTGGTAAAGGGAGGTATTAGATCCCAGTCAGGTAAAAAGGGCCTCAGGGTAAGGAGGTATGTACCCTCTGACCCTAAAATTGGCATGGCTTCTGAAATCTGAGGCTCTTGGGATGGCAGGACGTGCTATACTCCTGCCAGGACCCTTTCCCCAATGGCTTAATATGGCAGCTACCTTTCTGAGTCCTCAGATTGAGATCTTGGGGCCTCTTCATGGGATGGAGGGACCTGGAGGGTTTCCCATTCAGTGTGGGATCTTAAAGATAACAGCATTAATTGCTAACATTTATTAAGCACTTTCCATATGCCAAACACTGTTCTAAGAGCTTTCCACGTATCAATTCATACAATACTCATACAACCCTATGGAAGTAGATACTATCATTGTCCCTATTTTGTAGTTGAAGAAACGGAAACAGAGAGGTTAAGTAACATGCCCAAGGTCACACAGCTAGTAAACAGTAGAGCTAGGATTTGAATCTAGGCGTCTTGGGAGTGGGTAACCTGTGTTCCTCCACCTCTCCCTAAATCAGTGCTTCACTTTGGGCTCCTAGTTTAGTGCTCTTGGAAGTACAAAACATGCTTGATCCCTTCTAGTGAGCTTTTAGTTAGAGGATATATATATATATATATATATATATATATATATATCTCCACCCGTACCCATGTACCACCTGATTCAGCTCCCCTCCCCTCCCACACTTGGTGCCAGGCACTGTTCCCCAAGCAGGAGGTAATCTAAGTTTTGGAGAACTACCTTTCCTGAGCATCTTTCCTGCCCATCAGACAACCCCTGAATGGCCTGTGCTGCCACCTCCTGGCCACAGAGGCTTAACACTGGCCCTGTGGGTGTTCTGCAGGCCTCTTCCCCCTCTTACTCTACATTCCCTCTCTCAGCAGCATCATCATCCTTCCCCAAGGCTATGTGACCGTCAACATGCTGTTGATCCCTATGTACATATTTTTGTTATTTCAGGTTTTTTTCCAGTTTTATTGAGAAGTAATTGAAATATAACAGTGTGTAAGTTTCAGGTGTACAATGTGAAGATCTGCTATACCAGGAGTGACAAAAAAAATGCACTAGGGTGTATAAAAGTGGACACTTTGATCAACGTTGCTCAAGCAGTAGTTCGCCATAATCAGAAGTGTCTGGACGCTGATGGTAACCACTCTGAGCACCTCTTGTAATTGCAGAAGTCAAATGTGACTTGTATTCATCTTTTGTTACCAGTATATATTGAGTATTACAATTTTAATACAGTTTTTTCCTTTCTTAAAATGTGTGTACATTTTTTTGGCACCCTCTGTATGTGTATATTGTCAAATGATCACCACAATAAGTTTAGTCAACACATTCATCACGTGACATAGTTAGGTGGGGTTTTTTGGTGGTGATAAATCTCTGTCCATCTTTATCTCTTCTGAGATCCAGGTCTGTGTATCCCCATGCAAATGGCTTTCACACCCCAGCACCGCAGAACTCCCATAAGTTCAGAGCTGGAACCAGAACCCAGGTGTCCTGGCTCCTAATTCACAATACAATGTGAATTCAGTTCTCATGTCACAGCAGCACCCTGCTTCCCCTATGACGTAGCGTAAAACATGGACCAAATGAATGTCTGGAGAAGGACGAGATACAGATCATGTGCTGGCCAGAGTCAGGATTTAGACCCCAGTTGGAGTGGCAGCAACCCCAGTGTGCTTTCTGGAGCATGGCATGTCCCTCCTGGGGTCTAGAGAAGGGAGGTGGCTTCTAAAACACACAGATAAGGGCTGGTGCGCCGCCGTCTGGGGTGGCTGGACAAAGGCTTTGTGGCTGAGGAGTGGTGTGAAGGGGGTACGTGCTGGGACTCCCTGCACCAGACTGGGGAAACTGGACAAATGAGCGCCCCGGGGTAGACAAGGTGGAAGAGGAGAACACAGGGCTGAGGGTGCGAGCTTGGGTTCCGACCTCATTGAGGGCACTGGAAGAAGGAACAGAACAAGGGACAAAGAAGGAGCAGTCAGACCACGGACTTGGGGCTGGGCCATGACAGCACAGTGCCCACCTAGTTTTGTACTGTCCGCAATCTCAGAATGGTTTTTACACTTTTAAATGGCTGACAAGTTCAAAAGAAGAGAATATTTTATGACATCTGAAAATCACATGCAATTCAAATGTCAATATCTGTAAATAAAGTTTTCTTGGCACCCACGCTCATTCTCTCATGCATTGTCTGACTGCTTCCTGCTGCAATGGCAGAGTCGGGTCGTTGCGACAGAGATCACACAAAGCTTCAAGTAGTATCTGGCGCTTTGTGTAAAAGTGTGCAGACCCCTACCTTAGAGGAAAAGGGCCCTGGGCCACAGGATCAGTCCCCATGTGGGAGGGGAAGCAGCCCAGGGGAAGTTCAAAGGAGCAGGAGGGGGTGGGTTCTCCAGGGGCCTTCGCCAGAGCCAGCTGCCCTGGTTTTCCCACGACAAAACTCTCCCAACAATGAACCTCCATCTTTCCAGCCTTGAACTAGCTACCAGGGTTATCCTAAAGGGACCCAAACCCCTTCACACACTGTCTGGCCTTGGGAGTCCCTGCTCCACCATTATGAACTGTGTGAGCTTGTGCAATCCCATAACCTCTACACCTGAAGGTCACCATCTGTAAGCCGAGGATGCTAACACAGATCTTGAAGGACTGTTGAGAATTCTGTAAAATGACACACTTCATAGCACAGTTCTTGGTGCCCGATGGCATTCTGAAATCCTTGCTGCTGTTACAGAAGTGGGTGCACCTCCTAACTGTGCCCACTAGAGGGCAGGAAGGCCCTGCTGGAGGCCACAAGGGTGTCTGATGGAGTTGGTCTGCAGGTTCCCTCCAGGGAGGTACCGCCCTGCTGTTTACAACCCTGGCCTCTGATCAGCTCCTGTTCTCGCTGCAGCCTGCTGGGGGCCAGACTGGTGCAGAGCTTCCCGTTGGGAGAGGGCCAGGCTTCCTTTTTATCCTTTGCTGTCTCCCAGAGGCAGGCCAGGCTGAGTCCAGGTCACTGGGTACACATGCCTAGTCCATCAATTTGCACAAACCCCTCAAGTCATCCTCCAATGACCCTGGATGCTGGCAGAGCAGGTGGGATAATGGCCCTCGTCCTGGTGAGGGAACCAAAGCCCAGAGAGGTTAAGTGACTTGCCCTAGGTCCCACAGCTGGTTAGCATGGTGGCTGAGATTGTAGCTCGTATTCTATCTTCTGATGCCAGGTGCAGCTCTCTCCTGGTCCTTAACGACCCATCTCCCTGAGGCTCCACCTTCTGCAGCTTCTTTCAGCTTTCCTACCCCTGCCTTCCTGGCTCGTGAAATACCACCCCTCTATCCCTACAGAACTCACTGTTCCAAGTGCTTCCACACAGGTGAGCTCATTTCTACTGGGAACTGGCTTCCCCAGGATATCTGAGGGCAGCATCTGTTCTGTCCACAGGCGTTTGATGCAGTTGCGAACTCAAGGGCAGACAGGCACACACACATGCAGACATGACAGGGACAAAGAGGTTGCCAGGCAGAAGTGGTCAGGGAAGGCTGCAGAGAGGAAGGCCTTTGGGAAGCTGCAGGAAGGAGAGTGAAGAGGCAGGAATGCTCAAAGTCTTTCAGGGTCTGTGTATAGAACCAGACAGGGGCCTGTAACAGACAGCAGAGCAGAGGGCAAAATGGGCGCCCGTCAAGTCAGAGGAGGCTGCTTCACCAGGATCGTCGAATGCCAGGCTCAGGGAGGGAGGTATGGGCAATGGACGGACAGCGAAGACTTTTGAGGGCGAGTGTGACAGGAAGCAATGGTGTTTCTTGCCCGTAGGAAGGCTGATAGGAAAGTGATGAGGAGACTGGGAGCGTGGGGAAGGAAGCAGAGGAGGATGTTCCACAGTCCAGGCTTAAGGCAAAAGCAGACACAATGGAGAGGGCGTGGGTCTGGAGGAACGGCGGGTGTCAGGCCTGACGTGATGTGAATGATAAAGCAGAGGGAGCAGCTCAGACTGGGGCGACCTGAAGAGTCCAGGGGTGTGTGTCTGTGCGAGACGGGTAATGTTAGGGAAAAGAGGACTAATTCTTTTTATATGAGGATGAATTTGAGGACATGAAGTAGAAATGCTCTGTGAATACATCAGGACACAGGGTGGGATGTTGGAAGAGAGTCAGAGTTTGAGACGTAGAAGAGGAGAAACTCAGCCACAAGGACGTGATCTCTGAAGCCGCGAGAGGAAGTGCGGACGCCAGAGAGGGACTGAGATGAGGCAGGGAAAGGACTAGCAGGGGCGGGCCCAGGGGAGGGTGTGTAGAGGGGCCTCCCAAGGAGTCAAGCCTCTCCACCACCTAGAGGCTCCTGGGTGGAGCCCATGACACCCCCTAGCAACCATGACTGGTTCAGGAGGGACATTTGCCTCAATTCAGGCCAATGAAAGAATTACAGCATTTTTGATGGCCATACTGGGACACTCTTTGCATCAGATTGTGAACAAAGAGGCAGGTAGGGCTAAGAGCCTTTGACCCCCACCTGGGACCCCAAGGGGAGCCAGTCTTAGGCTGAGGAAGACACCGTGGGAGATGGAAAGAAACTTGGCTCTCACTGACATCCCAGAGTTGCTCCATAAATCCAGGAACCATTGTTTAAGGCAGGTAGGCAGAGTTTTCTGTTTCCTGCAGTGGAAGATTCTTAGCTCTTACCGAGGAAGAAGGAAAACCTGAAGAATGCCACTTTTTGGTAATTGAGGAAGAAGATTTCAAAATGGAGGGAGGGTTGAAGAGTATCAAGTGCTGAGAGTGTTGGGTCCAAGATGCTTTATTGTCCAAAAACTGTGTGACAGAAGAGGAAACAGTGGATCAGAGAGGTTCCTATAGTCACACAGCCCCACACCCAGGACTCAGAAGTCACAGCAAAATTCAGACTGAGGATTCACAAATTCATTACCTCAAAGGAGAAAGGGGAGCTGTGTCTTAGAGAGCGATTCCTGGGGGGGGGGGTGTCTCCCAGACCCATGGCTTTGGTGTAGTGCCCCCCTCCCCCACCCCCACTCAACTCCTTTCCAGAAAAGTCTGGAGGTTTAAAACCCTCATGCCAAATCACTCATCTTATTTCTACCTCAGACAAGAAAATAGCTCATATTTTCAAAATTCTTTAGATAAAAAGAGACCACATTCCTTCTTCCTCAACCACCCAGCCCTGGAACGGTTCTTCCTAGTGTCTACCTTGATCCTTTCAGTTGAGAGTGACTCGTTAGCCCACTCATGGTCTGGAGCTGGTTGGTGGACACACTGGGCAAGGGGAGAGAGGGCGGCAGGCAGGTGGGAGCGGTGGCAGCGGCAGGAGGGTGCCCTGCCCCAAACCCAGCCCCTCAGGCTGAGGCAGGGCCCGGCTCTTCCTGAGCAGATTACCGTTGTGGTCTAAGTGACTGAAGCTGCCAAGAATGCTATTGTAGCAAGAGGCTTAGGAAATGTAGACACGCAGCCCTGGCCTGTCCTGACGCACACAGACGGGAGAAGGAGCAGAGTAAGCTCCCAGCACTAAGCCGCTCTATTGTCCTGCTTGTTGCTAAAACACCTGCCTGAGTTTGCTGCCAAGTGTCCCTCCCTCCTCCAGAACTGCGCTCGATGGCCCTGTGGGCGTCTCCCCTCCTAATGCTGCCCTTCAGAAGGAGGAGGGCCGAAATGTCCCCCTGAAAGCTTGTGTCGTTCAGCCAAATATTACAGAGGAGACCCGTGCAAGTGAGTCTGTTGCCCAAGGTCACACAGCAGGTCAGCAGCAGGGCCAGGACCAGCGCCTAGGTCTCCTGACCCCCAGTGAGAGGTCGCTCCTGTGCACCTTGCGTCCCCTCCCATCCCCCTCCCCCACCACAGACCTGGGACTGCCCTCTGGGAGCCCCGATGGGTGACCTGCAGCTCCCTTGTGTGGATTGGTTTGGGGTCTTCTTCAATTTGGCGCTGGTTCATTTATCGGGGTGGAGTCATAGGTCAGGTCACGTCACGTCAGATAGAGGGAGATAACATCCCACACTTGGCAGGGGAAACCAGAGGGAAAAGGCCCATCCTTCTGTAAGGGCAGGTTGGAAATCGGGAGGGTCTGTGATGGCCCATCCATAGGAGGCAAACCACTGCTGCATAGAGGGACCTGGGAGCCTCGGGCCTTGGGAATCCAGAGTGAGCATTGGAACTTTCCATTGGCTGGTGGCTCTGGGGTGATGGTGGAAGATGGGGCTGGGGGGAGGTTGGCTGGCTGAGAAGGCAGGATGGGCAGGAGTAAGTGGGACTTGCAGGCAGCCGCACTTCTCCATGTGGGTGTCCCACAGGCACCTCCAGGCAACATGTCCCAACCAGAGCTTATTTTCCCTCCCAGCAACCTTCTCTGGGTTCTGTACGCTGGCTGGTGAAGAACACGCCCCAAGCATGCAACCAGAAACTGGGAAGCCCCCCTTCATACCCCACTCTTTCCAACTTTTCACTTCCTGCCAGCCAGCACAGTTCTGCCAAGTTTACATTCTCGGTTTTTCCTCAAACCCACCTCCTCCTCTCCAACCAGCTCCTTCTGCCTTCTTCTCATCTGGGCTGCAATAACAGCCTCCTAACAGCTCTCCCTGCTTTGCCCCTGAAACCCATCCTCCATGGGGCCTCCAGGCTGGTCCTTCAAAAGGGCCAGTCTGAGTAGCGCTCTCCCATTTTATTAAATCTGCAGGGCTTCCCAATCTCTGTGGGATCATCTTGAGCTCCTGAGCAGGACCAAAAAGCTGTCTATGGTTTGACTCCTGCTTGCCAAGGCAGTGTAGTGTGTAATCAGAAATACAGATGCTGGAGCCTGATGTCCTGGATTCAAATCCTGCCTACAGCTACTTTCTAGCTGGGTGACCAAGGGCAAGTTAATGAACCTCTCTGTGCCACTATTTCCTCAACTATGAAATCAGAATTTTAAGAGTTCATGCTTCATACACTTGTGAGGATTAAATGAGTTTTTCTGTGCGAAGCAGTTAGAATTGGTATTGGTACTACCTTCTCTTCCTGCTTCCTCTCCTGCCCCACACATTTGTTTCAGCACCTTGACTTTTCTTGTGATTCCCCCCATCTCCTGCAAATTGTGCTATTTTTCACCTCAGTGTCTGGGCTCCTCAAAGAGGTAACGTCCTCTTACCCTTCTCATGTGCCCGACCATTATGGTGTATCCCTGGCTTGCGGCTGCCTGATTTCTTATCTGTCTCCCCAGCTAGGCTGAAAGCCCCTTAAGGGCAGGCCTGAGTCCCTGGTGCCTAGAACTCTGCATGGTACACAGCATTCCCTCGATAAAAGTGTTGAATGAATAAAGAATGAATGAATGTTTCCCCTGACGGTGCAGGGTTTGGGTCTTGACTGCCGTGGGGGGTGCTTATGTGGGAAGATTTTGTAGGTGTCACTATGGTCCCAGGGATAAATTAATATCCATGTCCCTCCCCCGGGCACATGTCTGGTCCCCTACAATAGGTATCAGCAACACAATGATGGCCAAGGCAGGGGAAGGGACTGGAGCTTCATGGGGTTGATGGACCCACTGCTGGAGGGGACCAGCAGAGGGGAGAGGCAAAGAGGAAGGAACATGGACCTGCTGTTGAGAAGTCTGCTGTTCCCCAGCTTTCCTTGGGTCTTCAGTGATTCTTGTGACCCTGGGGACCTGCCCCTATGTGACCCCACAAAGTTTCCTGGGCTGGATCTACTCCCATTGTTGTGCATGCCACCATCCTGAGCCCTGTAAGTGGGATAATAATACCTCTTCTACCTTCCCAGGGCGATTGTGGGGCTCAGATTCATCCACTTGCCCATCATTCACCCCTCCATCCATTCATTCAATAACTTTAGTAAGTGTCTCTCATGCCTGCATGGCACTGCTTGCAGGGGGCATGACCTTGGTTAAGACACACACAGCCCCTGTTCCCGGGGAACTTGGAGAGTTATGAGACACACAGACAATGAAGCCTGAAGTTGAAGTATGGGGCGTTATGACCAAGAAAGTGTAGAGTACAGTGCGAGTGAATGAAATAAAGGAGATACCGGCTTCACTGGGGCCCCTAGGACTGCGCTCTGCCCACGCAGTGGTCCCAGGTGCCAAAGACATGGGATCTTGTGGTCCCTTGTGGTCAGATTCCTGGCACCATGACCCCACTCTCTCCCTGCCAAGGACCGACATTGCTGCTCTGTGCACATCAAAGGGCTTTGACCATTAAGGAGGTAATAGTGAGGCTCGAAGACCCTCGCCAGTCCCTTGTGTTTAGAGCCAAGTTGAGGGTAGTTCAGTGTCTGGGAAGAGAAGGTGGACGGTTCAGCAATCCCTCACTACCCCTCCAAGCAGCTGAGAGGCACTGGACCCTGCGTTTCTGTCTCCTGTACCCATCTGGAAGCAATCTAAGATTTCTCCTCAGCCCCTTTAGTAGCGGGGTGATTTTGGACAAGTTACCTAAACTTGCCGAACCTCAGCTACTATATTTGTAATGTCCACACTAGAGGGTTGTTGTGAGCTTACATGACTTAATATAAGTAAAGTGATTAAAACAGTAATTGCACAAAAGTAAACAAGCACACAGTGCTTGCACACGGGGAGCTCTCTTGTTTTATGAACACCATTCTTACTTTCCCCACTGTGCTGCTTCTCTGCCTCTCCCAGGGGGTCCTTGAGGGCAGCAACCCTCCGATTTCCTCATTCATCTTGGTGTCCCCAGGGCCTGGCACAGTGCCTGGCTCAGAGCAAACAGGCCAGAAATATTTGTTTAGTGACGACTAACTAAACGGTCAGTAGGAGCAGTGGGATGGGCTGGGCCGACAGCCAACACTGCCCACACGTGGGTGGGGCTTTCTGTTTGGGAAGGGGTCTGAAGCGAGATGCCAGGCTTGCAGGAGGCAATATCAGGGGAATGCCTGGTACGGGTGCCATGCTTTTTCTTTTCCTGCTTGCAGCTCCCAAGGGCCCTGTAAGCGGGTAGGGCAGGTGACCAGGGAGGGTAGAGTCCAGAGCCAGCCCAGAGGATTTACTCTTCTGCCACGGAGCTCCGAGACTGGGAACAGCTGGTGGAAGGGTCCATGTGGCCCTGCAGAACGGATGGGACAGCTGGTCATGTACCCCCGAAGCTGCGGGGGTGTGAGGACAGAAGTGTGGTCCTGGTGGTCGACGAGATGGAAGAAATGGGGGTCCTGCTCAGGGGTCAGGGTAGTGCCAGGCCTCACACCCATCTCCGGTGTGTTTCCCACCCTTTGCACAGCCTCACAGGATGCACAAGGCGCCTTGAATCCCAACACTTGAAGCTCCGCAGAAGCGGCAGAGCAGGTGGGGCAGGGGCCCTGGCACCCTCACTCACTTGAGTGGGATGATGAGTCGAGATAATGGGAAACACATTCTAACGGTGACTATGTTCTAAATCCTTAAGAACTGGTTTTATTGCTAGCGGACAAGCACAGGGCTTGAATGTCGGGTTACGTGAGGGGGCGTCCCTCTGCTCTCTAAATCCGCTTGGAGTTAGGCTCCTTTTCCTCCTGTCAGCCCTCCACCCTGTAGATGTGACCAGACACGCAATGAGCAGCTGAGAATGTTGGCCAAGCCACCACAAGTGGTAACATCAGGCAGAAGTGACAGTGATCTGCTGCAGGGACCCCAGTGGTCAGAGACCCCAATAAGAGGGGCTGCCTGGGCCAGAGGGAGACGTGAAGGGGGCTGGGAGGGGGCTGGCTGCTCTAAGATACCAGGAGGAAGTCTCCTGCCGCTCAGACACTGCCCTCACCGCCACCGACAGCTCTGTTGTTAGTTAGACTCCTGATGGTCCTGCATGGACACACAGACACCCTCACACACCACATATCCTCACACATACACAAACGCACCCCCCACTCACACACAAATACATACACACTCACATGCACACACACACACACACACACACACACATACACACACCTTTCTCACCCTCACCATCTCTTTGATGCATATACGCCACTGTGCTCCCTTCATACTCTAAGACAATTACAGAAAGACATGCCTATAATGTTTGTGATTTGTTTTTGGTGGGGAGTGAGGTGATGGCTGAAGACAAGCTTGGAGGAACGGTAGTTGTAGTTCTGCTTGAGGTTGTTTGTGTAACTATCATCAAGCCTGTGTTCGCAGTTATTTTCCATTCATTTAGTCATTCAACATATATTTCCATTTTGAACACTTACTATGTACTAGGCACAATTCTAGGTTCTGTGGATCTTAGTTTGCATTCCCTAAGAAGTGGATCCTGAGATAAGAGTTTTAAAAAATAAAGGTTTTGTTGAGATCTCATTCACATGCCATACAATTCACCCGTTCAAAGTGTATAATTCGGTGATCCTTAGTATTTCACAGGGTTGTGCTGCCATCACCACCATCAACGTTACAACACTTTCCTCACCTATAAAGAAACCTATACCCATTAGAAGTCTTTCCCCATTTTTTCTCCCACCAGCAACCATGAATCTATTTTTTGCCTATAGATTTCTCTGTTCTAGACATTTTATATAAATGGAATCACACGCTATGTGCCCCTTTATGACTGGCTTCTCTCATTTAGCACAGTGTTTTCAAGCTTCACCCATGTTGTATCATCTAGCAGCACTTCATTCCTTTTTATGGCTGAATAATGCTCCATTGCATGGATGTACCAATATTGCTTACCCCTTCATCAATCGATGGATATTTAAGTTGTTTCCACTTTTTGGCTGTCTCAAACTATGCTGCTATGAACATTCATGAACAAGTTTTTGTGTGGACATGTGTTTTCAATTCTTTTGGATATTTACCTAGGAATGGAGTTGCTGGTCATATGGTAACTCTACGTTTAACATTTTGAGAAAATGCCAAACTGTTTTCTAAAGCAGCTGTGCCATTTTACATCCCCACCAGCAATGTATGAGCGTTCCAACCTGAGATAAGATTTTAACTGTAGGATTTTATTCGGGAAACGATCCCAGGAAACACCAGTAGGAGAACAGGGGAGGGAGAAAGAGAAGGGAAAGCAGCCAATAAAGGACGATTACCAAGCAAATTACCATTGAGAGTAATTGCAGCTTAAGGCCATTTGTAACTCTGGGAGCCAGTGTAGCACTTGCACTTCAGAATCGCCCCACTTTAGGAGCAAGGGAGAAGGGGGGTGCATGCACTCTGTGTGTGTGTGTGTGTGTGTGTGCGTGTGTGTGTGTATCTGTGTGTGTGTGTGTGTGTGTGTGTATCTGTGTGTATCTGTGTGTGTGTGTGTGTGTGAATTTCCCACTACCTTTTTTTTTTTTTTTTTTTTGCTTGATACAGTTGCAAGTAAAGCAGGCACAGCAGGAGAAAGCCATCATGAGAAGAAATGCAGATGCTGGCAGCTGGAGTCTGGCCTGTGTGTTCTGATTGCAAAAAGGTACAGGAGGTGAGCCTGTGCACCAACAGCGCCTGCTACCTTGGGTGAACCAAAGTTCCTGCCCTCAGCGAGCTTATACTCTAATGAGAGAGAGAGCGAATATTCATAGTATATAGTCAAGTAGTACCGTGAGGAGGATAAAGCAGAGAAAGGGGATGGAGGGACTGAGGGATGCCATTAGGGCAGACATTTGGAGGAGACAAATTTCCGCTGAGACGTGAATGAAGCAAGGGACAGGCTCTCTGAAGGCCAGCTGACTGTCCCATGGGAAACAGCATTGGACTCTGGGCCGTGGGGGCAGCGAGCGCTAAGGCCCTGAATAGGGATGACTTTGGTGCCCTGGAGGAACTAGAAGAGGTCTAGAGTGGCTTTAGTGAAGTGACTGAGGCAGACAGCAGTAGGACGCAGCAGAGAGACAGCCAGGAGCCAAGCTGGAAATAAGTCTGGATCTTGTTCTAAGGAGTCCACTTGGCGGGTGGGAGCAGGGGAATTCCTATCTGATTTATACTTACTTCTGTTTCTTGCTATCAAAGCCACTGCGTTCCAGAAGTACTGAAACTCCCTAACCCACCATTTAGTGAGCCCGTTAGGCCCTCAGAGGTGCTAACACCTTGCTGCTGGGCATTCAGTCCCGACCCCCCACATCATTCACTCCACTTATTAGTCCCAGGCACTTGTCTAAGCTCTGGGTGCAGCATTGAGCACATCTGATAGAAGCTCTGCCCTGAGGGAGCGCACATTCTCACAGGAGGAGGCAAGTAAACGACACAATATGTACTATGGATTATAAATGTATAACTCATATTAGGCAATGATTAATGCTTTACACTACAAAAAAAAAAGAAGTTGACACAAGTAAGTACAGAGTGCTAGGGGATGCTTAGAAATCTCAAATGGAAGGGTCAGGTGGCTTCTCAAAGGGGCTGACAACACCGAGACAGCACCTGTCATCCTGACTGGCTCTGGGAAGCTGCCTCTCCCCCTCCAGGTAATGTGTGCAGGGACCCTGCAGCCAGGAAGAGGAGCGCAAGACCCCGGACTAGAGGCCTGGGGGTGCTCATCAGAGGGGCCAGGCACAGAGCCTGGGAGGAGGCGGAACGGGGTGGGGGCAGGGCTGGGTCTGCCAAGCCACAGGGGAATATTGATGAGTTTTCTGGCAAGAAGTGACGAAGGTGGTGGGGGTTGTGTAATGAAGACAGATGATCCCAGGCCGGCTCTGTTCATCTTCCTGCTGGAGGAGAGTCACAGTGGGGTGTGGGGGCGGGGGGCGGACATGCCAAGTGCCTGGGTGTCTTCTGCTCTGGCACAAGGGCTCTCCGGCTGCTACTGGCGCCCCCAGCCTCTCTCCTTCTCTCTTGCCACCCCTCCTCCCTCCTCTTACCTTAGTCCTCCCTCTTCTCTCCTTCCCGCCCTCCTTTCTCTTGAGACAAGGCCCTTTCCCCTTTCTCTGCTTTTCTTTCTTCTCTCTTCCTCATTCCTCCCTTTGCTCCTTTCTGCAGCCCTCCCTTCTCATTTCTCTTTTTCTTTGCCCTTCTTCACCCCCAGCCATCCTGACTCTGACATCTAGAGCAGCAAACAGTCCTTCCTCTGGGGGATTTCCTGTCCTCTAGCAACTCTCGAAACAGCAGCCATGCCTTCTGCCCATTCTCTCAACAATTCATTGAATGCCCGCTGGAATTTACTTATTTATTTTTTGCCTGATTATTTCTTTCTCTCTAATTGTGGTAAAATACACATAACTTACAACTTACCATTAGTGACTTTTAGTACATTCACAAGATTGTGCACCATCACCACTATTTAGTCCTAGAACATGTCATCACCCCAAAAGGAAACCCCATACTCATTAACAATCACTCTCGCCTCCCCCCAGCCCCTGGCAACCATGAATCTGCTTTCTGTGGCTATAGACTTGCCTATTCTGAACACTGCATATAAACGGAATCATACACTATGTGGCTTTTTGTATCTGGCTTATTTCACTTAGCATAATGTTATAAAGGTTCATCTGTGTTGTAGCCTGTATCAGTACTTCATTCTTTTTCTGGCTGAATAATATTCCACCATATGGTTATACCACACCATGTTTATCCATTCATCAACTGATGGACGTTTGTGTAGGCACTGAATTTTGAAACAGAAGCCCTGGCACTGGGTTCCACAGCATTCTTACCTATGTGGCCTTGAGCATAAGGAAAATAAGCTATGCAACTCCAGCTTGATAAATTGGAAATTGCCTCTCACCTCTCTCTATACCGTCTTCCCATTTGCAACTGAATTTGGCACAGACATTCAATAAAAAGATTCATATGCCAAAGCCAGGTAGACTGGTATATATTGTTGTATTCTCTGCCATTTATACCATTTCACCAAATTTAACACGCATTATTTTTCAAATTTTAGTGTCTTTGAAATTAGTACACATTGTACAACCCGTGATTGTGTAGTAATTGACAATGCACTTTGTAAAATGTTTGTGCTTATTACAATTAATGGTCCAAACTTTGTGTAGTACACTAGGCAGAGGGTAGTGAATATCAGTATGAACAATAAAAAAATAAATAAAACTAACCCCTAATGAAACATTTTTGACAGTGGGATCATGTGAACTAACCCATATCCTCGTGTGTGAACTCCCAGCTAAATGAGTTGGTTGAGATGGAAATACTGATTTACTTGAACTTAAATAATGTCAGCATCATTGTAAAAACAACGTAGGCACACCTTGCTGGCACAAACGGTTCTAAAATGCATGGTCCTGTGATAATGTGGCAAAATCGATGAGAAAATATATATGAACGGGCCTTGTGAACTGAGATGCTTGATGAAGTGTGACGTGAGGTTATTACTCTTTCATTCTCCCCAGAACTGCCTCCCAACCCTGCCCCCTCCAATCATCTCCAACACAGGAGAGGCCACATGAAAATACTGAATATGTTTGCCTTCATTAACATAGACTGGATATTGTAATTATGTCCCAGGGAGCAGGGCCTCTATCTGAAGGGAGGAGGGGGATGTGGGTGAAAAGTCAGTTAGACATGCAGAATTCATGAGCGTGGCCAGTTGAGCCCGTCTACAGTGGAGCGTAGCTTAGCTTCTGTGGAAGAAAAACTGTCTCCAGCTGTCCTCAAACCTTGCCTCCTCCCGGGAGTGTTCTCCGCCTGGCCCAGCCCTTGTCTGAACTCTCACAGCACGCCATCAGTCAGGACGCTAGCACTCAGCACTCCTCTGGACTCCTTCTTTCTCAGCTGGACTGTAAAATGTTTGAGGGCAGAGCATTTTGTAAGCTTCTTACGGTCTGCCCATAGGTCCAGGTGTACAGCAGATATGTAGAGACGGTCGCTAGTCAGAACAATATTTCTCAAAGTGTTGGCCCAGACCTTCTGCATGGACCATCACCTGCTGGAGCTGGTTACAAATGCCGTTCCCAGGTAGCTCAGAAATCTGCATGGAAGATGCCTTGTATGGATCATATTTCAGTGAGTCTGGGGTGGGAGCCAGCAATCTGCATTTTAACAAGCTCTCCAAGTAACTGTGCTCAGTATAGTTAGAAAACTACCGAGGCTAAGGATTAAACTAGATAGTCCACAGGTGCTTTCCAATCCTGACAGCCTGTAATGTACATTCCCCCAATCATGAAAAGCTTACTGTGTGTCTCACTCTTGCCAGTATAAGAAATTGAAACACAGCCAAGGATCAGAGAAGTAGCCAAAGAAGAGACCAGCATCATTGGTCCTGCTCCCAGCCGGAAAGCAGGGAGGCGGAGGGAAGGCTGAGACGGGGCCATGGACAGGGGAGAGGGAGAGAGCAGGACGGGGGGGCTGCGTGGGCCAGCAGGAGATGCACTTAGATCGGGCAGTCACTGGGTCCCTGCTGGTCCCAGGCCTCCCACCGCCCTGCCCACTCAACCAGCCTGCCAGGGAAGAAGGGAATGCTGCTACGTACACACCTCTCTGCTTTGATCACCAAGAGGGCTCCCCGGGCCACCAAGATGTTTGAGGTTTAACAGGACTAATGCCAGAGGATGGTCCCAGGGCCTTTGGATGCACTTCACAAAGCTAGAGGCTATGGACAGATTGATGACACGGAAAGCCCTGTCCTTGACCCTCCAGTGTGTCTCTGATGGCTCCCCTTATCTACGGTGATCTTGCTCAGCATTTAATAACAGCTACTGCAGTAATATGTATTGTGTCATGCCCTGAGCTAAGTACTTTACACACATTACCTCACTTATTCTTTATGCCAACTCTACTATTAAACCTCTTCTACAGATGAGGAAACTGAGACTGTCTAATATTGCATAAGTTGCACAAAGTCACCTAGTTCTTTCACCTGGAGAGTGTTTTACCTTTTCCCCAGGTGCCACTCTCTGTGTCCTCTGTAGCCTGTCCCTGCCCTTCTTATAGGAAGGGGCCTGGAACTTAATCCAACGTGGGGGCCCCGGGGGATTCTCACCACTCTCACTCAAGGCACTGCCCTTCTGTTGACACAGCTCTGTGGTGGGCTTTTCTGGAAACCTCATCACACCTGTGACTCAACTTGAGCTTGCTGTCAGGTGAAACCCCTAGATGGATGCTTTTTGGTCTTAATGTCCCCATCCTATTCTATATAATGGGGATTCTGTGCCCAGGTACAGGAGTTTTCATTCATCTGATATTTTCACCAATGTGCTTTGTGGTTCTGTCTGCCACATTCCCTACAGACAGACACACACTCACACACACTTCTCTCCTCTGGAACACAGGCATACATTTTGGGCAGTTCACTCCTTGGGGACCATCTGTTTTCCATTCCTTTCCTACAAAGTGGAGAAAGAGGAGTTGTGACATGCTTCTTCCGGTGTTCTCCTGGTCACATGTCACAGTCAGGCAAGACGGTTTCATCCCCAAGAGGGCCGGCTGTGGGGCAGGCTTCCTGGGCTAGAATCCCAGCCTGAGCTCCTGGCTCTGTGACCTTGGGAAATTAATTTAGCCTCCGTGCCTCAGTGTTCTTCCCTGTCAAATGAGAATTACTTTATCAACCTTACTTGTTCTTTTGAAGAGTAAATGTGATGATAGTTGGTCAGTGAATGTCTTCTTCTCCTCCTTGCCTCCTTCTGGCTTCTCTGGGTCCCCCGATCCTACTTTCCTGCCCTGACATCTCTCACATCTGCTACATCACGCTTGCCCTTTGTTACAACGTAGAACCCAGAATTTCTGTGATGAAAGGGCCTTAGATTCAGTCTAATCTGGTCCCTTTGTTGTACAGATGAAAAAGCCAGAGTCCCTCCTGCCACCCCTCTGTTGCTTCATTTTGTTCCAAAGTGGTTGTATTTCTAGCACTCCAGTTACCACCCTTTCTCTCTCCAGCTCTTGTAGCAATCAAATCAGGCCGCTGTTTCCCCGGTGCAGTTAGTGAGCTCCCAGCCTCCAGCTGGCGGATTTATGGCTCTCTGCCGTCTTGCGGGGTCCTCGGGGGTCTGTGTGGCTCAAGAGTTATGGTGCACAGGAACAGGGCTTTCAGTTCACTTGGCCAACTTGTCAGTCACCTCCTGGGACCAGTTGCATAGAAAAAAATAATAAAATATCAGGGTCAATATGCTGGTTACATTTTTATACTCTTCACTCAAATCCAAAATTTCCCTCATGGGGTATGCTCAGAATTCTTCAGAGGAAAAAGGGACAGACCGTTATGGAACTGGCTGGGGAAGAAGGACTGCTGGGAGGGCGCAGCACGCCCGAGCAATTGGGGTCCTTCTCATAAGAGGCTGCAGCTATGTGCTGGGACACTGCAATGACGGAGGTGGCTGGGCTGGGGTCCTACTGTCTCCAAAGTCTCCACTAATCCTTCCAAACCAAGGTTAATAGTCATGCAACCAGCTTCTCATCAATTCCTCAACCTCCTTCTTCCAACCAAACCTCCACCGTTAGCCCCGGTAACGCAGAAATCCTGGGGCCAGCCCTCTGCCAGAGGGGTAGCAGCCCATTGGGATAGTTGAGGCAGTTTTGTAACAGTGGGGATGGACGTTGTATAGTTAACTTTCTTTCCAAATGAGAAAAAAAATACATCATTTATTAAAATAAAGGACATTCTAACACTAAAGGAGAGAGAAAGACAAAGAGAACAAAATGTCAGACTGAATGAAGGGCAATCCTTTAACTTGAATTAATTTGGTTTTATTAAAAAGTCACTGGATTATATTTATGCTTCTTTTTTTGCAGCGGTGCAAGACGCCCTGGGCCTGGAGGCTGAGATCCGGGATTTAATTTGGGGTCTGCTACTCAGCAGGGTGTGACTTTGGGTAAATTAACCAGCAGACTTGAACGTCAGTAGACTTGCCTTCAGTTTTCCCATCTGTAAAACAGGGATGATGACACTTATAAGGTGGTGATGACAGAGAAGAGCAGGGGAGGGAATGAAACATTGACTGAGCATCCGTGAAAAGGCAGGCATGTGACATAGGGTATCTTGTTTAATTCTCAGGACAATCAAAGAGGGAAGTGTTATCATGGCCATTTTACAGACGAGGAAACTGAGACTCAGAAGTTAAGTAATTTGTCCAAAGTCACTCACAGACCCGGAGTTGGCACTCATGTCTGCCTGAATGCAAAGCCCACACTCTTCCCAGAAAGGTAGGCAGAAAGCACAAAAGGGAAGGGAAGAGGAGGAGGGGGCATGAGTTCCTGGTCTAGCCTCAGTTTTCTCTGTGAGATAAAGCAAAAGATCATCTACTGAGACAAGGAGGCCCGTGAGTGTCAGCAGTGGTGTACATTGGAAGAAGCTTCTTTGGGTAAAGAGGGGGGGGCCTACCCATCCTCAGAGAGAGTGTTGTCAAGAGTTGGTTATCTCTGTGACGTGCTCCTCAGGGGGAGGGTCACTGTCCAATTCATGAAGAAGGAACAGATTCTGTTTCCTGAATCCCCAGACCCTAGTAGAGTGCCTGGCATATAGCAGTAATGTTTATTTAATAAATATCCTGGAGCCCCTACCATGCCCTGGCTCTGTTGTAGGTGCTGGGGATCCAGCAGTGACAAAGGCAAATTGAACCTTGCCCTTATGACATTCATGGTCTAATAGGAGAAACAGATTATAAACACAGAAATACATAAAACAAAACAATCTCAGATAGCAATACATGTCGGAACAGAAAAAATAGAGTCATGGGAGAGAGAGTGCCTATTGTAGTGGATGGTTTTTCTCAGGAGGCGACATTGAGGTATGACTGGGATGGGAGAAAAAGTTATTCATGCCAAGATGGGGGAGGCGTGGTGTAGGCAAAAGGAAGAACAAGTGCAAAGCCCAGAAGCAGGAACAAGCTCAGAAAGTTCAAGGGGCACAGAAGGAAAGCTGTGCGATTGGTGAGAAGGTGAGTGTGGGGAGAGTTGTACAAAATGAGACAAGAGGGGTTGGATCATATAAAACGTCATAAGACAAGTTAAGAAGCTTGGCTTTTATTCTAATTCCAGTAAGAAGTCTTTGGAAGGTTTTAAGCAGTGCGAGGGATGTGATCTGATTTGTGCTCTAAAATGATCACTCTGGCTTTTAGATGGAACGTGACTGTAGTGGGAAGGGTGAGTGGAAACAGGGAGACCAGTTAAGAGGCTGGTGCAGTCAGATGTGAGATCACTAGACTCAAGTGGTGGCAGGAGAGACGAGGAGAGAGGTTGGATTTGGGCGATGGGTCTTGCTGATGGATTCTATGCAGAGGGTGAGGAAAAGAGAGGAACCAACAATGTTCTCTAGGCTTTTGGACAGAGCTGATGATGCTGTTTACTGAGATGGGGGAAAAGTGGAAGAGGAACAGATTGGGGACCAGAGGCGTAGAAATGAAGGATTCCATGACGGACATGTTAGATTTGAAATACTGGGTTGGCTTGTGTCCCACAAAAAGATAAATTGAAATCCTAATCTCCAATACCTGTGAACGTGACCTTATTTGGAAATAACGTCTTTGCAGATGTAATCAAATTAAGATGAAGTCATTAGAATGGCCCTAATCCAATATTACTAGTGTCCTTAAAAGAAGAAGAAAATTGGGACACATATATAAAGGAGAACGCCACAGTGGAGAACACCACATGAAAACACAGATACAGAGGGAAGACAACCATGTGAAGATGGAGGCAGAGATAGGAGTGGTGCTGCTACAAGCCCAGGGACGTCTGGGACTACAAGACAGAAGAGGCAAGGAAGGATCCTCCTCCAGAGGGGGCTGAGGGAGTGTGTCCCTGCCAACACCTTGATTTTGGACTTCTGGCCTCCAGACTAAGAGACAATAAAGTTCTGTTGTTTCAAGCCATCCAATTTGTGGTACTTTGTTATAGCAGTCCTAGGAAATGGATGCAGCATCCAAACGGAGAGGTCACGTGGGCATTGGATATGCAGGCCTGAAGCTCAGGGGAGAGATTGCTTTTTAAAGCCAAAGGACTAGATGAGCTGAACTAGACAGTGAGTCAGAATTGAGAGAAGAGAACCCATGGAGAGATGAGGGTGGCCAGTGAGGTATGGGTGGGAGGCGTTTCTAGGGAAGAGAGTGTTTCAAGGAGGAGAGAATAGTCATTCCTGTCAAACACTGATGATAGATCAAGTCACACCGGCTTTGTTTGACCTTTCGATTTGGTAAGAGGGAGACTTTAAAAAAAAAAAAAAAAAAAAAAAAGAGGGGGCCAGCCCAGTGGCTCAGGCAGTTGGAGCTCCGTGCTCCTAACTCCGAAGACTGCCGGTTCGATTCCCACATGGGCCAGTGGGCTCTCAACCACAAGGTTTCCAGTTCGATTCCTCGAGTCCCTCAAGGGATGGTGGGCTCCACCCCCTGCAACTAAGATTGAACACAGCACCTTGAGCTGAGCTGCAGCTGAGCTCCAGGATGGCTCAGTTGGTTGGAGCGTGTCCTCTCAACCACAAAGGTTGCCGGTTCGATTCCTCGAGTCCCTCAAGGGATGGTGGGCTGTGCCCCCTGCAACTAGCAATGGCAACTGGACCTGGAGCTGAGCTGCGCCCTCCACAACTAAGATTGAAAAGACAACAACTTGACTTGAAAAAAAGTCCTGGAAATACACACTGTTCCCCAATAAAGTCCTGTTCCCCTTCCCCAATAAAATCTTAAATAAAAAAAAAGAGGGAAGTTACTGATGATCCTGATAAGAAGATGTCAGCAGGTGATGGAGACAGAAAGTCAAACTGGAGTGAGTTGAGAGAAAGTAGGTAAGGAAGTGTAATTACAGAGAACAGTTTTGAGTTTTACTGTAAAATGACAGAGAAATGGGGCCTTCCCTAGAAAAAGATGTGAGGCCAAGGCATATTTCATGTTAGTGGGTATGACCTAAGGGGAGACCAGTAATTCAGAAGACAGAAGAATTGTAATCAGCAATATCATGGAAGAAGCAAGAGAGGATGGGGTTAGTACCCAAAAGGGGGAACTGGCCCCAGGTAGGAACAGAGCCCCTTCATCTGTTAGACGTTCAGGGACTGCAGAGAATGTGAGTAGAGACCATGCATATGGGTTGGTGGGAAGACGAAGTAGTTCTCATTTGTTTGCATTTCTTTGTATTTCTTGTATCAGCGGAGTATGGGGTAGAGTCATACGGAGGGGTGGTGCTAGAGGTTTGAAGAGACAGAGAGAAAGGTATGAAATGGTCCTATGAGGGGAACACCATGGAAATACAGAAGGTTTGTGGGGTAAATCTGAGTGCTGTTTTGAGATTTAAAGTCATAGGTTTAGAGTGAGACCAGTCAATAAGCATGGTTGTGTGGTTTTCTTCAGTAATGTTCAGCTGCTTGGGTAGGTGTCTAGCTGGGTTTAAATAGGATTGGAGTTTTGCCAGATAAGTACAACAAAGGAAAAGAGAGACAAAGAAGAGGGTGTTTGTAAAAGACAGATCATAGTAATGAAATATAAAAATTAAGCTACAGAAGGGGAGATGTGGTCCCATGTAGGACATGGTGGACAATAAAAATGGGTTCAGGGGATTAGGTCCCTATGAGATCAAAGAATAGTTTAAATGGGGTCCCAAAGACAGTTAATTGGAAGGATAGAAGGCATCAGTGACTGGGATGCTTGAAAATAATATCATTGCAGGTGCAGATACTGGTGAGGAAAAAATTTAGGGTGTGATCATGTGAGTAGGTAGAGAAGACAGCAAAAAGGTAGCAAGAGATGGGGTCTAACCCCGTTCATATCAAAGAGGCTGGAGTTTTTTCAGAAGGAAGGAGAAATCGTTTGGAAGCCCATCTATAGACCCTGAGATCCGTGAGTCTTCACCCTTCATCTTTGCCTGTAGGCAGGGCTGCAGGGGAGGCAGTGTCTTCAGGGGACAGCCAATGTCAGTAGAGCAAGACAGTGAAGGGGATGCTTGGGGAAGGGCTTAAGGGTTTAAGGAGAGAGGGGCATTGGCTGGTGGCAGGTTGAGTCCCAGGGGCTACAGTGGAAAGGTTTGGAGGGAGGGGAGAGGTGGTAGATGAAGTTCAATTAGTAGCTGGATTGGAGTCTGTGGGATTGTGGATGATGTGTGTGGTAAGGATTTGTGATATGAGGCATGATGGGGCATGTCCTGACATTGTCATTGAGGAAGGTGGGTGGTTGGTTAAAGCTACACACAGTCCACAGTATTTAGCTGGCAAGTGCGAGAACTCTACCAAAGAAAAGGATGAATGAAATGAATCCTGTATCCTTGAGATGTCTAGTGCTCTGCCAGGCACGTGGCATATTCATTGATTGGTTAAAACTGCATATATTTGATGCTCTGATAAGTGTAATAGGAGCAAGCCATAACCCAGCACACGGCATACGACAGGTCTCAGGATTTGTATGATAATCTCTAACTACCTTTGATTGCTTAATATGGAACTATTTGTGCACTTTGTCCCATCTGATGAAGGTCCAGTCCAGGGACTGGACTGTACTTGTGTTCTGCCTTAATTAGGAAGAAGTAGACAGTAGGCAAAGGTGGGGGCCGGGAAGGCGACGTCTTCAAGTTGGAGTTGCAGGACATCCCTGTGCTCCAGCCCCTACCTCAGACTGAAAAATCCCCACACCCTCATTCCAGGCCCTTCTCTGAAAACTCAGAGCAGGAAAAGGAGCAGCCACACCCTCCTTTAGACTGAAAGTGGCTACTCCAGCCCTGGTCTTTGACTTTCCTTCCTTTTCTCCTTTAGCTGCGGCTCCTTCAGAAGAAATGATTTCTATTTCTCTTGATTCCTATTTTTCTAAACTTTCTGATCCTGTTTGCCCTCCCCTTTGTTTCACTGAGGCTGGGGCCACTATCTCTGTCTTTCCTCCCCAGAATCTCCCAGAAAATGCTTCCTGTCTCCACCCTTCCCCCAATACCACTAGATGTCCAAAGCTTTTTTAAAGAGGCCTCTAAAGTTCCAACTGATGTTATGCACCAGTGTCTGAGGTGACCTGGCCTGGTCTCTGTGTGGCTGAGAGAGTGTCTCTTTGTGCTGGCTGATGAATGGCTGCCCTGTCCTGTCCTGGACCTCAATACCTGGAGGGTAACAGGAGAAAGCCCACTCCCCTCCTTAGGCTCTGCACCTGCTGCTCTCAGCTTTCCTCGGGGGCCACAGGGCGCCCAGGCGGGTAGCTTGCTTGCTAAACCTTAGAAGAGAGACACTAAGGAAGTAGGCCCAGGAGTCCTTCCTGCCCTGTCTTCTCTGGACAGAATGGGGCCTGCTGAGGGGTTGCCCAGACCTCATGGCCTTTCCTCCCCATCACCTCTGCTCCATCCCCATCCATCTCACGTTACTTCTAGGGATTTGGTCTCTCAATAGAACAATGAGTCTGCGGGGATGCTGTTTCCCTCTGTGACAGAGGGTTTGAACTGTAAAATTTCTGGGCTGAAAAACATCTTCACCTTTGCCTGTAGACAGGGCAGTGTGCAAACCTTCAGGCCAGAGTCATTTCTGAAGGAGACTACCATTTTCTTTGATAACACATCCTGGTGTTTCAAACTGCAAAACTCAATTCAGTTCAAGAACTGTGTATAGAGTCCGTATTTGGTTGTTGTTGCTATGTTGCTACACACATTATCTCATTAAAATATTTCATTATTTTTTGGACAGGTAATACATGCACATGGTACAATATCACAACTACTAGAGGGTAAACCATGAAAAGTGAGTTTCTTTTTTTGACTCCAGTGCCCCATCCAATCAGTTCCCCTTCCCAGCCATAATTGCTGTTACCAATGTCTTGCGTATTTTTCCACAGATATTCTACACACGTGTCATTTCACTTAATCTTCACAATAGCCTTCCCAGGTGGGTAATGTGAATCCTGTTTGGAAGATGAGAAAACTATGGCTCAGAATGTCTGAGTAAAGTGCACAGAATGTGTTAGTAGCCGTGACAGTTCCGATTGAGGTGTGTGTAAATCCAACGTCCATGCAGTTTCTGCCATTTAATCATTTCCTTCCCTTCCACCACAGCCACTCACTCAACCATTGGCTGGAGAACCTGGGTGTGCAGGGCCCTGTCCTAGGTGCTGAAGGCTTTCATAGAGGCAGGGGATGCTTTAGCCCCGACCCTCAGGGGGCTCACCAATGAGCTGGGGAGGACGGCAAATACTTGAAGTCTAGTAGAGAGAAGTCAGGGAGCCATAAACTCTGCTTGGCTAGGGAATTTGTATGTGGCACTAGGTAGGCCACACCCCCTTTCTGACTCTCAGTTTTCCCATCTGTTGGGTGGAGATAAACTTAACTTACAGGGTTGTTGTGAGAATCTAGGGATAATAAATGTGGAAGTGCTTGGAAAGCGTACAATCGCAGTATGTAGAAAGAAGTCTCGCCTGGTCCTAGGGACAGCTTCCCCATGTGAGGGCCAAGTGTCACTTAATGAAGACTTACACAGAGTGATGCGCTCCGCTGGGAAGTGATAAGATGAAGCAGGAATGTCATCAACTATGTTCTTTATTTTAGGGTTGTCTTTAGCAGGCACAGATTTGGTCTCGTTGCAACAGACAGTGACTAGAAGTAAAATGGGATAGGGTGTGGTGTTGGCCTCAAATAAGAGATAACAACACACAAGTGAGCCTCTTCCAAAATGTTAGGCTGCAGGACCTGGAAAAGTCTGCCTTGGGTTATACCTGTAAATACTACTCTGGGCAGTTCTTTTAGTTCCCCAGGTAGCAAGGGCCTGGACCTTCCCAGACCCACCTTGCTCCCTGCAAGGTAGGTGTTTACTTGTCTTCTAAAGCCAGTTACCAGCAGCTCAACAAACCTTTCTACAAGTTTCTTCTGCCCAGAACTCTTGTCTTGCCCTTCTCCAGTCCACCTTCACCAGCTGTCTCTTTTATATCCTTTAGGCCTCCACTTAGATTTCCTTTCCTCAGAGAAGCCCTCCTGGGCCCCCAGAGTAGAACTCCTGCCAGTCCCCATCACTCCACGTCTACCCTTAGCTCTGTGCACACCAGTCAGTGTCCATCTTGTCCAGGGAAGTGGGCACTATGTCCACTGAGTCACCTATGTATCCTCAATACCCAGCACAGAGCCTGGCACCTAAGACATGCTAAACCATTTGTTGAATGAATTGCTCAAGTTAGTTACTCCTGCCTTCCCATTCAAAACTTACCTGCACCTTGGTGTAGGACCTGTCACACAGTTGTAATTTTACTTTATTGTATGTATTTCATGACTGCCTCATGTGAATCTTTTCCCTTTGTATTCCTGGTGCCCAGCCCAAGTCCTGGCATAAGGGTGGTCCTGCATATTACTTACTTACTTAATATACGAATGAATGAATTCTTGGCAGGAAGTTGTTTTGAACCCGAGGACATTTCCTTTGCAGGCAGTTAACTGAACGAGCTGTCTCCAGGTGGGCCATGGAAAGGCCCAGGAAATGGGGAATAGGATTGGGCTAGAGCTGACGGGGTCAGAGAAAGTAAAGAGCCTTAGTGCCATCTACTCTTTGTTATCGCTGCTGTGTGGAGGGCAGGAGATGGTCCCGACGAAGGGGTCTTGGTCACTAAAGGGATCCTCTCCAAGGGCTCTCAAAGGTGGTATTGGCTCAGGGGACTGAACCCCAGCTGCCTCCCCAACCCCCACCACCCCCGCCTCCTTCTTGGAGAGTGGATGAAATGTGGGGGGTGGAGGGGAGGGAGTTTGAGATCTCCATTCTCTGGGGTCCATTTTCCCAGTCTCTTCTTCAAGATCAAGCCAGAATTGGGAGGGGCGAAGGGTGCGGCTGAGCCGGCCGGTGGGGGCGAGGGGCGGCGCGGGAAGCCGGCTGATGTCCTCTGGGGTCTGGAGCCAAGGCCCCGGGATCTCGGCCCTCGCGAAGCGAGGCGAGCCGGAGCTGTGCGGTGAATGCAAAGAGCCGGGCGGGCTCCCAGACGGCGGCTTCAGCCACAGCCCAATGAGAAGAGAGCAGATAATTTATTCTCTAATCCGGGTTCGGGTGCCCCGCGCGGGCGAGTGCTGGGGCTGGGGGCTGGGTCTCCTCTTCTGCTCTCCCCCTCCCGCCCGCCGCCCCCTCCCCGCCCCCCGGCTCCCGGCGCGCACACACACATTTCCTGACAATTAGCGAGCACACCTTGGCCGCGCGGCCTCTGGCGGCGCCGCAGCTTTTGTCTCCCGCCCGCCGGGCTGCGAGGCGCGGGCGCCTGGGCGCGAAGTTGCCTCTCCGACGCGCTGCTCTGGAATGCCGCCGCCCGCCGCGATCCGGGGGCGCGGAGGGCGGGGGCGGGCCGGGCACGCCCGCGCGGGGCTAGGGGGCTGCAAAAGAGAGGAGAAGAGAAAGAAAAGTAAGGCAGCGTTGGCCCCTCTTCCTTTGTTACAACCCTGAGTGTGTACGGGCGCGAGCGCGCGCGGGAGTGCCTGTGTGCAGATGTGTGTGCGCGCGTGTGCAAATGCGTGCATGTGTGCGCGCCCGCGTGTGCAAATGCGTGCATGTGTGTGCGGGTCGGGACTGAGTGGGGGCGGCGGGATCCCCAGGCACCAGGCGGCTTTGCCTGCAGGGGAGTTGCATCGCGTCCCGGATCTTTCTCACTCTGCCCGGAACTCGGGCGCGCCGGCCGGTCGCCGTCCAGCTCTCGCCAGCTTCTCCAGGCACTGAGCTCGGAGTTTGTTCTCAGACCGGCACCGTGCGGGGGGCGCGGTGGCCCGGGCCCGGCCTGCGGGCTTGAGGAAAGTGGAAGCGCCGGCTGAGGGTCGGCCCCGACCGCAGGGGGCGCGCGAGGGGGTCTCGGGGCGCAGAGCTCCGCGCAGAAGCCGCCACACGGCCCTCTAACACCCCCATAAGGAGCTCGCAGTGGCCACTGCGACGCCGTGGAAGTGGCTCCGGGGGCTATGAAGGGAATGGCGGGCGGCGAGACAGTCTAAATGCCAAATCCCTAAAGTTCAACGGATCGGTTGTCATTTCATACGTTAATACATATTTTCACTGCGCCGAAATGGGCTTTGTAATTAATTCCCGGAGTCATCCGCAGAGGTTAAAGGGACCCCGAAGATTTGTGCATTGACTGGGTACCACCGCGGGGTGTGTGTGTGTGCGCGCGCGCGTGTGTGTGCGTGCGCCCCGTGCGAACCCATTGAGAAGAATAATTATTTTTCTCCACTGGAAGCTACTGCAGGGACTCAGACAAGGAGGGTAGAGAGAGGGAGAGAGATTGGAGAGGGAGAGAGGGAGAAAGAGACAAAGGAAGTGAGTGCGAGAGGAGCCGGCTCAGCATCCGAACTGTGAGTACTGAGCGAAAACAAATAGGCAGAAAGTGCTGCGCGTCTGGGGCCCCTAGGCCGGGATGAAGGCCGGGAGCGGCTGAGGAGGGCTCGCCTCTTAGCGGGAGGTTTGGCTGGGCGGTGAGGGGTCCTTGAAGCATGGGCGGACTCCAGGATGCGGTTCAGGCACTCACCTGAAAGCCGGCTCTGACCGGCCTCCGGCTGCATCAACCACCGCCCCTAATCGGCCAAAGGGAAGCCCCCACCCGGCCCCCATTGCCTTTGTTCCCTGTAAAGGTTTTTGCAGCCGGTGGGTTTCAGGGAGAATGTTAGAGGGACCTAAGGCCCTGGCTCAGGGTGTCGTACAGTCTCCCACTGCTGGCCAGGAGAGACTCCCTTTGGGTGCCTCCACCCTTCATCCTGTGGTGTGGGTGGGATGGGGAAGGCGCTATAAATGAGGGAGGGATCAGGACTTTGTGACACCTGTGCATGTGTCTGGCACTAAGAAGGGAAAAGCAGAAGTGTCTGGTACCCTTGGGGCAGACATCCTCAGGGGACTGAGCATGGGAGGCTGGAAGAAAGCACATCTCTGGGCAAAACCTCTGGGCAAAATCATCAACTCTTGGCCCTGAACCAGCCTCCCACCTCTCTCGCATACCTAAGAGGGGCTAGAGCTGGATGCCGGCCAAGGGAGCAGGAACCCTGGCCAGGGTGGGGCCGGGAGGTAGCTCTGGACAGAGAGTTGCTCCCTTTCCTGAGAAAGGGTCCGTGATAGAGTGACCATAGGAAACCGGGCTGCCTCTACCCAACCGGTCAAGAGAGGGCGCCTGGGGGCCCAAGGGCAGCCCTCTCCTCCTGACTGACATTCCACAGTCTTTCTTTGGAAGCACTAGTATCCTGTCCTCCTCCCCTCAACTCATTAACAAATTCTTCCTTAATCACTCTTTTCTGGTGATTTTTCAACGTACCTTCATCTGCTAGTGAACAACTTAGCCCAACTTAAGCCTTGAGAAGAGCTAACTTTGGAGGGAAATTCAGCTCTTTTGAGGCTGGGATGGAGCCCCAGGATCAGAGAGCTCTGAAGTGATTGTGCTCTAAGAATCCCCCATGGGGGGCGGTTTTGGTGGCCTGAAAACCCTGCTTACATCCTCCAGGAGGAGGACACAGCTGAGGCTCAAAGCTGGAAACAGTGTCTGTTTCTGTACTCAATTCCAGCTCCCCATCGCCCCGTCAGGCCCTGCCTTAGTCAGAAGAAAGAGGAAGATCTACATGCGTGCGCTCGCACACACACACACACAGAGTATCTGGCTGAGGCCATTCTCCTAAAGGCGTGAAGAGGAAGGGGAGACCCTTCAATAGCGCCAAGTTCAGTTTAACCCCCCCCCCCCCCCCACACACACACACAAAAAGAAAGCCTGAAAGCTCTGCTGCTGGGGGAGAACAGGGGTCAGGGTGGCAGGACTGCTCTGAATACAATCCTATGCCTCTGGGCCTGTCTTCCCACTGGACTCCTGGGGACCAAGCCTTACTGAGTGCTGTCTCCCTGTGCCTAGCACAGTGCCTGTGCTCAGTGTGTGTTTGCTAAATGAGTGGCTGCCCCTGCAAACCTCTCCCCACCCCCATCTCTGCCTGCCTCCTCCTCTGAGAGGTACTCCACAGGGGCCTGGGAGAGCTTAGCTGTGTCGTTCTTTAGGCTCCCAAGGCCCTATGTGGATTGAGGGGGGCACTGGAGGAAAGGAGTTGGGGGAGGAATAGGGCCTGGGCAAATCGTTGGAACATTTTGATATTAATAATTTGCTCAGGTTGAAATGCATATGAGTTTGCCAATGACCCATTATTGTATTTTTCTTTAACAGCTTGGCTGCTCTGAAAGGCAAAACTGTGGCCTAGGTCCCATGCTTGGGGAGGCTGGATTCTGGTAATACAAGCACTTCCCTGTGTTCTCCTTTCCGTAGCCCAGCCCTGGAGCTTAGGAGAGATCAGATGCAGGTGCTGGAGGTGTCAAGGCTGTAAAGACACCCCTACACACACCCGCTCTGCCTGTGCTCTCTCTGTCCCCTGCTCTCTCTCTGTCTTGACTGCCTGAACCTCTCCTTAGGTCTCCTTTCTCTCCGCTTTCCTAAGGGCCACGCTGGAAGCTCCCTCTGTTTGCCTGGGAAGGCTCATAACTGAGGATCCTAAGACAACTAGAGAAAGCCCTTGGGAAAAGGAAAATTCACGCCTGACCTCGCTGTGCTTTCTCTTGTTCAATGGAGAGCAGCTCCGCCTGGGGGCCCTGAAGCCAGTGACTGACAGGGAACCTGAGCTGATGGTGCTTTGCAGTAGAGAAGGAGCTGGGGAGCAGTGGGGGTTTGAGCCATGGGAAAGCTACCTAGGGATTCAGAAATAGGGTGGTCATCCTGTCCTTGGTAGCAAGTACACCGCTGGTCTGGTTCGTGTCTGGAGGACAATGTAGGGGAGACTGCCAGGTCTCTGGAACTAGTCTACTCGTGGTCAGTTCTGGTCCAGGGCCTGCACATACAGATCCATTCCAATGACAGCTCCAAATCTGGAGGCCTCTTTGGGGCAGAGGCAGCAGAATAAAATCCCGGAAGCTCCTCAGAAGTTTCAGCAATGCCTAGGCCCCCATGGTGAGTAGAGTCTGAGGCCAGGGTGTTTTCCCTACCCCCACCCACAGCCACAGCCTGCTCCAGCACAGGGACCCTCCTCCCAGGCGCAGGCATGAGGGAGCTCTAGGCACACACCAAGCCTGAAATATGGGAGAACCTACATCTTTTGCCCTTGTTTCCAAGTTTCATCAGCCATTGATTCATTCATTCATTCATTCAAATATGTGCCTATATCATTCAGCCAACATCCTTAGAATAATGTAGTATGCTTCCAGTTTAATCTCCTCCATGTTAGGGTTGTGGGGTTGTGAGATTGAGTGCCTACCTTCCTAATTTAGTATCTTCTTAGTTCCAGTTTCCTGCCACCATGGGCAAAGAGGCAGGGCTGGCGGGCTCTAAGCCCCCCCAAAAGATACATAAGTCTTTCAGAGCTCTGAGAGAAGTGGGCTACAATGTAGACTCATGAAATCTTGGAGGTGATGGGACCTTAGGCTTGATCTAACTTCTTTCCATGTGTGAGAACCCCATCTGCACTAGCATATCATTTACTGAGCACCTACTGTGTGCCTGACAGTGAGTCTGCCGAGTGGCTGTGCACCCTGTTTGACTGATGGCAGGGAGCACACTTACTCCTTTGGGAGTGGTTCTCGTTCTTCAGTCCTTGCTCAGGCTGACCCCATCTGCACCTTCCACCCCCTTCCTTCCATGGTTTTCTGTCCTAAGAAGGATGACTGGCTCAATAGGCCCCTCCCTACTCTTGCAAAGGTATGCTCCCCAATCTGGCTTATCTTCAGCCGGAACCACCTCCAACCCCAGATGTAGGCTGAGGTTCAGGGTGTGTGTGTGCCCTCAGAAGGGAGTCGCTGTAGCCCATTCCGCAGTGAAACAGCCTTTAGTTTCCAGGCTGGACCTGGATTCTGTAGCGGGGGTGGGCATTAAGGGACTTGTTACTGGAGAGGGCATGGCACTGCTGGGCCCTTAGAGTGTGTACTGCCCAGTCAGTCTGCTGGATCCCGGGGAGAATGGCAGGAAGTCAGGGATCCCTGGAGTCCATTGATAGCCCTCTCTCTGCCTCTGCCTCTGCCTCCGCATGCCCCTCATCTCATCTCTCTCTGCTTCCTCCTGTTCTGCTTGTTTTGCACGGCAGCCCTCCTCTTTCCTCGTCAGCATTCTTCCTTTTCCAGCTCTCCTTTTTCTCTCTCAGGCTTCTCCTGCCCTCTGCTCTAAGAGCAAAAATGCCCACCCAGCCTCTGTAATCCTCAGTGTTCTCATGTACAGCATGGGAATAATAATAATAGTGTCTGTTATTGAAGGGCTTAGTGCGTGCACGGCACAGAGTTTTCACTGAATCAAATATCAGTTCCTTTCCCGTTCTCCCCTTCTCTTTTCTCCTATACAATTTCTCTTACATTTCCATCTGTTATCACTTTCTTCTTTCACAATTTCTCTCTGTGTCTCCGTTCTGTCTCTCCCAGTTCCATCTCCTCCCCTCCTCTGTTTTGTCTCCCACGTCCTTTTCCTCTCTCCATGTCGTCCCTGCCTCCCTCCCCCAACTTCTGCCACAGGCAGGCGGCTGGGCCCAGGCTATGCTGACTAGAGCCGGGTGGGAAGGGCGGGTGGCTGTCTCGGCTTCTCATTAGAGGCCCAAGAATGTGTAGAGTCATGAGGGACAATGAGAGCCAGCAGCAGGAAGAATGGGGCCTCTGTCGGCAGAAGTTTCCCAAATCCTCAGCTCAGCTGAATGGAGTACCTGGGGGGCAGGGAGGGGTGGAAACTTCGGAGGTGGAGAGGAGGCCACAGGTGGGGCACGGGGGAGTTGGCAGGGCTTTTCTCAGGCTACCATGGGAACTCTTAGCATCTGTTGGCGTTTCTGGGGAGAGCTCAGACCTCAAAGACGATTGTCTCCCTAGAGCGGCCTGTCCTGGGAAACAGGGCCTGGGAATCCAGTATATACAGCTCCTCAAGCTGCCTGGGCCCCAGTTCTCACCTGCAGCAGAACTGCAAGAGGTTTGGGGAATGGCCCCAGCTTGAGGAGGGTGAGACTTTGGGGTTTTCACCAAGTGACGGCCTTTCACTAGAAAGCAGATTCTCAGGATTGGAGGAAGCAGGGCTTCCGCAGAAAAGGAGGTTGAAGCCTAGCTGAGCTGCCTCCCCTTCCTCCATATTAAAGGGAGGTCTGCGTAGGCCATTGCCTGAGACCTGATAGCTGTTCTTCCTCCTCACCCCACGCCCCCAGTCTTCTGGCCCCAGAAATACCTTGGAGAGAGACTGCCCCTTTCTGGAATTTACTAGGGGCTTGTCAGGTGGGCTGGGGCTGGCAGGCAGGCCACGGGCTGAGCCTTTCATGTGCCCAGGGCCGGGAAGCCAGGATCTCAGGGAAGGACCAGGTGAGGGTGGGTAGAGTGGCCAGACCTGAGCTGGTCTGGGGCTCTTCGAGGTAGAAGGACAGACAAGTGCAGGAGCAGAGGCTGTGGAGAGACACAGAATGGGGTCTGGGTGAGGAGAGGAACTGGGCTGCAGAGGTGGGGAGGGGCAGGCAGGCAGGAGAGGGGCCTCTGGGCAGCTGCCTCAGGTCTCCTGCCAAAAATCAAACCATAAAAAAGCTGGAGGGGAGCAGCAGGGGAAAGAAAGGAGATGAGGAGGGAGGGCGGGAGGGGACAAAACAGCCCCTCCACACCAATAGCCTGGCAGGGGGATGTGAGTAATACATGGCTGGTTCTGAGCGAGTGAGATCAAAAGCGAGCAGATACAAGAGGTTTGTGCTTCACCAACCAGACAGCCAGAGGCTCAATGAGACCTTTGTTACCCAGGCCCAAGTCAGGGTTGAAGGAGTACCTGACCCACCCCCTCTGCCCAGCCCACCCCCCACACCCACCAGGCTAGGGCAGGGGCACGTCAGGTCTTCACAAGTGAGTCAGGTTGAGTTGGGCACAGCTCAGACCAAGCAGTGTGTGGAAGAGGGAGGACGCCTGCCCCAGTTGCCCCAGTTGCTGGGGCGTGGAGCTTCTGGGGGCAAATGGAGGAGTGAGTGGCTGCCTGGAAGGCAGAAAGTGGCTCTTCAGGAATTGTGCTGCAGACTGCGATGGAGAGGGCGCCTCACTGGGCCCACAAGGTGAGCAGCCCTTTGGACCCCAGCCCCTGGCCCAGTGTCTCTTGGAAGGGGACTGAGGGCATTCTGCTGAGCGCCCACGGTTTTTGCAGGTCCTAAGCCTGGGATTTGGTGGTGCATGAGAGAGGAAGGAAAGGAGGACCAAAACCCTTCTGGCGTTGGGGCCAATGACCCAAAGTTCAGGTGGGAAGTTGGAAGATGTCCAGTTTGGCCCTAAGATTAGGCAAGACTGGTATGTGTGTGCATGTCGGTGCGTATGCTCCCATGCTGTTGTGGGGGAGTGTGGGAAGCCAGCCAGGGTCCTGCAGAGCCAGTGAGCCTGCCCCTGAGGCTGGGAGTAGGGTTGAGGTGGGGGTTACAGCTGCACCCTGGCAGAGACAGGGCCTGATCTGTGCCTGAGGCCTCTTACCTTACCGTTCTGTTGGGAGTACCTGACAGAGGTCAAGGCCAGGCTTGGGGACCTGAATTCCCTGGGGCTTCCCTGAGCTCCTCTCCTCCAACGCTGATGCATACCCACAATTAACCCATCATGGGAGAGGGGAGGAGGAGACAGTCCTGTTTTTACAACGCATCTTTTCCAGGGTCCTGAAACCTTGGTTCTCCTTGACTCAGCTCTTCACCCTAGTGCTGGAGAGCCTGCCAGTGAGGGAGGCAGAACACCAAGCACCCCTCCTACAGCATCTCCCAGCGATGGCTCCAAAGTTAGTTTCCCTCAACTGGTGGGGATTTCAAGCTCTGGCCCTTTTCCTGCCTCTATCTAGGTCTGAAGACAGAGGTCCCACTCCCCTCTAAACCATGTAAGGATGAGTCTAGTTGGTGACTAGCCGGACTAGTCTAAGAAGTGTGGGCCACCCCCCAACCTCGAGGGTGCTCAAGAAACTTGTTCACCCCTCTAAAGAAAAAGCAGGCCCTTTTGTCTCTGCTCTCCCTTACCCAGACTCTCCTTTGCCCTCTGCTTCCTGTGGCTGGACTAGAAAGGGTTAAGCTTTGTAAGGTGAAAGCCTAATATGGGGCTGATCCTGGGCCCTGGCAGCAGTAGCATTGAAAAGATCCGGTCTATTCTCTAGGGGAGGGGGTAGTTAAGGACCCTGGGTAGGGGGCTGGAGGCTAATTAAGGGAATCTGAGGAGGTCCTTTATGGCCAGGAAGCCACCCCCCCTCATACCCGGAGTGAGGCCCATTGTGTGGGAGCTTTTGTAGGCCAAGAAGTGGAAACTCATTACTGAGATGGCTTTAGTACTTCTGGGGCCAGGGCAGGTGGTGTGGGGTGGTGAAAATGTAACCTGGGGGCCCAGAACCTCACTGGAGGCAGGGTGGGTGGGTGGGTGGGTGGGATTGTTGGGAAGGGGAATGAGCCTGTGCAAGGTGCCTGCAGCTCCCTGTGTCCTTTTGAGATTCCCACCGCTGGACCCCCTCAGCTCTGCTATGGCCTATGGCTTTTCATTCCTATGTGATTGCTGTTCCAAACTCATGTAGGGCTAAAAGCCATGGGCTACAGTAAGGGGCTTACTCCTTCTGCGGCACGTGTGACTCCCCCAGAACCAGGCCAGGAGCCAGCCTCAAAGGGGACTGCAGCTGGGGCTCTGCTTGGAGGTGGGGTGTACAGGGGACCTGGTCACCCAGGGTCTAGGGCTAGGCTGTGCTGCTTTGGCCAAGTCACTTCCCCTCTCTGGACCTGGTGTCTCACTCTGAAATGAAGAGGCTGGACAGGTGATTCCAGAGGGAGATTCCCTATGAGGATGGTCTCTGAGTTGGTTCCTTCCCCTTTGCCAAGTTACTGAGGCCGGTCCCGTGCTCAGGGATTGGGGGGCTGGAGTCAGGAGCATTGGGCCATGCAGCACTTGGACCTTTGCTCAATACCTCTGGGATAGCCTCTGCTTCTTGGCCTCAGCTCACTTTTCTATGGTCAGCTCAAATCCTCAGCCTTTTCCCCAGAGACCTCCTCAGGACCTCTCACGGGCTGAAATGGGAGAGCTTAGGCCGTCCGCTTGGGGAGAGGAGGTTCATCAGAGTGGAAGTAGGAAGGCAGTTACTCCCTGTCGTCTGCTAGTTGAAGTTCAGAGTCCCTAGCTCCTGGTCCACTACCATGCTCAGGCATTTTCTCCCTCCTTCCTGGGTCTGCGAAAGCCCTGCTCTCCCTGTTTCTTCCCGCCTGGCTTGCCATGCCTAGTCTTCTCCCACATGCCCCCCTCCCCCAATTTAAAACTGCCTAACTCCATCCCAGCCATCCTGGAAGGCTCCAACAGATAGAAATAAGGCGGGCAGAGGAAGCACCCTCACCTCCCCTTCCCTTCCAGCCCCCAGTCTGCTTAAGACAGACCACCGAAGAATCAGTACTCTGTTTGGTATTGAGACTCAGAAGGCAAGTTACTTGTGTCTCAGAGCCCTTAATTTCTCCAGCCAACATCTACCTAGTGCCTGCTATGTGCTAGGCGTGTGTCTCTCCATCTGACTTGTACTAACTCATTTACTTACAGAAACAACCCTTAAAAAAGGTATTGTTATTATCCCACTTTACTTATGGAAAACTGACACACAAGAGACCTAAGAAACTGGCCCAAGTTCACAGGGCTAGTAAGAGGCAGAGCTGGGATTGAAGCTGTGCTCTTACCACACCGACCACACCGTGCTGGAGGTTGGGAGCTGCAACCAGCCAGGGAACTGGAAAGTGCTGTTCTCCTCCTAGGAGTTCACACCCAGTCCCTATAGGATGCAGGTCTGCAAATTGGCCCCAGGGCCCAGCTCAAATCACCCTTTGTCCTTCACTGGTGTGTGTGTGTTGGGGGGGGGGGGGGGGTGCAAAACAATAGGAGAAGTAAAGAGAAAGCCCAAGTCAGCTGGGTTTTTGCTGGGGCTGATCCAAGCCACTTCCCCTCTCGCCCCAGCTCAGAGCAGGGTGGAGAACGTGCCAGGGTTTCTCACTTGCTTTCTGGGTTCTCAGACCCAGAGATGAGAGGTGGCTAGCAGCTTCTCCCACCTCCCTCCTTGTGCAGCTGCCGGTGCTCAGAATGAGCCTGTCCTATTCCTCACCTGCTCTGAGGCCTCCCAAGCTCCTGCTTTGCCTACCTTAGCTCCCGATTTCCTGGTTGGGAAGTAAGGTTACAGCAGTGCCCCTTTCTGACACTGCAACTGGAATCCTATTACACAGTTTGCTGGGAAGGCCGCAGCACTGGGCTGGGCCTGGGACCAAGGGGACAGATGACCATTCCAGAGATTAAAGTTCAGCAGGGCAAGGCTTTGAGTAGGGGTTGCTGGATAGAGGTTTACTGAAGAAATTGTGAACTGGGAGAAAAGGAAGGTAGGGTACAAGTAAGTTGCCACAAATGGACAGAGCAAGCCCACAGCTGAGCAACTCACCTGAGACAGTCCCACCCTGCTGGGCCTAAGCCTGGGGGTGCTTCTGTGGTTGTAGAGTTGCAGTTCCTTTCTAGTCTTTGTCTCTTGGCCACTGCCAGTGGGGCAGGCCTGGAAGAGATATGCAATTATCTAGTTCACACAGTTGCTGAATTGAATAGGCAAGCTGGCCTCATGCCCTCTTTCCCCACACAGAGCAGAGGGCTGCCTCTGTCCTGCTCCCTGCATGTACATAGATGAAACCTAAAATATTCTGAGCAATCTACGTCTTTTTTCACAGTCCCCAGAGATAGCCTGCAGAAGTCCTCCCTTGGGAAAGGGGGCCCGTGTTTAACAACACAGATTCAAGTGAATCTCTCTGGTTATATTTGTTCTATTTTTCATGGAAATGGAGTTTGACTGCTAAAACTCCAGCCCTTCCTAAAGGCAAAGACTATTGTGGAAAAACAATCTCTGTTCCATCTTTAGAAGGGAATAACACTAAAGTTTGACCTCTGGGGCGCTTCTGGCACTGACAGTCCAGACCACTGGGTTCCGGCTGCTGACACCCTCAGTCATGCTTGTGATGACTCTTAGGGGCGGGCCAGCCTCTGCCAAGCTGGCCTGGAAGACCTTGGAAGCCAGGGCTTAGGACATTTCAAGACTATTGGTGTTCTTACCCCTCCAGCTCCCATGCGTGATCCCCAAGTCCCTCAGGACCACTAGTAAATATGTGACTGCCCTTGTAGTCTTGACAAGTAGGGGGCGCTTCCCCTCTCTGCATAGGTGGGCAAGCAAGAAATAAGGGGCTTCTTTCTTGGGCAAGCCATCGAAGGCAGAGAGGACTTTGGCTGCAGATTTCAGGGCGCTCAGTAAGCCAGAGACAGGAACTGAGTCTCAAGCAGGCCAAAAATGAGTTAATTTCCAAGGAGAACTGGGGCTTCTCCCAGACTGGAGGCTTGTGCCCAGCCTTGCTGCTGCCAACACTGGGAAGAAGTCCTGGGATCTGTAGTTTGTGCCACCACCCACCCCTGGCCTGTCTGTTTATTAACACAATCGTGGAGACTACAGTTCCCAGAAACCTACAGAGGCCAGGCTCTGGGGGAAGGGCTGGGTGTGAGGCTCAGTGGCGGCAGGAGGGAGAGGGAGAGGGAGGAGGTGGGGAGAGAAAACCCAATTCACCCCCTTTCTTTCTAATTCCTCCTCTTGGTGTGTCTGCTCCAGCGCCCGAGCTAATCCCCCAAATCCGGTCTCCCAGGCCGCAGCTGCTTCCCTTCGCAGTGATGAATGGCTCAGGGAGGGAAGGTGAATTCATATTTTAATTACTGAGGCGCGGTGCTAAGGGAGCTGGGGAGGAGGCGGAGGTCTCATTATTGTTCTAGAGGCTGAGGGTGCCCCTCCTCACTGGGTCACTTCTCTTTGGCCCTTTACCTGTGGTAGGAGGTGGGGCGGATTGAAGGGGGGGTTGCCTTGCTGGAAGCTACTCTGCTTCTGCTTTGGGAGGTGAGGGGATGGGGGGTGGGAGGGACAATATCTTTTTCTTGTTTGTCAGAGAATTCCTGGCATGTACCAACACTTGTAAATATTTTCCTACCCTTCCAACCCCACTGCTGCCCAATTTGATAGAGGACATTGGCAAAATTTGAGACATCCAGGAGTTTGTGGCCTGCAAGCCTGGAGCCCTGGCTTTCTCCTCACCTTAGTGTCTAACCTGCTCTGAGTCCCTTCTTCCTCCTGGTTCTTCCATGTGTTCAAATTGACTCTGACCCACTGCCCCATTTTCACTAGAGGTGCTATGGTTGGAGGACCCCGGAGGGTGTCTGGCAGAGAGACCAGATGTGGGGTGAGGACCAAGGGACGGGGGCAGCAGGGAGGCCGGGGAACCTGGTGGCTTGAGATGGTGATCTGTGGGTTGGCAGCTCTTCTGCTTGGCTTCCTCCAAGCTGGCTGGGCAGAGGCTCCTCCAAGGCCCACACTCCAGGCCATCTTGGACCTGAGCTGGGGAAAAGCCAGAGGAGAGAATAGGGAAGAAATCGGAACAACAGCTTGCAGCCAGAGGAAGCCAACTGTGGGATAGCAGAGGTTTGTCCAGCGTCCACCTCCCTTTCCTTTCTCTCCTGGGTTTCTGGAGGGCTGTTTTCCATTCCTTGTCCCCTCCTGAAAGTTGAAGTTGGAGGGGAAAGCTGCAGGGTAGCAGGGCGGGAGGGTAAGTTTCCATTGTGAGCACAGATGAGTGGGGAGTGCACCAAGGTGCTGGTCCACTTGCTTAATTGAGACTCCGGGACTCTGTCCATTTCAACATTCAGACCCTTTTCCCCTCAAGTAGAGACAGTAAGAGTAGGTTCATAGGGACCCAACTTCCACAGGGAGCCCTCCAGCTGGTGCTGAAGCACTCTGCCAAATGAAAGGACAGGCAGAGGAGCAGAGACCACAGCCCTGGCAATGGGGCTCCCCAGATACCTACTGCTGGGACAGAGGGATTCTGAGAGGGGAGGAGGGGCCCGCAGGGGAGGCACTCTGAAATGGGAAGGGATTCCCTGCTCCGTGTCTGCCCACTTCTGGGGCTGGCCAGGGAGCTGTGTGCCATGAACACAGCCCAGATGGCACCCAGGACTCGGAGGCGTGCACCTTGCAGTGAGAACCTGTCAGGCCCTGATGGAGACGTGAGGGACAACCAGAGCATTTTGGATCAAAGACCTGAGCAGAGTAACCAGGCTCTCCTACTCTCTATCCTTAGAAACAAGGGCCCAGGCAGTCAGCACTGGGAGATTGCAGACCTGAGCCCCGCTCTGAGCGACCTAACAAGCCTTTCCTCTGCTGTATAGGTCCTGGCTCCTCCTCCCCTGCCCCAGACTTCTCTACAGGGAGACCAAACCTCAGGATTTTCTCCCCTTCCCAAAGGAGCCCAGGAGGAACGGTCATGTCGGGGGCACATTTTGCTGTTTTAAAGAAAGAGCAGGCCTTGGAGGGGAGGTCGGGTGAAGGGCGAGAGATCTGCGCCCTGGAGCCAGACACCCTGAGCTGCACTGAGACGAGGGGTGGGTGGGAGTGGAGGAGCGATGGTCTGGGCCTGGCTTGTTTTCCTCATGACTTCCTTCCCCAGATCTGCTTTGTTCATTTCTCGCCAGATATTTCTCTGTAATCTGGGATAGTACCCTTGGCACACATCCCCCAGCAAAGAAAGTGTACACATTACAATTACTCGTTACGAGGAAACCCACCTGTTCTCCCTCCTTTCTGATCAGGCTAGGATTCCCAGTGCCCTTCCAGCCCTTAGGTGTGGAGTCTAATAAACCTTGATTAACCTGCTGCAATGCAAGGAGGGAATGAAGAGCCAGAGGTGCCCAGCCACTTGCCCTCTGTGACACAGTATGCCAGCGTCAGAGCCAAGAATAGAACCCAGGCCACCTAAGCCCAGTTTAGATCCCTGTCTCTCTAGGTTTGTCACGGGAGGGATCCAGAGATAGCTGCAGTAGATAGATCTAGAAATATAGTAGTTGTGTCTCAGCTCTGTCTATATATATCCTGGAGAGTGTGCCTCTCTATGTATTCCAGGAGAGTGGGTGTGTGGGTGGTGCTGGAAACTGGGTGATTAAATAACCAGTCTACCCACCCATGCTGACTCAAGATGGGCCTCCTGCCCACCCAGCTGGCCATTAGAAATGCATTGCACCTATAAATTACAGTCATTAGCGGTATTACCTGGACACTGAGAGGGTGAGAGAGGAGAAAATCCTGACAGGACCCGGCTTCACTGTTGGCACTGTGCCTGGAGAGGACCTGCCAGCTGGGCCTCTGCTCCACCTGGATGGACGTGAAGGAAGTTGTCCAAAGGAGCAAGGTTGGCCAGAGAGCCACCACCTGGGTCATGCCAGGTTCCTCAAAGATGGTGGAAATATTTTGCAGGTGTGCCTAGCATTTGGGGCCTGGGACATCAAAAGCAATCTCTGTTGCAAGAGGGTTTGAGTCAGGCACATGCCTTATGCTTCCTTATTCCACAGCCCTCTGCCTCCTTCCTTCCTCACAGTCCCCAGTGTTCTTCCTAGAGAGAGAGGTGATTCAAACCAGGCCCAAGACGCAGGCCTGAGTTCCATGCAGGGGGCTTTCCTTTGGGCCCAGCTACTCTGCTTGAGCTGATGGGAATGCACTTCTGCTCCCTCCAGGGAAGGCCCAGGGGCAGAGGAAGGGCAGAGAAGTGAGCTGGAGGAATCTGCAGATAGCTGAGGCTGGGGAGACCTAATGAGTGTTTGGAGAAAGGGATACTGTCACAGCCTGAGAGTGGATCTCCTGAAGCCCCTCCCCTCCCCAGTCAGACTGCCGCAGATACCGGAGGGCTCACTGCATCCTGCGCTGAGGAGCCATGTCAG
This sequence comes from Rhinolophus sinicus, assembly GCF_057876585.1. Taxonomy (NCBI): domain Eukaryota; kingdom Metazoa; phylum Chordata; class Mammalia; order Chiroptera; family Rhinolophidae; genus Rhinolophus; species Rhinolophus sinicus. The sequence goes on from NC_142511.1 coordinate 23,080,676, forward strand.
CCAGAGGTGGGGGGCAACATACCCAGGGGGGCAAATCCAGCTTCAGTCTCTACCTCACACTCATGCCAGGAAAGAAGCTACACTATTATCCTTATGTCCCTAGCTTCCTACCCCTTTGCCCAGCATAGGTGCTCAATAAAATAGCCAGTTGGCAAAGGAACACTCTGCTACTTTTGAGGAGGTAGCACTGCAATGTGTATTGCCCTAGGCAGTCAAAGAAAGTGTATTATGTTCTCTATAAACTTCCCGAAAGGTATCAGACAAACAGGCTGCTAGGGAAGGGAGGAACCCCCACTCAGTTCCAGGTGTCAGGGTCAAGGCTATGCTGGACAAGGGACTTAGGTCCACAAAGTCCCGCATTCGGATCATCAGACCATGTGACCTAAAGGAATGAGTGCAATGCCCACCCCAACCTGTGGCACAAGCCAGAGCTTATTTTGAGTCAGCTGACTTCCTGTTCCCCAAACACAGGTGTGTGATGGTGAAGTGAGGCAGAGGCGGGTGGGAGGGAAACAAAGATGGGTCGGCTGGGACGTTCTCTTCCCGAGCCTGGACTCACCCAGGCTCCAATTTGAGGAATGACATCAGCCCCACACACATCAGGAAACACTGAGGTTTCAGAGACAGTGTTTGGTGACAGGAGTCCTCCCCCAGTGGGTGTAAGAGGTCCAACGGCCTGGGCAGCCCCAGAGCGTGGCAGCGATTCCCGTCAGGCCTGGAGGGCCTCTGGGTTCTCTTTAACCCCAGCTTGCTTCTCTTTCTTGCCTTTCTCCCACCCCCTCTACCTCCCTGCTTTTCCCTGCAGATCTTCTCTGGCGGTGAGGAGCCCCAGCCTGGCCTAGGGCATGCCCCAGTTCACTTTTGCCTGCTTCTGTGGCCTCCACGGCTTCTGCAAGATGAAGAGAAAGAAGGAGGACGTTCACAGACAGCGGGAAACAGCAGTGTGAGCAGGACCAGGGCCCCTCCTGCAGCCCCCAGCAGGTTCCAGACCTCAGGAGCCCACTTCTGGCTGAATCTTGGAGCAGAAGTTTCGATTTGGCTGCTGCTTTTCTCAGCTTGACCTGACTGCATCTAACCTGAGGGCATCAACCTCTGTGTGTCTGAGTCTCCTCATGCCTACGTCTGTGGGCTTCTAATACCTGGAGACCTCCCTGGTGAGAGGTCCCAGCCACTCCCGGGGAAGCCCAGGACCTACCATTTGCTTTCCAGAGACTGAGAAGCCCCAGGGAGGCCCCAGGAGTAAAACTTCTTGCCCTGAGGGCTCCAGGACTCTGGTCAGGGTAACTCCTCCCCTGAGAGACATACTGCCTTGCTGTTGCTGAAAAGGAAACGGGCTTTCCTTTCCTGCCAGAGAACCTTCCAACAGTCCTGACCCTGGGGGAGGCCACGGGGAGGCTATACCTGTTGGAGGTGAAGACGAGCCTCCGTCAAGCCCAGATAATCTCTCCTGGGACCCCAGGACCTGAGGCAGGAGCCTCATAGCTGTGGGAGATGAGTCCCTTCCTAGCCTCAGCATCCCCCTGGGCCAGGTAGAGCCAGGCCTCAGGGAGGCAGGCTGGTTGTGAGTAGGATGAGAGATGGGCTGTGAGAAGCAGGTGGCAGGCTGCGTCTTCCTCTCCCTGCTTTCCCCACACGCCAGGGAGCAGCCAGCCTTCCAGCCCTGGCCTCCCTGACCCATTCAGTTCCTCCATGCCTCTTTGGCCGCAGCACAGACGTAGGGGGGCCGGTTCCCCAGGCCCTGACTCCCCTCCTCAGGGCCAGACGAAGGGGCTCTTTTCTGGACGAAGCCATGCCCTCCATGTATTCTGTCTCTTTGCCTCACCCACCTGCCTCTTCTCTCAGAAGCCACAGAGGGAAATGCTTGCGTGTGGTGCCTTTAGGGGAACCTGGGGGGAGGGGTCCCTCTAAGACTTTCCCTGACTTTCCCCCTAATCTCCCCATCAACCTTCAGGGTCAGTCTCTGCCCCCACTCCCAGTCTATTTCCAGGAGGTAGGAAGCAAACAAAAGCCTATTTTCTTCTTTCCTCCCTCCCTTCCCCCATTTTGCTATAACTTAGCCTTCTGTCACCATGCCTGGACCCCTCAGATAGGTGCTAAGGGGTCATGCAGACAGCAGTGCCAGCTGCAGACATGAGCAGATTCTGTAGCGTTGGCAAGTCTGCTCTCTATTTCATCACAGGAACAGTACAGCCCAGGAGCAAAGTCAGGTCCCCTCTAGCATCCAGGCCAGACAACAGGACCTGGGTAGAGGAGGTCAGGACCCTAGGACAGAAAGAGGGACTGTGCACCCCTTTCCTTGGAATGTGGGGTTCTCAGGGCAGTTAGGGAGGGCAGGCGACCTCTCCTGTTGATTCATCCAGAACCTGGGAGAAGCAAGGACATTCTATCCCGGTGGCCTTGGCCTGTCCAGCTCATGCGCCACACTCAGGGCATTTCCTGGGTGTCTGCTGGATTTTGGGATCCAGGTCACCTTTCTGAAGCTGGAGCACAGCTCAAGATTTCTGTCCTCCTGTCCTTGGTCCTACCCTCCAGCCCCAGCCTTCTACAATCTGTTATTTCCTTTTTTATCCAAAGAATTATAAATAGAAGTCATTCCCTCAAGCAAACAGCAATAAAGGAAAGTGGGGTCACGAGGGACAGAAGAAAACTCCCTGGTTCTTCAGCCTCTTGTCCAGCAGAGGCCTTGGATAAGGCAGCGATGTGCAGAAAGGCCTTGAAGGGTACCTTGGTATAAAGTGGGCGAGTCCACCTCGTGGGCTCGTGTGTCCCTAGTGGTCTCCTGGGAGGCCACAGCCCCAGAGAAGTCACTCCTGTGGTGGAGGATGAAATTGAATCCCCGAGACTCGGAGGTGTTGGATGTTATGTCCTGACCACACAGGCTCACCTGGAGGAAAGGTCAGGAGAGGGGAACATACGCGGGAGGGGTGGCGAACGAGAGCTTTCCCCCAGTGGCCTTGGCAGGGATGTCAGCTGCAGGGGTTTGGCAGTGAGCCTGTTCAGAGAGTTTCTTCCCCTGGGAGAACTCCCTTGGCTCTGGAGGGATACTGGATATCTTGAGCCCCAGCTATGGGAACATGGAAGAGGTCCCAAGGTCAAGGTATTTCTGAGCGGAGGCCTGGCTGTGTCTGCAGACAGCTACCCTTGGCCTCCAAGCTGGTGGTCCTATCTTCATCCAAGGATGAGGCTGGGGCCAACACTGCAGCTGACGCGGCCTGAGGAGGAAGCAGCAGCAGCTGCTAGCCAGATACCCCACGTTCTGTTGTCCCTGTTTCCTTCTCAAGGAAATGGGGACTTGGCCCCTCAGCATGTCAGGAAGCAGTCTGGAGACCTGTTCACACCTCTCTGCCCCTGGCTGAGCCCGGGCAGAGGTTTAATCCCAAAAGGCAGATGTGGCCCCAGTGTCTAAAGATCATGTGCCCCAGGGCCTCTGACTTGTAGTCCAGGTTTTTCTTCCTCCTGTTCTGCTGAAGGGGGTGGGTCTGATCTCCTTGTTTCCTGCCCTGCTTGAGTCTCACTCCTTCCTTAGAGGTCAGGTCAGATCATCTTGCCCTCCCTGTTTCTAATTCTCTTTAGGGTTCCTTCCCAGACCCTTGAGGTGGTAACCAGGAGCCCTGGGTGAAGCAGGGGACATTTGAATCGGTGATTCTGAAGAGGGGTGCAGGCCTCTTGTTGTCGCTGCCTGGTACTGAGTCACCCGTATAGAGGGAGAGAGGGCTTAGCCTCTTGGGCCTCAGTTTTCTCACCTATAAAGGGGAGAGTGCTCCACACCCATTTCCCCTCTTGTGTGATGGGCTGTTAAATGAGGGATAAAGAGATGTGAAGGGTACTGGAGGCTCTTGTGACTTGAGTGTTGTCTGGGACCCTGGCCCACAGGACCCCCAGGGGCTTCTTGTCTCAGGTTAAAGTCTTTTTTTATTAGAATATCGTTTCCTTCTTCATTCCCAGGGAGGACTTTTTGAATGTAACATATAGGTCAATAGAAATATATAGGGAGATTATTTTTGAAAAAAAAAAAAAAGCAATAATTTAACTAACTGAAATAGGATAACATAGTGGGATGCAAAGAGCCTTGAGCCAGGAACCGGGTCTCCCGGGCTCTAGCCCTGCTCAGACACTGACGACATGTGACCTCTGGGACTCACTTTCCTCAAGTAGAAAGAGTGGATGAGTGGATTGCACTTCTGTCCTCTAAGTCCCCCCGGAGACCAGGGCTTTGAGGGTCTGGGAAGTTGAACCTCATTGTGTGTGTGGGACGGGGGGGGTGGGGTGGTGAGGGCTGTGGAACAGAGAGGTTGCAGGTTTCCTGGGTCCCACCTGGTATGCTCTGTTTGTGCAGCACATGTGTGCGGAAGATGGATGGGAGTGATATGGTAAATTGAAGAAATGGGGGATAGTGAGAGGGAAAGACAAAGCCCCCAGAGCTCTGCTAGAATCCTCCCCAGCACTCCTTGCACTTCCGCCTCCCCTCCTTCCTACAAGGGGTGTGAGTCTCTTGGCCTGGACTCCAACTCCAGGCCCTGTCTAGGCCATCACAAGTGCCACGTTTGTGTTCTCTCTCTCACACACACACACACACCACCCCTTGCAGATGGGATTTCCAGGGCCAAGTCCTTGCCCCAGTTATATAACCCATGGGCTTCCCTTTGCACAGATGCTGGTGAGCCCATCTCCAAGCTGACTGACCTGCCCCACCTCATTACCTTGCCTTCTGCAAGGGAAAGTGCCTCAGGCTGCAAATGTGCATTTTGCCAGTGGTTTGGGATGTGCTGGTGGTAGGATGGACCGTGTTTGGGTGAAGAGCTGCAGCCCCCGGTTTCCCAGCGCTCCACCTTGGCTGACTCCTGACCTTGGCAGCTTGCTTCCTCTCTTCCAGCCTCTATAAAATGTGACGAGACCCATTCCCTCCTCACAGAAAAGCATGCATTGCAAGGGCACATTGTATCAGGTGTGCCACATGTGGCTTGAATTTTTGGAGACACTCAGTTTACAACAATGAAGATGGGCTTTCACCAGAGAAGGAAATCTCTGGCTGCTGCATTTGGTGGGTTCCTTGCAGACTGGTCCAAAAAACCTGGTGTTCACCCTGAAGGTGGCTGCTGTGCCCAACCGGTGATGGGGCTGACAACACCACCAGAACCAAGAATCAGAATCTGTCTCCAAAGAATGAATGCTCTGACACGAAAGCAAGAACAAGAGATAGCCCTCTCCCACCATCACCCTGTCCCTAATACAAACAGGCCCTAAGGCCATGTTGCTAAACAGCCTAGGATCAGGGAGTGTGGCTTGTCAGAGTGAATCCCCCCACCCCCACACACATATATCCGCCCCAGGTCCGTGCCCACTGTGTTGGGCTGTCTGGCCAGTCCTGCCTGGGCTCCCTTCTCTAAATTCCTGTGGAATCAGACCGTGAAGAGGAAACAGAAGACTTGACCGTTCACACGAGCCCTGGAGGTCAGGACCACACACAAGGATGGTGAGGCGAGGGGCTTGGGACATCCCTGGAGAAACTCATGCTGAGGAAGACATTCCAAAAAGCCAGGAACCCCCAAAATTGGGCAGCCTAGGCTCTGGAGTTCCAGAGTTTCCTAATGGGCAGGCTTCCTTCTTTCCTCAACTCAGTCCTGTGTTCAAAGAAGGAAGAAGCAGAGGAAAACGAGGGGAGATGGCAGGACCCAGAGAAATCCTCAGGACTCTCCCAGCCTTCGTTGCCATGGCAACATTGCTATTTTTATCCTGTTGTTCATGGTGCTCAAAGCTCTGACTTTCTCTCTTCCAAAGAGGCCAGGCTGGCTTCTGCCCTCATCTTTCAGTGCAGTACCTTCTCCAAGAGGCTGAGAAGGAAAAAGTAATAGAGGAAAGGGGAACCCACTGCATCACCCCTCAACCAGGGGAACTGTTTGACTGGTTTGCCTCTGCACTTGTGAGCTTTTGGTTTTCCAGTTGGCTTAGGTACTCAGTTTCATATATTCAAGGAGATCACAACTCCCCGTGGTCTCCCTGAGAGGCTGCTCCAGAGAAAAAAGGAAGAGGTACCACTCGACATGAGTTTTCTCACGCAGCTATGATACGAGGTGCCGCCCTTGGTTCTAAAGAATGTCCTACTGGTACAAGTCAACCTGGTCCCTTGAAGGGAGATAGACAGCTAAGTTTGGTTAACAATCAGATACACTTAACACCACTGGGGAGTCTAGACTAGTACGTCCCGTTCTTCTGCCCCTCCACCAAAAAACTGGGGCAACTGGCTTCATGTATTTTTCTGGTCTTTATGCTCAAAGCAAGTTAGCATTCTCCAGGCTGGAGCGCAGACTCCTGGGTTCCTCTCCTTTCCTAACCCCTATACAGCCATGTTTCTCTGCAGGGGCCTGAGGTGAAGATGGTTTAATGAAAGGATTTCTTCGAGCTGGTCATTTTCTGTCCCAGACTCTGGTCCTCTCCCTATGTCCCCACCTCCACTTCAGTAGCAAGGAACCCCTGAGAGGCAATGGTGCTAACATTCCCCACCTACATGCTCTGATGGTCAGTGAGATTTGAACTCAGCAGCTGTGGTGGTTCAGTTGGGGTGTAGTATTCCAGGCATGTCCTCGAGACCATGACCCTGGAGACAGGTCCAGCTCAACCCAGTAAAGTAGCAATCATTGTGTTGGTCTCCTGCATTGAGCTTCTACCTTAGCTGAACTGACTCCTGGATGGCTAATTTTTCAAAGGTGGCTGGGACCCATGTATGAAGCCTCCACTTGGTTTCACTTTGGCTCAAGTTGCACGGTTTCCCAAATCTATGCACCTGGAGAAAGCACTTTTCTGGTTGCCTCTGAAAAGCATGCCGGCAAACGCTGCTCTGTTAATTGCTGTAATAAACAGACTTTATTATATCCCTTTGCAGTAAACGAATTATGTTGTCAGGGTAGATGGGGCATTCGTGTTATTTTGCACTGTGATACACTGCAGCAGCAGAAGCTAAACATTTCCACTAAACGACGAGGAAGAATGAGACTGGGAGGAAGAGTCAGGAGCAGGAACATAAGTGAGGTGATGGGGCCTAGAAGGATGCTTCTGGAGACACACTGAGCCCTGGAGCTGTGAGCCTCACCTGTGCTATCTGTAAGTTGGGGAAGGCTGGCCTCCTGCCTCCTGGCATCACAGAGAAATAGTGGGATAAAGCTGGCTGGAGGAGACAGGGTGGGGAACACGGAAAGTGGTTTAGGACTACAATATGATCATATAGCCTTAAAGGTACTTTTATTTTTTACAGAAAGAAGCCCAACCTTTAGCAAGGCTTCTCGGGACTATGGAGAGAACAAATGGGAATTTTCAGACTTAAAAGTAGGAAAAGATGCGATAAGATGGCATAATATTAAACACAAGAATTATTCTATCACATGGTATGTGAATTATCAATGAAACGCTTTAAAAAGCATTCTAACTCCACTTTGATTGGAGGGACAGAGATTCCACATTATCACCAAGGGGCTAGAGAGCTAGGGCCATCAGGTCTAGCCCCAGGGCCAGCCTCCTATAAGACGGAGTGGTTTGGGGCAGGACGAGACTAACATGCCACACACTGCTCTATAGTTGAGAGCAGTGGATTGACTGCTCCTGAGGGGCAGTGCCCCTTTTCCCAATTCAGCCACCATGGTGCCTAGCACATAAGCACTCGATAAGACTTCATTAAATGGTCTAGGGCAGATAAGTGCTCCACACTTTTCAGTCTTCAGGAGTCGGTTGGGATGCCGGCCCCTAGCCCTTCTGCTGTCAGCTTCAGTCCTCACGTTCTCGTGTGGGGGAAATGTGTGCTGTGTACTGCTGTCAACTCAATCCGTTCTGTGAATATTGAGTCCTGATTGTGCAAAGCCCTGTGGGAGGAGCTGCGGGAAAAACACAGGGAAATCAAATATTGATTTCCCCTTGAGCTCACAATTTAATAAAAAGCAACATGCCAAGGCTCAAAAGACGCAAGATGCCTTAGATAGAGAACAAGCAAAGTGCTTTGAAGCTCGAGGGGCCTGGGAACACAACTGGAAAGTGGGGAGGGATCATTGAAGGCTTCACAGAGGAGATGGAATTTGAGCTGAGCCTTGAAGGACACGGAGGAAAGTATGTTCAAAGCACAGATCCCAGGGACCCCTCCCTCCTCTTTTCCAACATCTACAGACAGATGCCAGACAGAACCAGTAGTGACCTTTCAAGCAGGTGCTATATGCAACCTATTCTGTCACATGGGGTCCTCTGGCTTCCAACTTCCTCTGTCCAGGGGTCCGACACCTGAAATTTCATTAGTGCTTCCTCTCTTTTACTTTAGGCTTTGACCCCCTGAGGCTTGTCACCCAGGAGGGAGGCAAACACTGGGAAATTTCCAGGCATTTGCCCCCAGAGCATCCATGACTACATCAGATTCCCTCCCGGTAGCAGGTTTCATTAGTGTGGAGGGGGAAAGCATGAGTGCATTAGTGGGCCTCGGGGTGGGAGGCACCTTCTAAGGAAAGGAGGCAAAGAAAGGTGTAGCTGGGAGCTCTGGCAATGAACTTCCCCTGGCTCACAGCTCCGCCTGGCCAGAACAGTGCGTACATACTTATGCTCCTTCACGCTCCACACCTCCTCCCTCCTGTGTCCTTCCCCTTCCTTTCTCCAACTACCTTTTCCCCTCCCCTCCTTCCAAAGTGAAGACTGTCTTCCAAAGAGACAGTCAGGTAACCTCAAAGACATCCTATGATGTGCCACCATGTCCCAGTGCACTGCCTGGGTCCATAAGATGGGGGACAGAGGCACAGGCTGGCACTCCTAAAGCTGCTGTGTTTCTGTCCCAGCTTTGCCCCAGCTAAGATACTGGCTGCTGTCCAGATAGACAAGTGACTTTGTCTGTCTGGATCTCAGTTTCCCTACTTGTAGAATGGATGGATCTCCACCTCTACGTCCCTTCCTCTCCACTGGCTGTGGAGAGCACAAGACTTGGGTTCTGATCTCACTTCTCTCATTAGCTGTGGCAGCCTGGAGAACTCACTTATCTCCCCAAACCTCTGTCTCCATATGTAAAGTGCAGATAATAATGCCCACCCACTAGTTTTTGTGAGGATCAAATAAGATAGTATGTGCTGAAGTGCTTACTTTGCTCAGTGCCTGGCACAAAACAGGGCGTCAATATGAGTTCATCGAAAGGGTTACAAATGGCAAGAAATTCTGCATGTCTGATATATTGCACTGCCTCTAGCACAGTGTTGTGTACATGACAGAGATTCAGAAAACAAGTCAAATTGAATTGAAGACAGGTATGGAGATGCCAGGAATTGTTAAATTAGCTCACCTGTGTCCTAGACACCTTTTCCTTTCTCAGGTAACAGACAAGATGTAGTGCGTAGATATGTTTGTCCCTGAATGCACTGTTGTGTGGTGCGGTGCAAGTGAGCGGGGGTTCCTCTAACTTCCGATTCTCCTCGCCATCTTTCCCCCCTCCCTGGCCCCCAGCCCACCTGGCCAACTGGCTGAGCGCTTTAGGACAAGTCACTTCTGTCTGCTTCGTTTTGGAGAACATCCTGCAGGCGGCGCTCTCCCAACATCTCAGCCTCCGCAGAGTTGAGCGAGGGGGGGAAGGGAAGTGTGAAGGAAAAACAGGCCCACGCATCGCTCACATATTTACATCGGAACTGTCAAAACAGTTATTTTAAGTCTGCTTCCGTCTGCTGTGCTGCGGGTTTACAATCGGCAGGGTGCGGGCGGCGCGGGGGCTCCCAGAGCAGTGGGTGTACACCGTCTGTGCTTGCGTGGGCCACTGCCTCTTCCTATTGCCACTTTGTACCTAGCTTTGGGAGCTGCGGGAACCATTGGCGCCGGCCTGCGCTACCATTCCTGGCTCTCTCTGTCGCCAGGGCAACGTGCATCCCATCCCAGCCAAGATGGAGAGGTCCTGTTATCAACGTACACGGGAAACGAGATTCCATGACTGGTCCCATGCCCCATCGCTCTCAGTCTGGAAGTTCTCTGTAGCCTACCTCCACACCTCCTAGCTACAACGTCTGTCCATTCCATCTCTAAAGCAAGATTTCATGGGCTCCAGATCTGGGTCTGACTTTGAGGACCAGCTCCTCACCCCACACAGCTATCCACACCGGCAGCCCTTCCCGGAAGTGCAGGAGCCAGGCATTCTTCAGGAACTGGTCAACGGTTGGGGTAGGCCTGAAGCTGAGGACCCTTGGGTCTGCAAACAGTGGAGAGAATGAACAGCTCTAAATATCAGGAGTGGCAAGAATGAACTTTTCCCTGCAAGATGAGGGGCCCGAGGGTTTGACACTCATGACGCTTCTTTCTGGCTCTCTTGCTGGCTCTCTCAGGGGCAGTGGGATTTGAGACAGACGCTGGCTGGCTCTGCTGCCATTAATATGTGTCCCAGCCCTGTCCAATGTCTGCTCTGTAACGAGTAGTGTTTCGGAATGTCACCTCTGTTAATGGGGAATCGGCACCTGTGCACCGCCGGAACCACCTTTCTGTCTTCATTAGGCAGTCCACAGCCTGGCTGCCGGCCACCCTCGCTGGGTGACAGATGACGGGGACAAGGAGCGAGAGCAGCAGCCTCCTGCTGTCCAGGATTCATTCCCAGACAATGACTCCGAATTCCCATCCCTCCCCCCACCTAATGGACAGCTGAAAAAAGATGCCCTTCTAGAGCAAGGTGCTGCAAGGGCAGATGATAGCTAAAAATTGGGCAAAGGAGAGTGGAGGAGACATTTCTGGAAACAGCCACCTGTCCTAGCCACTGTGGTCTCCTGTCTAGATTGCATTTGGGGGCACCTTCCTCCTCCCCACCCCAGCTATCTTCACAGGCCGCCTTTTATGTCTCTCCTAATAAATCTATGCACCATGCAAAAGTCAGAGGATGAGGGTAGAACAGCATTCTAAGTCCAGATTTCCCTCTAGCTGGGCCTGTGTATTGCATCTCAGCAAAATCCTGTTCCTTTTAAATCTCAGCCCTCCTATCCACCTGAGACAAAGGGGCATTGAGGTGAGCCAAGCTCCAAAATGGCATGAGACACTGACATGGCTTCAGAGGACCCCTGCTATCATGATCAAAACATCACCATGGATACCATATTCCTCTGATTCAGTTCAGTGATTCCTCCCTCCCCCAAAGGCTGTGTTAAATAGTTTGGCATCTCCTTTATCTCCTCCAGCCGGACCCACAAGTGGCCTTATGTACTGTCTACATCAGGGGTGTCCAAACTGCGGCCCACGGGTCAACTGCGGCCCGCGATCCATTTTTAATTGGCCCGCAGCAAATTCCAAAAATATATTTAAATAAACCAGGTGAGGCGATACGTACTTCACCTCGAGTGAGTGGCCTGGCTGTTTGTGTATTTTACCGCATATGGCCCTTGGTGAAAAACGTTGAAAAAAGTTTGGACACCCCTGGTCTACATGACTGCAGGTGGCAGTGGGGTGGTGCCAGCTTTGGAAGGCTAGGGGCAGTGGTGATGATAACCTGGAATTGCCCAGGGCAACTGTCTGATCCAGAAGCTACATGGACAGTTGGTTTCTGGACTGGCCTGGTGATGGAAGTGGCTTCACTTTGCCAGGCCCTCACTTTGAAAGGCTGTGAGGGGCCACCTAAGGGCTTGGGCTTTTCTCATCCCCTCTCCTTCCTGACTCAGTGATGGGCTCCCGTGTCCACCTAGATAATCATCCTTCAATTCAAGCCAGAGACTCACCCCCACACTTTCCATCCCATGTCTGATCCATCACTAAGCCCTGTTGGGTCTCCCTCCTAAATCTCATATCTACTGATCTCCGTCTCCGCTGCCGCCGCCTTAGTCCAAGCCAGCACATTCTCTCAGCTTTCCTCTCCAGTGTCGTCTCTACCACCTTCTCACTCATGTTGCTCCAGCCGTCCTGACTTTCTTGTTCCAAAAACACAAGCATGACCACCCCTGACGGCCCAATCTAAATGAGACGCCTGCCTCCCAAGTCCTTTCTGTCACATTACCACATTTTGAAATTTTCTCGTTCCCTTCATTTTCTTGTTTGTCTGCGTTCCCCTCCAAGGATGGAAGCTCGAGGAAGGCAGGAACCCCACCTGCTTTATTTACTGTTAAATCCGCAGCATTAAGAACAGTGCCAGGCATGTGATAGGACTCAGGGAATATTTGTTGAATGAATGAATGCGTGAGTGAACGGACGAATGAATGGTTTGCTACAACCTAATGACACCCGTGTACCCAGTCGTGAGCCACTCCTCTCATTCTCTCCATAGCATCTATCCTAAAGGCATCTTTCTCAAACACAAATGTCCTGTCACCCCCTGTTCAAAGCCCTTTGGTGACAGGCAAAATGCTGACAACTGTTGAAGCAGAATGACGGATATGTGTGGATTTCATTATACTTTCACTTTGTTTGCCTATAATTTACTTCAGCTTAAAACTGTTTAAAATAAATTGAGTTTAAAATGTTGTTAAAATTGAGTTTAAAATGTTTGTTTTGTTTAAAACAAACAAAAAAACACCACAAACCTCCAGTAGCTCCCACCGTCTTCAGGATAAAGCCTGAGGGCTGCTTCTCATGCTCCCAGGTCCTTCACTGACTGGCCCCCGCCCCTCGCCATTCACCCCATTGCTTTACACACTCAGAGGATCCCCAGGAATCATCCACACGTCTTCTTAATACCAGGAACAGTTAGAATTCTCCGGAACAATTGTTTGGTTTTGATTGTATGAGGATGGAATGTGGCTGCTGGAAAGCTATGTCACATTGGAGACCCTCCTGCAAGTACAGTAAACACATATAAGCCATCAGGGTTTCCATCTCTCTCTGCTTCGTTCTTGGCTCCATTTCATGCTCCCTCTTTTTCTTTCTTCTTTTGCCTCCACTTTGGTTATGTTCTGTGGCTGTCCGCAAACCCTTGTGGGTGCAGCATCTGCTTTAAGCCACGGGAATTCACCTCTCCTGGTCTAAGGACAGGAATGGGTGTCCCGCCATGCTGTCTCGTCTTCGTCTGTCTAGTCTGTCATTAAATTTAGTTGCTCCTTTTACTGAGCAACACTGTCCTCTTATTGCAATGTGAAAGCCCACTCCCTCCAGTACTTTCTCTCTCAAATGTTCGAGGAAAAGCAGGTCCCTGACTGGTCTTTATAGGAGGACAAGCCCCTCTCAGTTTCCCTGAGCTCACAGAGAAATGTGGGCTACAATGCTAAATGCAGTGGGGAGGTGTCCCTATCACACCTGTGTCCCCTCCCCACTAAGAACCTTAGGATAGAACCCTAGTGCCACAGCATTGCCATGGAGCTTTATCACAGCTCACACTGTGAGCATTTACCATGGGCACTTACTGAAAATCGTGTTTTAAATACTCGAGATACATTAACTCAGTCCTTAATAACTCAAGGAAGAATGTATTATTATTATTATTATTATTATTATTATTATTATTATTTTCCCCTTTTACAGATGTGAGGGCCCAGGGTAACAGCTTATAGTAAGTGGCAGGTCCAGGATACAAATGGAGGCAGTCTGTCTGGCCCCAGAGTCTGTGCTCCTAACCATCCTGCATTCACCTCTCAAGGGCCTCTGAGGGGTTCTGAGCTCCTGGTTGAGACCCTGGCTATCCAAAGCCTCCCTGTACTCCCTCCACTGCTGTTCATGATTGTCTCACAGGGAGATGAGGGCAAAGGACCGACCCACCATATCTCCCTCCCTGCTGGTGTCTCTTCCCCCGATATATCTTGCCCTGCACAGTCAGATTAGTCTTCCTGGTGCCCTCGCTGTCATCCCTGAGCACCCTCTGTCAGAGGCCTCAGACAGGAGACAATCCATCATTGGCATCAGAGGGCCACAGAATGGGAGGCTCCTGGAGACAGAAGGGACCTGGGAGCCTACACCTTAACAGGCAATTCTAAGGCTCGCGGGTTCAACCCTATCCATCCACTTCCCTAAAGCAAATCCTTTGCTAATGACTGGTCTCTTCTCCGTTCCTCCCACTCCGAGCTTTTGTTCATGGTGTGCCCTTGCCTAGAATGCCCATCCTCCTGCTTCCTGCCTATTCAGACATTACCTTTAGGTCCCACTCTGAGCTTCACCTCCTCCAGGAAGCTTTCCCTGAACACCTCCAGCCCCCAATCAGTGGTGATTTTTTTTCTCTGCTTCTGAACTTCTGTGCCATTTATGGGTACATGATTTTGGTATTTGATCATGAATTTTGACTTCTTACCTTTTCCCTTGTGTGTTTATGGCTCGTTTCTCCATCTAGAATGTAATCCCTTTTAGGACAGAGACCACATTTTAGATGTGTTTCTGTCATCCACAGATTATCCAAAAGCTCTTGCCTATGGTTTACGCACATTAATCTCTGTGAGCAGGACCTACTGGACACCAAGAAGGGAGCCCTCAAAATCATAATTTGTGAGCATCTAAGGTTTGGTTTGTCTTCATAACAGGACTAGAGGCTAGACCCACTTCGGTTTTAAGAAGCAGCACAGAAAACAGGGTAGGTGGGTAGCTTCCTAACTTTGTGTAGCAGTGAAATTCTTCCTTTAAAGGCAATCTTCACAGGAGCACATTCAACAAAGGCAGGTGGCGGTGGCGTTCTGGCTGCCCAGAGCAGGGCTGCCTGAGCCCTCACCTCTCTACGGCAGCTCGGAGGAAATCTTGGGAAACCACTAGGGAAGATCACAACTTACTTGACATAAGAATTTACTGAATTACTGGGTTACTGAGAGAAGAAACTATATGCATTCATTTTATTAAAAGCATATTTTTTGTTGTGCTTATAAAATGGCAACTAGCTGACTTTCCCCCCTTGGTTTCCTACAATTTTGTTTTTGTTTTTTACTCCATTAACCTAGTTCATGCCTTATTCTCCTGAGGAGAAGCTTCTGCCAGAGCCCTTGCTGCATTTGATTAAACGATCCCTTCACTCTTCTGTTGTCCCCATTAAATGGATGTCTCCTTGAGTGCAGACGCTCTGCTTTATTCAATGTCTCCCCTTCAGCCTGACCAGGATGCTCGGTACATAGTAGGTGCTCAGTAACTGAACTCCCAAGGGTTCTGAGTCTCTAGTTACATGGCCAAGTCTCAGTGAGCCAACGCCAGCTAGTGGCCTCTGTGGGTGACCCACGCTGAACTGGATGTGGACTGACTTGACCCGGCTGCTCCCTCGCCTGCACCCCGCTTCTCCTGCCCAGCTGTCACGGGCTCAGAGAATATTAGTTAGAATATTAAGAAAGATTAATTAGGAAGGCAAATTTGCTCTAAAAGGTGTAATTAATTCCAGAGCCAAATAGAAGAGCATTATGGATTATCTGCATTGCTGCTGCCTCCACGTAATGTGCATAATCAAAGGCTGACTAGACAAGGACAGAATCATTTTTTAAGCGTCAGTGCTGTGCAGACCAAAGTCCATATGGTTCCCTAGGTAAGCGGGCTCGGGGCTGAAACAAAAGATTTAGACTGAGGTGGGGCCTATGTAAATGAAGTAAAGAGGAACCATCCAATCAGATATCCCGCCCTGGCTATTCCAGCTCCCAAGTCACTCATGAATCACGTGTCTTCATCTCCAGCCTTCCCCCAAATGGGCGTAGTCCAAGTCTGAATCAATTTTTTTGGACTAAAGTGATAATGCCCCCAACTTACCTCCAGACTCTTTCCTACCAACTCATTCTCCACTCAGAATAAAACCTAAATTGTTTCAAATGCAAAAACACATAATTCTCCACCCAGTGTCAAACATAAATTTTACCATGCCATGTCTCACAAACTTCCAAGTGAGCCTAGAGGTGAAGGGTCAACCCCTTAGTGTAGCCCACAAGATCCTTCACAAACTGGCCCCAATCTACCCACCTGGCTCATTTCCCTGCTCTGTCACCAGACTCCTACAATGGTTGTCCCCAGTCCCCCGTTATGGGCCCAACTCTTACAGGAAAAGTGTGTCCTTGCCTTCATGTAGGAAAGAATTCAAATGTGAGTCAATATAGAGTTTAAAGTAAAAGTAAGTTTATTTAGCAGAGAGTAAGAAAATGAACTCCACCCCGTAAACAGAAAGCTCCAATGACTAGTGGAAGAGAGACTCCCTCCATCCCCCGGGTAGGGTTTATATGTGTTTCCTGCTTCCATGAAAAATTCATTGGTGTGGGGAGAAAGGAGCCTAGAACAATGGTAAGTTTAACTTTAACTTCAGTAAGATGCAAGAAGAATAGGGGCAGGTATGTCTTTAACTCTTGTAAAGCACAACCTGTGTTTTCTTTCCGTGGGCTTCACTGCAGGGAGGGTCCTAACGTAATCTTAGTCTTTTGGAGAGACTGCTCTGTGTCACTGATTAACGTTGGCCTGAGTTCTGGGTCTTGGAGCATGTAGGCAGCAGGCTTGGAATCCAACCTATTATTTCCTTCTTTATAAAAAGAAGTCCTCATGCCCCTTCCCTATATTACAACTATTGCCAATTCTGGACCTGTCAACCTAAATGAAAATTTCAATCCTTGGGGGCTTCCAAGTCTAGACTCCTGTAGCACTTGGCTAACAGCTTA
Source organism: Rhinolophus sinicus (assembly GCF_057876585.1). NCBI lineage: Eukaryota > Metazoa > Chordata > Mammalia > Chiroptera > Rhinolophidae > Rhinolophus > Rhinolophus sinicus. The sequence goes on from NC_142511.1 coordinate 23,097,169, forward strand.
TCTTATTTTCTGGTTTTGTAATTGTTTGTTTTCTTTTCTCTTTAGGGAGACAATGAGCTCCTTAAGAGAAGGACTGTAGCTTTCGCATCTTTGTGTTCTCTTCTATTTCTCCCTAAGTTAGGCCAAGCGTAATGTCTGCCTCATAGCAGCTGATTGATCAATATTTGTTGAAAGAAATTGGTCAGTTAATGATTTCAACAGCGATACCACAGGAGTAGCTCACTGAAACCTAAACTTCTTTTTTTCTCTAGTCAATAGTCAATGCAGCTTAAAAAAAAGTCAATGCAGCTTGAAATATCTGGGAAAATGCCTCAGTTCTCCACTCCCTTTTGCTGCCTACCTGGAGCTCAGAGGCAGGTGGCTTCAGGAGGAAAGTCGCAGGAGAAAGGCAAGTGACGCAGACTGCAGCCTGGCAGCTGCAGATCTTCGCTTTAGTTGATTTCCCCCTTTGCAAATGGTTCATTGGCAATAGAAACTGCAAATCTACTATCTGCTCCCCTATGTAAATTGCATTTACATTTAAATTGTGCATTCTTCCAAAGGATGGGGTTAGTAAATAACAGCAGATTAAACTTGAGGAGAAGAAATTGTGCCCCATGTCAAACCTGAGGCTGAAGTGACATCTGGCTTTTACTATTTCCGTTATTTCAGTTTAATAACAGCATGTGGCATTAGGGAAAAGAAATTGGATCTACATTTTAATGAAAGGAGGAAGCTCTCAGGGTTTAAATACCTTATCATGTTGAATACCTAGTCGATTGGCAATTAAAACTTGCTTCCCTCAAGAAATAGAATGAACTATCTTTGCAGCCTTGGAGGGAATAAAAAACAAAACAAGCTAGTGCCCAAGACTTCACAGATAAAACCCAAGGAAATGGGTGCTGTGAACATCAAAACCAAATATTTCAGGATACTGCAGAGTACAGAAATTCTTAAACAGAATAATGCTGAGAGTAGAATCATGAATATGCTGGTGGGATCTTTAAGAGAATAACCTCAGACAGAATAGTTTGCACATAATAGGGGGCTCAACCCAATCAGGTCATCTGATTGAATTCTTTGTCAACTTAGCTTGTTTTAAACCCCAGAGGTCTGACCAAGAAAATATTTTAGAAATGTCATCCCAATAATTTAACTGCTTAAATGATAGCAATTCCACCTGCTGTCTGCTTTTTTTTGTGGAAAGCAATTCTGGGAAACGTAAACAAATGTTTGTGCATCCTAATAACCCAAGCCTATCATTTATTTGCTTTGATTGAAACAAACGCATCAATTTTCAAAGTCTTTGTCTGGTGCACCCAATGTTTAGATGTTGGCAAATATGTGTATTATATGTTTGTTTGGAAACTGATGCTCTATTCACAAACTCTGGAGCCTTAGGCCTTGGAACCACAGCTAGGGATCACTCAATGAGCCTCCCTGACCAGGCACCCAAGGTGCTCTGTCCTTCCCAGCACTTGGAAAGTATTGCAGTGATAGGGTCCCATGGGCAAGTGTAAATAGGATGGAGCTTCCTGAGGAAAAGATGTGGAAACTCTCTGAGGATAGGGCTCATGAATAATTAGATAATGGAAAACACTCACATAATGCTTACTGTGTATTCTAACTCATTGAATGCTCATAACAGACCTGTGAGGTAGGTACCATTGTTACCACCATTACAGACGAAGAAAAAGAGTCCAAGCAAGGTTAGTAACTTTCCCCACCAGACGCCACCCAGATGGCAAGAGAGAGCTGGGATGTGACTCCAGCCAAGCTGGCTCCACTGGCCCCTTAACCCCTTTCAGGTGACTCCCTCTTATCCTTGGTTTTTAATTAAAGCATTGCGTTTTCCTAAAGTTACATTTTGTCTTGCATAATTGTTTCAGCATAATTTGTCTTGCCTAATTGTCTCATCAGTCTCTTCTGAAAGACTGAAGCGAATAGTCTAAGGGATCTTTCCTTAAACAAAATAAAGCGACAACAACAAAAGCTGGCCTCCTGCAACACCGATGACACTATCTGTCCCGGAGGTCTTACAGGAGTGTGCAGAGGATGAAATGTGATGATATGAAAGTGCTTTGAAAAGGCTGAAACCATCAAAATTCTGCAATGTATTATTATTTACCTGTACTCTATCCTGATTCTTATTTTTTAATTTTTTAATTTTTTATTGAGGAACAGTGTGCTTTTTTCCAGGATGTCAAGTCGTTGTTTTTCAATCTAGTTGTGGAGGGCGCAGCTCACTGGCCCATGTGGGACTCAAACCAGTGACCTTGGTGTTGTGAGCACCTCGCTCTAACCCCTGAGGCAACCGGCTACCCAGCAGCGGCCCAGCTCCGAGCTCAAGCCCACTGATCCATGTGGGAATCGAACCTGTGACCTTAGTGTTATGAGCACCGTGCTCCAACCACTGAACAAACTGGCTGGCCAGCGGCGGCTCAGCTCCAAGCTCAAGCCGTTGTTTTCAATCTGGTTGTAGAGGGCACAGTTCACTGGCCCACGTGGGAATCAAACCAGCAGCCTTGTTGTTAAGAGCTCACACTCTAACCAACTGAGCCATCTGGGCGCCCCTATCCTGAGTCTTATTTTTAAATGAGCAATTACTTAATAAGTTAATAGAGTTTTCTTCCACTTTCTCATTTTCCGTAGAGCTATGTCCAAACTACCCATCTACTCCTGTGGGTCTTTTGATGATGGCCTAGACGCTTGAGTTTGTTTGATTTCTCCTTTATCTCCCTAGTTTCTTGGCACCATTTGGTTTGGTAGCAGTGCTTTCTCCTCGCTTCCTGTGCATGATAAGTTCTCTGCATCCCTTGACATTTTACCACGGCAGTCAGCCTATGAAGTCGACTAATGCCTTCTTCTGTTTGAACTTAGGTTAAATTAATCATCTGACTTTCACATCAGTCCGTTGCTATGAGGTTACTGATGTCACACTGTCAGTATTATGATCAGCATAACATTTAACAGGCAAAAGGGATTGGTTGCTAGCGGGAACCCTTGGGTGAAACTCACCCAGCTTTAGTAACCAACCCAACGGCAAGACTTCAGACAACCATGTAAAGGGGTAAGTGGATTAATCATACAGTTGGATTCAATTTGAATATTTTTCTTCCATATGTGTGTTCCCTCCAGGCAATTGTCTAGTGTCACTTGAAATTGATGAGGGCACTTTTGGAGGTTATTTTTGGGAAGGTGGTGAAACAACAGACAGCTGTTCTCGGGAAGAAATATCACAGGATCCATCTAAGCTAGCTTCCGTAAAAATAAAATTGGAAATGCATTGTCCTTTTCCTTCCAAACATTAGGTTGTTCACTAGTGACCTGAAAATGTTAACTCAGCTTCCCAAACATGTAGAAAAGAAGGAAACGTACATGTACTAAGCACCTACTGTGCATCGAAATGTGACTCTGGTGGAAGCACAGCTTTAAAAGTAGAGAACTGCTAAACTAGGTGTTCTCAAACAACCCTGTTATACATGACAATTCACAGCTTTTTCCAGCTTGTGTACAATGTTCTTCCTAATTAGACATTGACTGATCACCAGTAAAAGCAATCATTACTTAAAATTGGTTCAGATCCTCCAATGCTGAGTAACTGTCTTGTAGTCGTTTTCACTGTGGTATTAAAAAGCCTGGAAACATGATGGAAATGAAGTACAATAAATAAGCCCCTAAATTAAAAATCTCTGTTAAAAGGTTTGACAAATGGGTCTGTCTTTTTCAGGATTTTGTTAAGTAGGTAGAGGGGTCAGTTTGGGGGAATAGAGGGATCAACTGATTAAACTGATTGAACTTGAGGCTGTGCAGGTTTGGAAAGCCATATTAAGACTTGCGTAAATCTATATAAATCAATTTGTGTGCCAGAGAATGAACAGCTGACTTTTTTCAAATGCCAATTCAGCAATTACAAAGACTGCTGGCGGTTAATTAAAAACTACCATCTCATTAGATTCAGAGTTGAATTACAAGTGTGAAAACTACTACTGTTTGCAGTAACTGAATGCTCCATACTCTCTGTACTCTCATCAAAAGGAGGACAGGGATAAATAACTTTCATTTAACTCACTAAAAAATCTCTCTCAGCTCTTTCATATTTAATTAACTTCTTTCTTCTCAGAGCTTGAGTCTTACTCAGAGTTCCTAAGCAATAATAGAAATATTTGTTCATTTTGTGCAGAAGATTTTTCTCACATTCGTTGAGTAAAAAACTTAGAAATAATTGAACCCCAAGGACAGTGGGGGAAAGTGACACCCATCCAAGCTTTGCATCAAGGCAACGAAAGCTGGAAAGAAATTTATGGCAGAAAACAGCAGAAAATGGTGATTTTTTTTTTCTTTATTGCTTGTGTACCTCCAAGACTGGGGAGATAGGGTTGTAAACATTTCTGTGGACTGGTAAAGTTTTAGTTCTTATTTGTAAGGTTGTCTTTATGAATTTAATGTTTTACTATTTCAAAGATTTCACTGCCAGAAAAGAGACCAAACTTCTATCACCATGGTGGACGTGAAGTGTCTGAGTAACTCTGAATTACAGAATGAACTTCATAAGCTTGGATTTTCACCTGGGCCAATACTATGTATGTATGCAACAAATATTAAAGACTAATCACTTATTACTTATAAACTATGTCCAAAGATTTAAAATTATTTACAGTGGAAGAAACACATGCAACAAGAATCATTAAAATAGAAATAGGACAATAAAAAAACTACAAAACCATAATGAGGGAAGAGGAGATAAATACACGTAGACCCTACTTACAGATTAGTAAGTATGGTGCCAGACAGAAAAAATCCTTTTTTCCCCCACAGTGAAAAACACGTTACTCTTGCTTATATCACCCTAGATTGTTTCTTTCTTTATTTTTAGCATATGTCCTATGTTAACTATTTATGTATTTATTGTCCACATTCCCCATAGATAGGATTACGACTTTGTCAGCCTTGTTCTCAGATGTATCCAATGCCTGACTCTCTGGCTAACTCACAGAGACCTCACCTAAGGAAGGGAAGGAGTTGGGTAGCTGTGGGGTCCATCTCATTGTAAAAACCACAATTAAATAAAGTAAGGTACAAGAATAAGGGTCAGAGTTGTGAAATACCTTGAATCCATTAGCATCCCATATGCAAACAGAACAATTTAATCTGTTCTGCACATTTTCCCCCAGCTTCCACCAGAAAAGTGTATGAAAAAAAATTAAAGCAATTGTTGGTCTCACCTCCCTGTACATCACCTGTGATGAATGGACCCAAAACGCTGAACAGAGCTCAGGACTATGAAGACAGTAAAGGTACCATCAGAAGCTGTACTGCTTGATAGCAACTTTGTACTTATTAATACCTTGGCCAGCATGACTTATGCAGCTTTCAATGGCATGCAGGGTGACCTGTGAAATAGCCATATGGCCTGTTTGCACACAGAGCCTGGAAAATAGGCCTCTGGGCTGCAAAAGGAATGTTCAACTCCATGTTTATATCCATGCAGTGAGTCAATTGGGTGGAAAGTGGGGGCAAGGATTGGTCAATTTGCATGTCCTTTTGCCAACCAAAGACAAATCTGTGTTTGATTTCTAAAACCAGAAGTTCCTACAGGTAATTTCCAGATCTCCTTTGAGGTCTCAGCCTTTGTTTTGCTTCAATCAATAAATGTGACAATTATTTTCTTTGGATTACATGATTTCACATCCATTCAGAAGATGAACCAGATTGTACCTCCCTTGGCCTACTGCCCCCCTGACTTAATGGGAGCTGACCACAGCTGGACTCTTGTAGGTCCCAGATGGGTGGGGAGTGGTGGTCTCTGGGATCTGAAGGCTTCCCTTACAGTGGCCTCTGCCTAGGAATACCATTCTGCAGGGGTTTGGGCTCTTAGGGGGTAGGCTTAAAGATTCCCACAGTACATTCCAAGGTTCCTTAATTCAATGAACATTTATTAGGACTTCTCTATGAGCCACAGTAAAATAACAAGAAGTACCATTGATTGAAGGCCACCAGTGCGTGTCCTGCCTAACTTACATTAGCTCATTTAAGCCGCATAACATTAGCGGGAGTTCAGACAGGCCAACTGACAGGCCCAGCATCATATAGCTGGTAAGTGGCCCCAGAAGACAAGCATCTATTAGAATGTGCATGAAGAGCAAGGCCCATCTGTCTTCATCACCACTACATGTCCAGCTCTTAGAGCAAGACCAGGCCCACAGCAGGAGTTCAGCGTATGTTTGTTGGATGAAAGTGACATAGAACTGAGATTTGAACCCAGATTTGAACTCTCATAATTGTGCTCTTTCCACCACATGCCCTGCACTTTCATCACAATTTCTACTGTGAGGATAAACACATTACATTTTTGACCATGTTTGACCTACAAAAAATAATGACAATTTCATATAGTTCAAATTAATAGTTTAATAAACAATATAAGTGCCTTGGGTCCTCTGAAAAGTCCCCTGTAACGCCTGATATTGAAGGTGGCACAAGTGCTGAGAGCTTTCCCAAGAGTGTGGCTTGGCTGGCCTCGTGTAAAGTGGGCAGCAGGGTTTGGGGGATGGGCCCCTGAGCAGGACAGTTAGTGTGGGGGTACATCAGGGCAAGTGGCTACCCCTTTCTGGATGTCGGATGTGTTCAATCCTGTTCCAGACCTGGGGCTGCCTCTGTTTCCTGCCCTGGGAAGGAGCTGAAGGGACTAGATCAGACTTCTAATGAAATGCAGTGCCAGGCTTGAAGATTACAGAAAGAAAATGTCACTGCTCATGACTGCCGAGGACTGCAGGTCAAAGCTGCAAAGTCAAGCTGTCACGGTCTCAGGCCAAGAGGCCCTGGTTCCGAGCATGCAGCCCTCCACGCGGCACCCCGCTAAGGTGCATTTACGCTGGGCTAGGAGAAAATTGGTCTTTTGGTTTGTAAGCTTTGCCATTGCTTTACATTGTGTCCATCTGAGGCTAGTCAACCATGGGCCATCGAGTCAGAGGGGGAAGCTCTGGTTCAGCCCTACCCTTGTAATGCAATTCTGTGATGTCAATGGCCTGTGGTGGGTACAAGTAGGAAAGCTGCTTCTCCAGGTGAGGTCTGACTCAGACATTTGAATTTGCTCATTGGAGGAGCTTCATAGACTCTGGTGCCATTAGAATAGAGGGGTTGACATGGAACTGATGGGGTCCTATGGAGATTCAGCGTTGAGCCTTTTACAGGAAAACCTACTCCTAGGATGGGGTTGTGGTAGGGAGGGGCCGAGGGGCAGTTCCAGACCTGAGGCTGGGCATTAGGTCATCTAAACAATGGGTAGATGCAATTTTTCTCATTTTTACTGATTGTTTTGGCACTGGTTGGACATAGCTTTAGTGATCTACCCTGTTTTCAAACTTCCCAAATATTTTTGCCTTGGGGAGCTCATTTAAAATCTCTCCTGTTAAAAGCTCTGCTGACGTGCAAGAATACACAACTGCCCCAAGTTTATCAAAATGCTTCTTCCCAGACTGAAGGCCAGGGCTGACCAACAGCAACCTTTTCTGCCCTGGCTGTTCCCCTGGTTTTAAAGCCCTTTTAGCACAGGTCTGGCCTTCTTTCCCCTGGGTGCTTCTTTGGATACAGAAGGAGAAAATTCTCCTGCCCTATCTTGACATTCAGAGATGCACGAGGCTTACATCTGGCTCGAAGGGGCAATGAGTAGACTGCAAATAGCCCCCCAGATGAGCAGAGGCTCAGCTCTGCAATGTATTGTTCTCAGAGGCATAGAAACAGGCCAGCCTCCCTGTTAGGAGCCCTCTTGGTGTTCCCAGGAGAAGGCCTAAGAGTGTTCCACAAAGGCCACTGCAGAAACGCTCATTTCTCTCAGAAGGGCAAAGTGCATCTGAACTCTCATAATAGTGCTCTTTCCACCACATACCCTACACCTTTCTCACAAAAATCTGCCCTACAATTGGTAGAATTCACCCTGATGCTCGGTTCTTATTTCCTTGGCTAGCTAGTATGTTCTCATGGCCTATTTTCCTTTTGTTTCCCATGATCCAGAGCTTAATGCCACTATCATTTTGAAAGGAAATATCATACTCTCATCAGAAAAAAACAAGGGACCCAAAAAAGTATGTACAATTCTAATGCATGAATCCTTTTACACATATATTAAGTATAGGAAATAGCACTTTTCATGGTACTAAGAAAGGAAATAGCAAGTCAATACATTCTGCTATAGTGGGAAAATCCTAGTTTAAAGAAGCTCATTTTAATTCAGGTTCTTCTTTTATGTAATAGTTTTGTGAAACTATTATTGTGTTCTAGCACAGGACCCAGAGTAAAAGGGTCCTCAGGCACCCCCTGAAAGAGCAGCCAGCCTGCTGTCCCCTGCAGCTGTCATCCCCTCTGGCCTTTCACCAACTGTCGTCTACATTCACATATAGCATTGAGCACTGTTCTAGACCCACAGGGAGCACAGGGCCTCCTGCACCTTCCTCGTCCCCAGACACTGAGGCCTGGCTTCTACCCTCACCGCCATATTGGAGCACTTGGCCAAGTGTGTGAGTAAGAGGTTTTGGGGTGAGGCCAGATGGTTTAGAGTCCGTGCCCTTCCACTTGCCAGTTGTGTGACTCTGGAGAAGTCACTTAACAGATCTGAACCCCTTGTGCACTTTAATAGCAGTTCCTACCTTAGACGGTGGGTGTGAAGAGCAAGGCAGGCAAAGCCCTTAACACAGAACACAGCACGTCATTCATTTACATGATGGACTCCGAGATACCAATGCTAGTGACCGAGTCTTTTGACCTCGGTCCCTCTTTATTTAGAGGCGCCTGCCTCCTGGGATTTTGGCAACTCCGTGCTCTCTCTCGGTTCTTGATTTTCCCTCTGACTGTTTTCATTCTGACTCTGTTTTCTGGGTCCTAAACATATCTTGTGCCTGAGATCTCCGTCTTCAGCCCCCGTCTCTTCCTGCTCTGCACCGTGCGTCCCTTGGCCATCTCACTCACTTACCACTTCTGTATCATGACTGCACATCTAACCCTCACGCAGGACCTCTCTCTGGAGCCACAGGCCTGCATAGCCTTGACGGCTTAGGAAGCTCCTTCCCTCTTTCTTGCATTCACTGAACAAATGGTTATTTATGACCATGAGCATTTCATAGGTTATACAGAGGTGTTCATACTTCTCCCATGGTTATTCTCAGCACCTTACACTCAGGATATCCAGGACCACTTGTGTTCAAGGCCTCTTTCTGTCTTGATGGTTCTACCTTCCCACTGTGCAGACTCAAAATCACAGTTACCTTGGAACACTTACTCCCCACAGCTCCTCACATATAAACAGTTGCCATGTCCTATGGATTTGAATTATGATTTAAAAAAATCGATCCTTCCTTTCTCTTCCCACTGCTGCTATCCCAGCTTGTACTCATGTTACTTATTTTTATTATTATTTTTAATTTGAACAATTGCAATACCTTCCTAACTGGTCCCTGCCTCAGCCTTTACCAACTGCAGTCCAGATCTACAGAGATTGAATCATATCATTTTTTGCCCAGAAACTTTCAAAACAAGATGCAAGCTTACTACCTACCATGAAGAAACTCCAATATCTCCTGTAAAGTTATCTCCCTCACCATCAAACCCAACCAATACCTATCCTGTTTCTGCCCCTCTCACACCTCTTCCCATGCACCTTTGCCTCAACTATTCTGTATACCTGCATTTCTTTCCATTCTTTCCACCCCCACCCCATTCTTCTTCCTGTTAAAATCCTGTGCTCATTTAAGGAACGCCACAAAGGCCCTTCTGTGCATCCCTTTAAAATTGCATTTTATCCCCTTCAGTAGCTGTCACAGTGTCTAGCACTTGAAGGAGCCCAAAGATCACGTCCTCAAATCTACCAAACAGCTCTAGTGACACATAGGTTACTTTGCAAATGTGGTCTAGTATTTAAGCTACTTGCTGAGTTTAAATAAATGAAAAGAAAACCTCAGGCAGACATTCCTGCAGTAAGCTGTAACTTTAGCTTCCCATCAAAACATAACTCGAATTTGATGAAGTAACTCTGATACCAAATTTTCTAAAAGGATTTTTAAAATCTTTCAAATGGCTCATCAAAGGAGTCCTTTCTATTCAGTAAACCTCGTTTCCACAGAAAACCCTTTTGTATGGTTCCTGCAGACATTCACAGGAAAAAAAGCAACCTGACTATATAAAACGCATCAGGTGGGTCCAATGCCCTTCAGGCTTTGCTTTACATAAACCTGAAATAAAACCACATCAATATTTTGAATTGGCAATAGAATTAAATAGAAAGTTTGTGATGGCATAAAATGTTTTGATCTGAGGGATTTGTATAAGCCATTTTGATTCTCAAAAGGGCCTCAAGATAGCTGTTCAACTTTAAATCCGAAAGTAAATGTAAGTAAGCATTTAAATTTCCATGTAAAAGATAGTAGAAAGTGTGTTTATTGAGACACTTGTCTAACACCATAGACTTTAATTACTTAAGAGCAGTGGTCTGTACCTAACCGTCCTTTAAGTATTTGAAACACCAATGAACACAGACTTTCCTCTCATTTTAGTAGGTTTCTAATGGAATACAAACCACTTTGAGATTTGGATTATGTCAATTTCTGGACAATTTTTAACAACTGTATATGTGTGTTTTATCAAATTACACACGCAGGCCATTTGATTTGGTGATTTGATTAAGACCACTTAGAAAGCTAGGTCAATATATATATATATTTTTTTTTTTTTTTTTAAAGATTTTATTGGGGAAGGGGAACAGGACTTTATTGGGGAACAGTGTGTATTTTTCCAGGATTTTTTCCAAGTTGTTGTCCTTTCAATCCTAGTTGTGGAAAGTGCCATTCAGCTTCAAGTTGTTGTCCTTTCAGTCTTAGTTGTGGAGGGTGCAGCTCAGCTCCAGGTCCAGTTGCCCTTGCTAGTTGCAGGGGGCGCAGCCCACCATCCCTTGCAGGAGTCGAACCAGCAACCTTGTGGTTGAGAGGACGCGCTCCAACCAACTGAGCCATCCCGGAGCTCAGTGGCAGCTCAGCTCAAGGTGCCATGTTCAATCATTAGTTGCAGGGGGCGCTGCCCACCATCCCTTGTGGGAAATGGAAACTGGCAACCTTGTGGTTGAGAGCCCACTAGCCCATGTGGGAATCGAACTAGCAGCCTTCGGAGTTAGGAGCACGGAGCTCCAACCACCTGAGCCACTGGGCCGGTCCCCGGTCAATATTTTTTTAATTGGGGATTTTCTCATCAGATAGACTCTAGACACAGCTTAAGCTTCCACTGATGGAGTAGGGCGTGAAGCCAATGTGTGTAACTTGGGATCTAAAACCTCTTCTACTCGAGAGGGGAAATGAGATTTGGGGATGGCTGGGAGGCAGGACAATCTTCAATGTCAGGCTGCATAAAGTGCGGTTTGATAGGGCAGCCATATAATTTATCACTCCAAACAGGATGCTTTCGAGAATTAAAGGGAACACTAACCAGAAGGAATGCTGGAACAACAGGAGTAAAGCTGGACCGTCCCGGCAAATCAGGACATGTGGTCACCTGGGTTTGGGATGTTTGTACACGCACACCAGTCTGCGGAGGGCTGCTGCATCCAACACTCAGAGGGCGACTGCCCTGCAGGTGTGCTCCTGAGCGTCCCTGGCCCCATCTGGGTGATTCCTTATTCTCCCTCAAACACAAAATGCTCTTTCCTGCCAGAATCTCTGTTCATTCTGTTCTCCCAGCCTGGAGAACACATTCTCCTAGGAGTTTCTCAAACTGTGTTCTTTGGGCCTGGGCCTTGGAATCTGCCTTTTCCATCAGTCCCCATTCCCCCACCTCTGCCCAAGAGCTTTTGCTCTGTGTTGTAAAATGTTGATGGCAAACCTATGTCTTGAGCCCTCTGCATTTAATTCAATGCCAGGCATATGGAGGGAGGGGAGTTATCAGTGAACTGAAAGGAGCCTTTGCCCTGTAATGATATCAATAACCTTTCTTTTTCTGACTCCCTATTCTGTATCATCTCTTTTGTCACTTAGACATACCTTTATGTATTCATACAGGCCATGCCTTCTGGGCAGGAATTCCTCAGAAATGTAGCTGTGCTCTTCTCAGTGCATCACACTGGGGAACAATGTCATCCTGTACCACTGCTGGTGATGTTAACCTTATTCACCTGGAAAAGTTGGTGTCTGTAAAGTTTCTCCATAAAACCGTCATTTTCCCATTTGTAATTGAGCAGTATTTTGTGGGGAGTACTGAAATGACACCAGCATAGTCTTCCTATTCAAAGCTCGTTCCTTAGCCGTAGCTCCCATAGATGGCTGCCTGGTAACTTCCCTTGTAATGATGGCCTATTAAGACTTTCCGTTTCTGTTACTCCCTCTGCATTTATTAGTCTGTATTCTACTATAAGGAAGAACTTCCCTCCTCCCCCACTTACTTACTTGTTTATTCTTTGTTTTATTCATTCATTCATTCATATTAGTATGGACTCATTGATTCTTTCTAATTCGATGGGCTGTATTCATTGATATCATTATTTATTTTAATGCTCAGATTGTTCCAGTGGGAGCCCCTTCAAGATGGAGACTGTCTTTTTGACATGTCCTCGTTATTCCTTGAGCATTTCCTTAGTTTCTGGCACAAAAACATATTTCAGACCTATCTTGTACTTTTCTTGCCCCAGGAGCCTTTGTTCCTTTTACCAGGATTGTGTTTAGAAGCCAAGATCTAGGCCTTCAGTGAGCTCATTTCTACCGGGGAATCATTGTTTCTGGACCTCCCAGTGGATAGAGCTGGAAAATAAACGTGTACATATAAGTACACATGCACATATGCATTTACAACTATGTTTATATCTGTCTACACATACATTTAAAAATCATGAGTTCATATCGATCTCCAAATACAGTCCAATATTTTAGTGTTCTTCCTAACCTTTCCACTTTCTATGTTTGTAAGTCATTTCTGTGACATTGAGAAACCTGGCTTCCATTTTCCTCAATATGTTTACATTTTGCTTCGCTTTCTAATTTCCTCAGAGTAACCAGTCTCCCAGTCATAATAGCCACCTCCTTCTCTGCATAACCATCCTCACCTCCTCTTTGACCACTGAACAGGCCAATGCCTCCATGTGGCCCTCCCATCATTGTCTCTCTCTTCCCTGGACACAGGACATGCTAATGCTTCCATGCTGTCCCCTTCTCTACCTCTGCCTTCAACTATCAGGAACCCCAATCTATATGGTCCCGCATTTCTTTGGCTTCCACGCATGCTGACACTCTGCATTCATGTTCCCTCTGCCCCATTTTCTGTGCAGGACACACTGATATCCCAGGGAGGGAAAAAGAAGGGAAAGAAAGCTTCATGTTGTTGTTGTTTTTCCTTCTAATTCTGAGGTCTGTTTCAATGTCTTTGTGCCAAAACTTAAATAGGATTTTTACTCCTTGTGTCTCAGTTGCTGTTGTTGCTGATAAGATACCTTGTAGGCCTATAGTCAGCATGTGTGGAGCCTAACCCAAATGCTGCAATCAGAAGGCCCAATGAACCAAAGGAATATATATTAAAGGACTATCATTAAGTGTGTGGTCTGAGTTGCATGTAAAGGTTTTAGGATACCTGATGTTAAACATCTCTATAATTAATTAATTGAAAAACATCCTTATTCCCAATAGTAGTTGTATATTCCAGTTGGGGCAAAGTGAAGAGTAAATTACATATTCAATAATTACTTAATAAGCCCTTAGTTCTTACCTTTGACTTGTGCTAATGGGAGCTAAATGCCATCTTTACAGGGAATGTAATTTAACATTTTTCCTGTAAAAATACTGACCTTCTGGTAGATACGCTTAAATATGCTTAATGATCAATGTGGCTTTATCTTATTGATTACATGCTGATTCTTTCTGTGTAATAGAACCCAGTTTTTTAAATACAAGAGCAGCAGGAAGAGATAGTGAAACCAAACTTTTATTACAATGATTCTAAGATGATAATAAAGGTAAACTTATTTATTTTCATAAAACTTAATTATGATCAGTCTCCTTCCATAGGAAAAATATGAATTTGTTTAGAAAACTCAGCTTTTCTTTCCCTTCATCTAAGGATATAACAAAACTGACTTTATTATTTTATAATTTGCATTATGGGTATAGATCTATATGTATCCATTTTAAGGAGAGGAATTTCCTGTTGTACCAACCCCATGAGCACTCCTGAGTTGTTTTGATCTCTTGGGACTTGTTAGGGCTTCCTGAGTACCAGGCACTATTCATCACAATGCATGAGGCCAGGCATGATTTATTATAATTATTGAGCATAACATTTCCTATCTGAAAGGCTTCTTGGAGAGGCTATATGTTCATCTTACACATGCAGAAACCAGAGAGGGGATATGACTTGCCTAAGACCACACAGAGTTAGAAGAAAATTTGGAAATGGAATTCCAGTCGTCTAATTTCCATTCTATCCAGCTGCCAAAGGAAGAGGAAAAACAATCAGGCACCTGAGTAGTGAAATAGCTCCCTCCAGTGTCTCTTTTCATGGTATACCAGAAGGGCTCCAGGACATCTCTTCACCTGTGGAAGTAAAGGATTTCTTTCTGGTGATTGCTCTGCCATGGGAGTCCATACGACGCATATCTTGGTGACCCTTCCATCTGCACATTAAAGCCATGGTACAGAGATCAGCACAGTTTAAATGGGCGGACTTATGTGAATTACACATATAACACATAACACAATTAACCTGGAATTTACCCAAGTAGACAGAAGAAAATTCAAACCTGAAAACTTTTTTTGACATTTCATTATAACATATGCATCTATAAAGGTATAAAGAATAATGTAATGAGTAGTTAGATTCTCAGCCTAGAGATTAAAAATTAAATTATTGCTAATTCACTTGAAGACCCCAGTGTATTCCTCCTTGATCATATTCCCCTTCCTTCATTTCCCCAAGATAACCACGATCCTGAATTTTCTACTTACCATAGTTTTCCATTTCTTTACAGTTTCCACAAACTTTAGTTCAATTTCTCATGATTTTGGATTTTATTTAAATGGTATCATAGTGTAAGTATTATTCTGTAACTTCCCTCTAGCATCCACCATCATGTTCTGAGCTTCATCCAATATTTGTAGCTCTCATTCATTCATTTTCATTGCTATATAATTATTGGAAAATACATTTATCCATTCTGTATTTATGAAACATTTGGATTGTTTTCAAGTTTTCCCAATATAAGCAATGTTGCTACAAACATTGTGGCACATGACCCATTGTGTACAGTGCAAGAATTTTTTTCTGATTGAATATACCTAGGAGTGGAACTGCTGACTTAAAGGATATATATACCTCTTCAGCTTAAGAGGTCATGTTAAATTGCTCTACAGAGTGGCTGCACCATTTTACATTCCTACCAGCAATACATTAATATATTGAGAGCTCCATTGTTCTAAATCTTCAAAATTTAATATTACCAGATTCAATTTTTGTCAATGTAAAGGGTGTAAGATTGTATTTCATTATAATTGTAGTTTGTATTTCTCTTATTACTAATAAGGCTGAACATCTTCTCACGTTTGTTGGTCGTTTATGTTTTCTCATCTGTGAAATGCCTGTTCATGTGTTTTGCCCATTTTTCTATTAGGTTGTTTATCTTTTTCCTGTTAATTTATAGGAGCTCTTTATGTATTTTGGGTACTAATCCTTTGTCAGCCATAAGTGTAGCACGTATCTTCTCATATTAATAGTTTGGGCTTGTATTTTTTTTGCAGCAGTTTTAGATTCAAAGCAAAATTGAGAGGAAGGTACAGAGATTCCCAAATACCCCCCGCCCCTGCCCCCACCCCCACCCCCACATGCAGAGTCTCCCTCATTGCTAACATCTTCTACCAGTGGGCTTGTCTTTTCATAGTTTTCTTGGTGCCTTTTGTTTTTTTTTAAACATTTGAGTTTTTAATTTTTTTTATTTTGGGGGAAGGTGAACAAGACCTTTTGTTGGGGAACAGTGTGTACTTCCAGGACTTTTTCCAAGTCAAGTTGTTGTCCTTTCAATCTTAGTTGTGGACAGCGCGGTTCAGCTCCAAGTCCAGTTGCCATTGTTAGTTGCAGGGGGCACAGACCATCATCCCTTGCGGAAGTCGAACCGGCAACCTTGTGGCTGAGAGCCCCGCGCTCCAACCAACTGAGCTATCTGGCACTGGCCCATGTGGGAATCAAACTGGCAGCCTTCGGCATTAGGAGCACGGAACTCCAACCGCCTGAGCCACTGGGCCGGCCTCTCGGTTTCTTTTTTAAAATGTAATCAAAAAATATTTTCAAACTTACAGAAAATTTCCAGCAAAGAATTCCTGTATGGCCTCCACCCAGATTTACCAATTGTTAACATTTTACCACATTTGTTTTATAATTTTATCTATTTATTATTTTTTCTTGAACTAAATTGTAGACATCATGTAGATATCTTTTACTTTCTCATGAAAACTTTAGTATATATTTCTTTAGACTAAAGACATAGGGATATTCCCACAACAATGATGAGAAGCAGAAATGTTTTACTGTATTAAATTCACAGAACATAAAATGTACTATATCATTTTAAATTGCATAACTTAATGGCATATATGGCATTCATAATGCCACCTTTATCTAATTTCAAAACATTTTATCACCCCAAAATAAAACTCAGTACCCATTAAACAGTTATTCCACAACCCCCTCCTGGCATCTACTAATCTTCTTTCTGTTTCAATGGATTTTACCTTCTGTATATTTCATATAAATAGAATCATTCGATGTGTGATGTTTTGTGACTGACTTTTTTCACTTAACATTAGGTTTTCAAGGTTCATCCATGTTGTAGCATGTATCTGTATCAGAACATCATCTTTTATATAACTGAATAATATTCTATTGTATGGATATACTACAATGTGTTTATTCATTTATTTACTACAGATATTTGGATTATTTATACCTCTTGGCTATCGGAACTAATGCTACTTTGAACTTTCATGTATACATATTTGAGTACCTGTTTTCAATTCTTTTGGATATCTGAGGTGTGATCAAACAATACAGTGAATGTTTAAATTTTTAAAATTTATGGGCGACTGGTTTGCTCAGTGGTTAGAGCACGGTGCTCATAATATCAAGGTCGCCGGTTTGAGTCCCACATGGACCAATGAGAAGCAACGGCTTGAGCTTGGAGCTGGGCCACTGGTGGGCAGCCAGTTGGCTCAGTGGTTGGAGTGAGGTGCTCATAACACAAGAGTCTCCTTTTCGAGTCCCACATGGGCCAGTGAGCTGTGCCCTCCACAACTAGATTGAAAAAATGACTTGACTTGGAGCTGAGCTGCGCCCCCCACAACTAGATTGAAAAACAACAACTTGACATCCTGGAAAAACACACTGTTCCCCCAATAAAAAAAAATTATTACAGTAAAAGACACATTGCCATTAATCCCCCCCCAAAATACTCCTCCTTGCTTTGAACACACTTATCCCATCATTCTTGCCACTCTCTGAAGCAGTTCTGGAAGTCTTCTTTTTTTTATTGGGGGAGGGGAACAGGACTTTTTATTGGGGAACAGTGTGTACTTCCAGGACTTTTTCTAAGTCAAGTTGTTGTCCTTTCAATCTTAGTTGTGGAGGGCGCAGCTCAGCTCCAGGTCCAGTTGCCGTTTCTAGTTGCAGGGGGCACAGCCCACCATCCCTTGCGGGAGTCAAACCAGCAATCTTGTGGTTGAGAGGACGCGCTCCAACCAACTGAGCCATCTGGGAGCTCAGCAGCAGCTCAGTTCAAGGTGCCATGTTCAATCTTAGTGGCAGGGGGCGGAGTCCACCATCCCTTGCGGGACTCGAAGAATTGGACTGGCAACCTTGGGGTTGAGAGCCCACTGGCCCATGTGGGAATCGAACCGGCAGCCTTTGGAGTTAGGAGCACGGAGCTCTAACCCCCTGAGCCATGGGGCCGGCCCTAGAAGTCTTCTTTCGTGACTGTCTTTAGTTGCTGTGTCACGGCTGCCTCCATGTCCTGAATCGATTAAAAACATTTACCTTTCATGGTCATTTTGACTTTGGAAAAGAGCCAAAAGTCGCATGGTGCCAGATCTGGTAAATCAAGTGAATGAGGACATACCCTGTTGTTTTCATTTGACAGAAATTGCCGTACCAGAAGCGATGTGTGACATGGAGTGTTGGCATGATGGAGGATAAAACCATTTGCCCGTTTCTCAGGCCATTTTCTATGCACATCATTTCTTCAACACTCTAATAAGCCCTTATAATATTCAGAGTTCATCTTAGTGTTCCTCAGCCAGCACAATTCCATCAAGGTCAAAAAAAAATTTAGCATCACCTGATGTTACTCGTAGATCTTGATTGACATGCTTTTTTCGCACAAGGAGAACTGGATGATTTCCACTGAGAACTCTGAAACTTGGTCTCAGGATCATAACCATAGACCCAAGTTTCATCTCCCATGATGAGCACGATCGCGAAACTCCATCGAAATTGACAAATACTGTTGCTTTTGTTCGACAGTCAAAATGCATGAAACAAATTTCACACTCACTCGCCTCATATTCAAATCTGTTGTTAAAATGCTTTGAATGGAACCATAAGAGAGGTTCAGATCCTCAAAAATTTCCCTAATAATCATCACATGTGTTTGATTGAATCATTTTGCTTACTCTTTCAAAAACCCATTCTCTTGGGTTTTTTATGTGGAAGGACATCCCAATCTCTCCTTGTCTTCAATTGATTCACAACCATTACAAAATCACTGGAACCACTTGTAAACCATCTTCATGGCTACTGCAGCATCACCATAAACTAATTTTAACATTCTGTGTGTTTCTTTAGCACTTTTTTGCAGTTTGAAATAAAATTTCATGTTAATGCCTTGTTCATCGCACACTTTAAAACACACCTCTCAACCATAGCTCATACCCGACTGACAGCACTGAACAAGTTGAAACTTGTCACACACTGTTACTAAGGTTCAATGCGCCAATTCCTGTATTGAAGATCTCTGCCTGTCTTTTGGATGGCATTCGGCAGCAGCATTCACCATAGTTTTTGTTCACATCTCATATACCTAGGAGTAGAATTTTTGGGTCATATGGTAATTCTATGTTTAACTATTTTTTTTAGTAATGGCAAAACTGTTTTCCACAATGACTGCTCCATTTTACTTCCCACCACTAATGTGTGAAGGTTTCAATTCTCCATGTAAGGACTTGTTATTGCACCCCAACTTTTTAAAGTAGTCATCCTAGTGTATATGAAGTGGTGGCTCATTATGCTTTTGATTTGCATTTTCCTAATGATTAATGATGTTGAGAATCTTTTCATATGTTTATTTGAACATATTCTTTGGAGATATAACCACTCAAGTAATTTGTCATTTTTTAATTGGGTTGTTTGTTTTTGTGTTGTTAAGTTGTAAGAGTTCTTTATATATTTTGAATGCTAGACTGTCATCTAATATTGATTAGCAATTTTTTTTTCTCATTCCAAGGGTTGCCTTTTCTCTTCCGTCATAATGTCCTTTGATGCACAACAGTTTATAAAAGCTTGCTTAAGATGTTTCTTTAACGTGGATTTCTTTGGGTTTATCCTGTTTGGAATTCACTCAGCTTTTTGAATCTGTAGATTTATGTCTTGCAAATTTGAGACATTTTCAGCCATTATTTCTTCAAATATCTTTTTCATCTCCACCTCATTCATTCTCCTCTTCTTCAAGGATTATGATGACACAAATATTAGATCTTCTATTATAACCCCATAAGGTCCTGAGACTCTGGGTTTTTGTTTTGGGAGTTTTTTGGCCTATTTTTCTCTCTGCTGTTCAGTTTGAGTGCTTTATACAGTACTATCTTCAAGTTTATTGATGCTTTCCTCTGTTTTCTCCATTCTGTTGTCAAACCCATCTTGTGAGTTTATTTTTACTTCAGTTATTTAATTTTTTTTTATTCTAAAATTTACACTTGGTTCTTTATATATGAGATCTGACAATTACATTCACGAACTCAACCTAGATAAGGTGCTACATACCTCATTGCTGAATATCACCACAGTCTCCTTTGAAGAACTCCCCTTGGAAAGCTATACACTGACGCCAACATCTGGTCCTCCCTTCAAAGCAATTTTGGAACTCTTTTCTTGGAATTGCCATCAGAGCTGTCATCGTATTATCCTTGATGTCCTGAATGTCATCAAAATATCTTCCTTTCAATATTTTCTTTAACTTCGGGTAAAGAAAGAAGTCATTGGGGGCCAGGTCAGGTGAGTAGGGAGAGTGTTCCAATACAGTTATTTGTTTACTGGCTAAAAATCCCCTCACAGGCAGTGCCGTGTGAGCTGGTACATTGTCATGATGCAAGAACCATGAATTGTTGGTGAAAAGTACAGGTCGTTTTCATCTAACTTTTTCACACTGCCTTTTCAGCACTTCCAAATAGTAAACTTAATTAACTGTTTGTCCAGTTGGTACAAATTCATAATGAATAATCCTTCTGATATCAAAAAAAATGTTAGCAACATCATTTTGACTCTTGATTTGGACCGACAGAACTTTTTTGTCATGGAGAATTGGCTGACTTCCATTGTGCACTTTGATGCTTTGTTTCAGGGTCATATTGGTACACCCATGATTCATCACCAGTGATAACATGGCCCAAAACATTGTCTTGCCTCTCCAAAAGGTCCTGGCAAACTTCGACTCTCCTTTGGTTTTGTTCATCAGTGAGCTCCTTCGGGACCATTTTGGCACACACCTTTCACATGCCAAGATTTTCAGTTATGATTTTCCTGTTTCTCTATTGATGTTTACTTGGTCTGCTTTGCTTCTCATGATCAGCCGATGATCTTGACACACAATTTGATGAATTTTTGCAATGTTTTCATCAGTTCTGCTTGTTACTGGCCTCCCTGACCTCTATTCATCAGTGACGCATTCTCACCCCTCCAAAAAATGTTTAACCCGTTTGTACACTGTCGTTTTCTTCATAGCATTATCTCCATAAACTTGGACTAACATGTCCCTGATTTCTCTTCCACTCTTGCCAAGTTTAACAAGAAATTGAATGTTTGTCCATTGCTCTAATTCAAGCTTAGACATTCTCACAACAGTATGCAAAAACACACTACAACAATAATAAACACTACTCAGCAAGACACCACCACATGTCAACATGAACACAGCTGTGAGACACTGATATACGAAGGTTATGAAACCTTACTGAGCTGTTTGTACAGCACTGCCCACGTAAGTGCACGGTGGCGAGTCTGCGAACTTAATTGTCAGAACTAGTATTCTACTTATCTGCAAAGAGTTAATATTTTGCACTTGTTTCAAATGTGTTCATGTTGTTCCTTGAAACATTTTATGATAGCTACTCTAAAATCCTGGTTGGATAATTCCAATATTGTATTATCTTGGTGTTGACATCTGTTACGGTCTTTTCTCACTCAACTTATGGAAGACTCTGGATCTTATTAAAATACTCTATTTTAGCACCCTCCTCAGGCTTTATGCTGGTAGGGGAAGAAAGGCACCAGCTCTTTGCTGTTGGGTGGGTGGAGTAGAAGTCCAGGTCCCCCACTGGTCCTCTATTGACAGCTTGTTGTGTGTTTGTCGGTTCCTCGTTATTGCTGGGCTGCTGGGGCTGCAGGCGATGGGGGGCTTCCACGTGGCCTCCACTGTTCCCAGACACCAGCCCAGTGGAGAAGGTGAGGGTCCAACACACGGGGGTGAAGTCCATGCTTCCCATGTGCCTTGGCTGGTGAGGGTGGAAGTGGACTGTTTGGCTGGAATAGGGTAGTTCCTGTCGAAAGTTTTCTGGATTTTTTTGTTTTTTTAAATTTTTTTATTGGATAATATTGGGGAACAGTGTGTTTCTCCAGGGCCCATCAACTCCAAGTTGTTGTCCTTCAATCTAGTTGTGGAGGGCACAGCTCAGCTCCAAGTCCAGTTGCTATTTTCAATCTTTATTGCAGGGGGTGCAGCCCACCATCCCATGCGGGAATTGAACCGGCAACCTTGTTGTTAAGAGCTTGCGCTCTAACCAACTGAGTCATTCAGCCACCCCCAAAGTTTTCTGTCTTGTTAGGCTGCTCCTTCCCCTTTTCTTGTCCTTTGGCTTTCTGGAGGTGTTTTTTTTTTTATTTACACCCATTGGTATTTCCAGGTTGCCAGCTTCTCTACCATGTAGTCCAAGATATGTGATGTAAATAGAAAACCCAGGGTATTCACCACATGTCATTACAATGGCCTGCGTTCCCTAGCCCATCTGCTTTTCTCTACCTTTTCAGAGTCTGTTCGCTTTATATACAGTGTCCAGGGTTTTGGTTATATTCAGCAGAAGAAATTTGGAGTACACCTACCTCATCTTGTTCCCAATACCATCTTTTAGCAGTCTGTCCTCTCTCCGATCTACATCATTAGCTCTTGTCATATGTCAAGTTTCCATACATACATGGGAGTTTTAAAATATACCCAGGATTTGTTTTAATCGGGATTGGTAAGGTGAGAGACACAGAGACAACTGCCTTTGAAAGGAGTTTATTACCTATACTTCCCAAAAAGATTGGGCGCATTGTGCCATGCAGAGCCATATGGAGAAGTGCCAGGCTCAGTCAGGAGGCAGGAGTGAGGGGAAGGCATGGGCACAGGGCTTTATTGTGGTGGTTGTTTTTTTGTTTGTTTGTTTTTTTAAGATTTTATTGGGGAAGGGGAACAGGACTTTATTGGGGAACAGTGTGTACTTCAGGACTTTTTTCCAAGTCAAGTTGTTGTCCTTTCAATCTTAGTTGTGGAGGGTTCTGTTCAGCTTCAAGTTGTTGTCCTTTCAGTCTTAGTTGTGGAGGGCGCAGCTCGAACTCCCGGCAACCTTGTGGTTGAGAGGATGTGTTCCAACCAACTGAGCCGTCAGGGAGGCAGCTCAGCTCAAGGTGCCGTGTTCAATTTTAGTTGCAGGGGGCGCTGCCCACCATCCCTTCCAGGACTCGAGGAATTGAACTGGCAACCTTGTGGTCTTGAGAGCCCACTGGTCCATGTGGGAATCGAACCAGCAGCCTTTGCAGTTAGGAGCACGGAGCTCTAACTGCCTGAGCCACCGGGCCGGCCCCTTTATTGTGGTTTTTGCAGGAAGGAATGGGTGAGACAAAGTTAGCATTTTAGGATTGGCTAGTTTGACTAATTTCGGCAGGTTCTGGGCTATAGGGGTGGATCCTACATAGTTGTCCAGTATCTGGCCCTAGGCTAATGTAGGGCAGAGGAAATACTGGCTTGGTGTGTGAGAGCTGGGTAAAGGAGAAGGTAGGGAGTATAGGTTTTGAACTGGTTGGCTTGCATATGAAAGGCTTCATCACAGGAAAGTCTTTTTCTTTCTTCCTTCTTTCCTTCCTTTCTTTTTTTATTAGTTTCAGGTGTATAAAACAATGTAATAGTTAGACATTTACACCTCTCACAAAGTGATAACCCCTCCCCCAATCTACTACCCCTCTGACATCGTATATGCTGTTACAATTCTACTGACTCTATTCCCTATGCTGTACTCCGCATCCTGTGACCATATATATATATATATATATATATATATATATATATATATATATATATATATAATTATAGTTGACCTTCATTGTTTTTCAGCTTCAGCCTCAGGTGTACAGCGCAAGGGTCAGGCATCTACACTGTCCCTGAAGTGGTCTCCCTAATAAGACACTTAGTGCCCATCTGACACTGTTTAGGAATTAGCTGGCTCTGGAAGAGGAAGTCTCTCCAGGATCAGCAACGCCCCAAGATGTCAAAGCACCATAAAATACAGAAAGTAAAAAGCATGATTAATACAATGAGGTCTCTACTCTGGTCAATTTATGTAGCTTGTGCTCATAGCAGAATGTTTTCATTATCATAGCAACCCCCCCACCCCCACCTCGTTGTTTCAAAACAGTGTCTTTTTTTTTTACTTGTCCCTTTGTTCTTCCATCTAAATTTTAAAATAATCTTATCAAGTTCTATGAAAAATTCAGATTGGAATTTAGATTGAAATTTTCTTGACTTTATAAATTAATTTGGAAAGAGCTGAATCTTTACTCTGTTGAGTCTCCCTGTTCATGAACATGTTAAATCTTTACATTTATTGAAAATTTCTTCAATGTCCTTCAGCGAGATTTTATAATTTTCTCACTAAAGGCCATGGTCATCTTTTGTTAGCTTTATTACTAGGTAGGCTTTTGATTTTTGTTGCCAAATTTTGTCAGGAATATTATGTTTTTTAAATTATGTTTTAAATGTTTTTTGCTGGTATGTAGAAATGCAATTGACTTTTGTCAATAACTTGTCTTATAATAATCAACTCTTTGCAATTATAATAATTTTTCTGCAGATTCTTTTTAGTGTAATTTATGTACCTTTAAATTTTTTTGTTTAGCTATGCTAGCTAAGACCTCTTTATTATAATATTAAATAAGACTGATAATAGTAGGAACGCTTTCTTTGGTTCTGATTTTAGAGAAAATGCTTTTAACATTTTACCTTTGAGTATGATTTTTGGTGTAGGTGTTGGAAGACGACTTTTACCAAGTTTAGGAATTTCCAACTCTATTCATGATTTGCTAGATTTTTTAAAGTGGGAGTGGAGTTGATCACAAGTTTTCACCTTTCTTTTGTTAATGTGGTGCAGATTATTTTAAAAGGCTTTTAATTAATTTAAAATCATTATTTAGGTTAAAAGAACACAATGTTTTAAATGAGAGCTTAATTAAATTGAGATTGAGGTAAAACCAATAAAGTAAGAGTCTGAAATTATTACAAGATCTTTTATTAACTTAATCATTTTAGTCAATAAAGGAATTTAGTCAATCAACTCAATACTAAAGGGCTCTAAATCAAGAGTTTTTCTGCCTGTAAGCAGGTCACAACTGCCAATTTGTCAAGTCATTTGTAAAAATGTCTGGAGATATATATATACATGCCTTTTTGAAAAAAAAAATTGTATGAGTGGAGTGATTGGAAAATGTAACACATTTCAGTTAGGAAAGAATTTCATCCCCACCCCTAGGAGTATCTGCCTCCTGACTCCCCAAAGTCCTACAGTAAGAAGTCCTGGAAGAAAAAGAGAAAGAAGGGGTGGGGAATCTCAGCACTCAGCACCCCTTCTTTAATTGCCCATAATTGTATGTGTCAGTTTATGACATTTTGGGCTAGGTTTGGATCTACATTGTGAAATACACATCTAGTCTAAATGCTAACAAACTTGTATTTCTTTATGGACAAATATTAATCATTTAGTCAAAGTAGATCATTTTTCAAAAGCAAAATACATTTTTGATGAGTAATGATTTAATTAGAATACAAAATGATTATTGTTCTTTCTCACTCTGAATATTACCCCAGAGTGTAGTTAACTATAATATAGCATGACACAATATCTCTTACACAATTCACTCTTAGATTCAATGTGATTCATAGGTAGGCAATAAGAATTAGCACAAAATAGTCTACCTGGAAAAAATCTTTAAAAGTCAATTCATCTGAAATATTCAAGAAGACATCTGATGGCTACAATTGTTACAATTGTTACTTCCACAGGAAATTAACTAATGATTTGATAACTTATTAATTAATGAAATTTTTTTAAAAGATTTCATTGGTGGAGGGGAACAGGACTTTATTGGGGAACAGAGTGTTTTTCCAGGCCTTTTTTCCAAGTCAACTTGTTGTCCTTTCAATCTTAGTTGTGGAGGGTGCCGTTCAGCTTCAAGTTGTTGTCCTTTCAGTCTTAGTTGTGGAGGGCGCAGCTTAGCTCCAGGTCCAGTTGCCACTGATAATTGCAGGGGGCACAGCACACCATCCCTTGTGGGACTCGAACTGGCAACCTTCTGATTGAGAGGAGGTACTCCAATCAACTGAGCCATCCGGGAGCTCAGCGGCAGCTCAGCTCAAGGTGCTGTATTCAATCTTAGTTGCAGGGGGCGCTGCCCACCATCCCTTCCGGGACTCGAGGAATTGAACTGGCAACCTTGTGGTTGAGAGCCCACTGGCCCATGTGGGAATCGAACCGGCAGCCTTCGGAGTTAGGGGCATGGATCTCTAACCGTCTGAGCCACCAGGCCGGCCCCATGAAATATTTTTTATATATTTTCAATGAATTCCCTCAATAGAAATATTACAAAACAAAAACCATACTCACTGAAGCCAGAATATTTGGGCTTAAATTATAGCTCTGCCTTTTATTAATTGTGTGACCTGGGGCAAATACTTTAGCTCTGTAATCCTCTGTTTTCTCATCTATAAAATGGTGACTATAATGGTTAACTCCTAGTGCTGTTACCATGTTTCCCTGAAAATAAGACCTAACCGGAAAATAAGCCCTAGCATGATTTTTCAGGATGACATCCCTTGAACATAAACCCTAATACGTCTTTTGGAGCAAAACTTAATATAAGACACGGTCTTATTTTGGAGAAACATACAAAGATTAAATGAAATGAAGCATGTTGAATGCCCAAGACAATAGACATTCACAGTGTGGTATTCTAATGCATTTCGAGCAAAGCAGTACTGTCATTCTGCAGTGCAGCTTGGTGATTATGATCAGGGACTCAGAGGCTTTACTGCCAGGGACTCCTGGCTCCACCATCTCAACAGCTGTATGAAAGTGGGCAAGCTCCTTAAACTTGCCATGCCTCAGTTTTCTCATCCATAAAATAGGCACAATAAAAGCACCTTCCTGATAGGGTGGTATTGAAGATCAAATTATTTTATTCATGTCAAATGCTTAGAGAAGGGTACCTGGTACACAGGAAATGCTCTACGAGGTCTGACAATTATGTTCGTGAACTTGTTCAATGACGTTGCTAACCTATTTTGATATCAGAGGGATTATTCATTACGAATTTGTACTAACTGGACAGTTAACTAAGTTTACTGTTTGGAAGTGCTGAAAAGGCTGTGTGAAAAAGACAAAAACGACCTGAACTTTTCGCCAACAATTCATGGCTCTTGCATCACGACAATATACCAGCCCACACGGCACTGTCTGTGAGGGAGTTTTTAGCCAGCAAACATGTAACTGTATTAGAACACCCTCCCTACTCACCTGACCTGGCCCCCAGTGACTTCTTTCTTTACCCAAAGATAAAGGAAATATTGAAAGGAAGATATTTTGATGACATTCAGGACATCGAGGGTAATACGATGACAGCTCTGATGGCCATTCCAGAAAAAGAGTTCCAAAATTGTTTTGAAGGGTGGACTAGGCACTGGCGTCAGTGCATAGCTTCCCAAGGGGAGCACTTTGAAGGTGACCACAGTGAAATTCAGCAATGAGGTGTGGAGCACTTTTTCTAGGATGAGTTTGCAAACTTAATTGTCCAACCTCCTATACATGTTGGCTAGTATTGTAATGAGACACTCATTATATTGCCATCTCTCGGAATTATTACATTTTTAAATATGGCTGTGATTAGTAAAATTAGCTGAGTGTAATTTTCTGACTTCAATGCTAGGGGTGCAGTGAAGTGGATGAAGTAGAGGAGACCACGCGTTCCCCACTCTCAGTTGTGAATGCTTTGTCCAAACAGCCGTCTTTGCAAATTCTAGCTCTGGGAATAGAGAGAAAGGAGCAAAGATACTACATTTCTCCATGGTGCCACTTACCATCACTAAGCCATGGGTTTTAATCAACACCAACATTTTTACATTCCATTGTATATGGTGTTTATAGTGAAAACCATAACCGCATTAAAGGAATGTTCTAAAGATGAAAAATAAATCAACTACAAACATGCCTGTCATGCGGGAGACCCTGCGGGGTCTCTGCTCCCGCTCCCCATACAAGAACGCAGGATATGGTGAGGCGAAAAAGGAACACCCACGGAGCCATAGGTAGGGGAGGCATACCACTATGGTCTCACTGGAGGCTGGGTTCACACTGTCCGCAAACCGCCATCCACACTTGCCAGCCCAGCCACCATCTTCTTGCTAGCCCCCATTTCCTGCTAGCGTAGCCACAGCAGTTATATTAGTGGCAAATGGCTCACTGGTTACAGCTGACGGCCAACTAGCCACAGCTGATGGCCATCCAATCACATTGATGGCCATTTACTACCTGAGCCAGCACCTGTCTATGTGAGGCCGAGAGCCTGGAAACTGCTTTCTGGGGCCCTGTCCCCACAATGCCACCTGACACAAAAACTAATTTTAGTCTTTGATTTCCCTCTAGTTTTTGTTAATGTGCATATACAGCATGTTTTCACACAGCTGCTGCCACTGTGTATGTGCAATTCTATGCTGCTTCCTGTCTTTAATATTACTCACTATCCCTTTTCCCTGTTATATAGTTTTTATAATTATTATATTTATTGATGATGGCACAGTCAAGTTGATAGGCCATAATTACTCCTTTTTTTGAAAATCAAACCGTTCACATTTTACATACTGTAGAACTCTACATTTGAATGATAGTAAAGGAAATATATTATAAAAGAAAAGGAAATCAAAGACCTAAACCTCCTATGGCAGGAGGAAAGAGAGGGGAGAGAGTATTTGTTTGCCTAAGAGCCATGAAATCCTATAATTTGATTTCACAACAGACTTCTACCCCAAATGCTTTATTTAAAATTTCTATTTTTAAATTTAAGAGAATTAAAAAGAAGTTGCATGTAACTGGTACATGGAGGTTCATTATACCATTGTCTGCTTTTATGTATGTTTAAAACTTTCTGTAATTAAAAAGATTTTTAAAAAAGGATGTGCTTATAAAAATTTTTTCTAACATTTTTGGAACTAGTTTTAAGTATCTCTTAGTGAGCAGACCACCACTAGCCCATGTGACACCTTGGTGAGAAGTTTTTTAGATTTTTTAAAAAATTAGTTTCAGGTGCACAAAGCAACGTACTAGTTAGACATTTACACCCCTCATAAAGTGATAACTCACCCCCCAATCTGCTACCCCTCTGACATCTTATACAGCTGTTACAATACCATCGACTCTCTTCCGTATGTTGTGCTCCACACTCCATGACTATACATACGTATATATTTAGTAATAGTTGACACTCAATATTATTCTACTTCAGCTTCAGGTGTATAGCGCATTGGTCAGGCATCTGCACAGTCTATGACGTGATCCCCCTGATAAGTCCAGTGCCCTTCTGGTACCACCTTACATGATCTTTACAACATTGTTGATTATATACCCCCATGCTGTATTAATTACCAATTTATATTTCTTAATGCCTTCAGCTTTTTCACCCTGCCCCCAACCCCATTCCATCTATCACCCTGATAGATCTAGTACCTATTTGGCACCATACCTAGTTATTACAATAATATTGACCATATTCCTTATGCTATACCCTACTTCCCCATGACTACTGTATAACAACCAATTTGTACTTTTTTTAAAGATTTTATTGGGGAAGGGGAACAGGATTTCACTGGGGAACAGTGTGCACCTCCAGGACTCCTCCCAAGCCAAGCTGTTGTCCCTTCAATCGTAGCAGTGGAGGGCGCAGCTCAGCTCCAGGTCCAGTTGCCGTGATTAGTTGCAGGGGGTGCAGACCACCATCCCTTGTGGGAGTCGAGGAGTCGAACTGGCAACCTTGTGGTTGAGAGCCTGCACTCCAACCAAATGAGCCACCTGGCCACCCGGGAGCTGAGCGGCAGCTCATTGACTTCATTCTAGGTGCAGAGGGCACATTCTAGGTGCAGAGGGCACATTCTAGGTGCAGAGGGCCCATGTGGGAATCGAACCGGCACAGCAGACCCTTTGCCCAGAGCTCGCGCTCTACCAACTGAGTCACCCATCCGCCCCAATTGTACTTCTTAATCCCTTCCCCTTTCACCCATCCTTAACTTCCCTCCCATCTTAAAGAAGTCCCTCTAAGATTCCTTGTAATACTAGTTTGGTGGTAATGAACTTCTTCAGCTTTTTCTTATCTGGGAAGCTCCTTATCTGTCCTTCAATTCTAAATGACAACCTTTCTGGGTAGAGCAATCTTGGTTGTATATCATTGTTTTTCATTACTTGGAATATTTCCTGCCACTCTCTTCTTGCCTGCAAAGTTTCTGTTGAGAAATCAGCTGACAGTCTTATGGGGGTTCCCTTGTAGGGAACTAACTGCTTTCTCTTGCTGCTTTTAAGATTCTCTCTGTATTTAACCGTTGGCATTGTCGTGCAGGGTGTCATGTGGGGGTCTCTGGTCCCATTCCCCACATAAGAACATAGGACAAAAAGGACCACCACGGAGCCATAGATAGGAGAGTCATATCTCTGTAGTCTCGCTGGTGGCTGGGTTGGAGACACAGGAAGCAAGAGCCACTCAATCCTCAACCTTACATCCACTACTCTGCCAAACAACCAACCCGACTTGCTAACTGCAATCTGCTCTTGCTAGCTCAGCCACCATCTTCTTGCTAGGCCCCATTCTCTGCTAGCTTAGCCATGGCAGTTATATTAGTGGCCAATGGCTCACTGGTTACAGCTGACGGCCAACTAGCCACAGCTGATGGCCATCCAATCACAGTTGATGGCCATTTACTACCTGAGCCAGCACCTTTCCACGTGAGGCCGAGAGCCTGGAAACTGCACTCCTGGCTCTGTCCCCACAGGCATTTTAATTATGATGTGTCTTGGTGTTGGCCTATTTGGGTTTAACTTATTTGGGACTCTTTGTGCTTCCTGGGCTTGTATGTCTATTTCCTTCACCAAGTTAGGGAAGTTTTCTGTCATTATTTCTTCAAATATGTTTTCAATTCCTTTCTCTCTTCTCCTTCTGGTACCCCTATAATGCAAATGTTGGTATGCTTGATATTGTCCGGGAAGCCCCTTCAACTGTCCTCAATTTTTTGGATTCTTTTTGCTGTTCTGGTTAGGTGTTTTCTGCTACCATATCTTCTATATCGCTGGTTGGGTCCTGTGCTTCATCTAAGCTACTGTTGATTTCCTGTAATATAGTCTTCATTTCCATTATTGTATCCTTTATTTCTGACTGGTTCTTTTTCACGGTTTCCATCTCCATTGTCGTGCTTCCTATCTCTCTGTTGAAGTTCTCCCTGAGATCACTGAGCATTCTTATAACCAGTGTTTAGAACTCTGCATCTGATAGATTGCTTATCTCCATTTTGCTTAGTTCTTTTTCTGGAGCTTTGTTCTGTTATTTTATTTGGGACATGTTTCTTTGTCTCCCCATTTTGGTTGCCTCCCTGTGTTTGTTTCTATGTATTAGGTAGGGCTGCTATGTCTTCTGGTCTTAGTAGAGTGGCCTTATGTGGTAGGTGTGCTCTGGGGTTCAGTGGTGCAGTCTTTCTGGTCACCTGAGCCATGTGCTCCAGGTGTGTCCCTTGTGTGGGTTGTGTGTGCCCTCCTCTTGTAGTTGAGCCTTGGTTGATAATTGTACATCAGTGTGAGGGACTGACCCTTGGGCTCACTGGTTGTGAGGACTGGCCTTGACTACAGTGGAAGAGTTGTTGTGCAAGGGCTGAGCCTATGGAGCAGGATCTGCCTCAGAGGACTCTGGTGTCTGCCCAATCCACCCCATGAGTGTGTGGTACTTGGAGACAGCTGGGTGATGCTCCAGCTCGTTTTGAAGCTGGCCAATGGGGGCATCACCCCCAGGACCACATTGGAGGGGATCCACTGTAGGTCTACCCCAGCCACAGCCAGGGCCACCCAGCAGGAGCCACAAAGAAATCTGCAGATGGCTGCCACCCGTGCTGTGCTTGAAAACACCTTGAGAGACCAAGGCCAGCTGCCGCTAGTGCTGTGCTTAGGGCTGCTCAGCCAGAGGTACAGGACATGCTCAAGCCAGATGCTGCTTGTCTGCATTCTGCAAACCTTTGAGAGACCCTAGGAAAGTCTGCAGCTTGAGCCAAAGCAGGTGATCTGCATGAAAAAGCCACTGAAAGCAGCCTGGGTGTACCTGAAAGTTGGACAGGACAGCTTCAAATCACCAGGGTGTGGCAAATAGCAGAGACTCAGACATGGTGGCTGTTTGTGCTGGCATGCCGGGAAAGGGGAGGGCTCAACAAAGAAGCATCAGTCTCCACCGGTTCCCACGTCCAGGAGAAAACCCCCTCTCCAGCCCCCGTCCCAAGCCAAGCAACTCAGTTCCCCACCATATGTCCTTGCCACCTCTCCAGCTGCTGCTCCAGTGCTGGAACTCAGAAAGAGTCATTCCATTGGTGGGTAAGTCCGCACGCATGGTCCCTTTAAGAGGAGCGCCTGTGAGTGCAACTGCACTCAATCTCAGTCACAATCTCCGCTGGTTTTCACAACCAAAAATTAGGAGGACTTCTCTCCCCGGCACTGGAACCCTGGGCTGGGGTGGGGCTGGGATCTCCCACTCCTCTAAGGGATGGGGGGACCCTCACAGCCAAAATATCCCTCCTGATCTTTAATGGTCATACACGGGTGTGAGACCAGCCCATTCTGCATCTCTGACCTTCCTACCAATCTGGAGGTGGCTTCTTCTGCACGTCCTTAGTTGAAAGGCTTCAGTTCAGCTTGATTTTAGGTGATTCTCAATAATGGTTGTTTTGTAGATTAGTTGTAATTTTTTTTTTCTTATGGGACCACTGTCATATGTGGTCTGTTGTTAACCAAAATGTCATTATGCGGCCCACGACTGCACCTAGGGGTGGAATTGTTGGATCAATTTATAGGATTAAAATAGTTGAGCTGTATAGAAAACAGCCAAAGTGATCGTACCATCACATTCCACCAACAGGGTATGAGAATTTCTGTTGCTCCACACCCTCACCAACATTTGTGGTTTCAGCCTTTTTCATCTTAACCATTTTGGTGGGCGTGTCATGGTATTTCATTGTGGTTTTAATTTGTGTTTCCCTGATGACAAGTAATGTTCAGTGTTGTTTTGTGTGTGTGTGAGTGTATTGGCCATTTGTATATCTTTTATAATGTATCTCTTCCCACTATTTTATTACTGAGTTGAAGGAGTCTTGTGTATTCTGGATATAAAGTCTTTGCCAACTGTATGTTTTGCAAATAGTTTCTAAAACACTGTGGCTAACATTTTCTTTAACTTAATGATGTTTCTTGAAGATCAAGAAGCACATTCAGTTTTGATCAAATCTAATTTATCAATTTTCTATTTCATGGTTATTGTTTTCTGTGTCCTAAGAAAACTTTGCCTACTCCCAGGTCAAGAAAATGACATGGGAGAGCTCCCTCACTATAAAAGTTTTAAGCCTCCCTCTCTATAGAAATTTTAAGTCTCCTTTTGCCTAGTTTCTTAGCTCCTTAGTCCCTGGTTTTAATCACTCTTTTAATCAGTTTCTGAGTCCTAAACTAAAGACTGCTCCTAGCCTAAATCACAGAATGTCTCTCACCCTTGCCGAATAACTACTTAAAAGCCTGTGAGATATAATCATTGTAGCCTAACATTCTCCCAAGCCATTCCAGACCTAACTCTTGGATAAACAAACGCCATCCCAGAAACCAAATGGGTCTTAATACTCCTCCAGGCCAGTCCATACCTAACCCCTGGGTAAAGTTAACGTAATTGGGCTTCAAGTCCTACTCCTGGAGCCAGCGTTTTTAATTTATTAACTAACGTCTGTCTGTCCTCATCTAGGGGCCTTCAGGATACGCATGATGTCCCAGCAAGGCTTCCAGTGCACCCCAACCAAGGCAGATATGAGACTCCTCTTTTTATTTAACATTAGATAGGGCGAGAGTTTCATGAATCCCTATTGGGTAGGGACAGCTCTACCCCCTTCTCAGCTTGAAGCAGATACAGAAGAGGAGACCTCCCGTTCCTCAACTTCCCACAGAGATTTATGGGGATCACATCTCTCAGGAGAAATAAGTCAGGCAGTTAGAGACAGGTAACGGGGTCTCTGCATTCTTGCACGTCCAACACAATCTATGGGGAGCACCTCCTGGAGGCCTCTCAAATTCTTCCCTTATCTGCCCTAACCATTAGCCACTGTGAGGAGACTGAAAAACCATAAATTAGACTGGTCCTGCACATTGGAGGGCTACAACCTAGTTGTAATTTTGATGTGGTTGTGAGAGAAAGTAAACACAGCACTTACCTACTGCTGCGCCATCTTGGTTGTGTCTTAGTGAGAATTTTTTTTTTTAAGATTTTATTGGGGAAGGGGAACAGGACTTTATTAGGGAACAGTCTGTACTTCCAGAACTTTTTTCAAGTCAAGTTGTTGTCCTTCCAATCTTAGTTGCAGGAGGCGGAGCCCGCCATCCCTTGCTGGAGTTGAGGAATCGAACCAGCAACCTTGTGATTGAGAGCCCACTGGCCCATGTGGGAATTGACCTGGCAGCCTTTGGTGTTAGGAGCACGGAGCTCCAACCGCCTGAGCCACCCGGCCGGCCCTCTTAGTGAGAATTTTTAAAGTCCTTTTTCCTCAAGGGCCTTTGCTTCCCTCTTCCAGGAAATTGTTGTAGTGGTTTGTACATCTTCAATGTCTACACTGGGAGTGGTGCTCCCTTGGTGCTCTTGTGTCATGCACAGCGTCCCACCATCACTAAACTGCTGTTGAGAACATCTTCTTTAAGAAGGTGGGGTAGGGAGTACAGGAAGAGGGGTGGAGACCAAAGCTCTTTCATCATTGGTGGCCTTTCCTGGGACGGGGGATGACCGGCAGTAAATGAACATACAGCAGGCCATGCTCTCCCCACCCATCTTTGTCTGAGACCATCAGACCTGCTGACACAGCTCACCCTGTAGGTGATATTCCAGACTCACTAGGGTTATGTGCTCTGTTGGAGTATTCTGACAACACAGTTGCTAAGGCCATCCAAGGCTGTCCTTTATCCTGGTAACTAGGACTCACATGAGTGCCCATGTGTCTCATGTCCCACCTTCCATTACACCCTAGTCCCAACTATCTCAGTACTGCTGGCAAAATATCTCCTTTTGACTTTTCTTCTGGTTCTTATTCTGTCCTGGTGTTGATTAGTCCTTTGCCTATCAGAGGTGAGTCCCATCTTCCTCTCATATTTTGGAGAACTCTCCACTTCCTGACTCCCTTGTTCATAGCCTACTGTATAGTGAGGCCTCTGGCAGCACGGTAGGTGTCAGAAAGCTCCTTTCATGTTCAGGGGTCTTGGAGCCCTTCTCTCCCATCCCCCAACCCCTCTTTCATCTAGTAGATGCCACGTTAACCAATGATCTCGGGTGGTAGAATACAGCTCTATGAGATCCAACAGCAGATGGTCTGATTAGGGATGAAGGAAGTCAGGGCAGAATACTTACAAATAACCATGCTCAGTGGTGAGCTCTTTAGGGCGGGGATGGTGTGATGGTCCCTTCAGAAATCCTCACAGTTGCATAGGGCTTAGCACTCAACAGCACACTACAAATGTTTGTTGAATGAATAAATAAAATACAGAATGTGTGTATTCGGGCTAAAGAAATACAGACCACACAACTGATCTGAGTGAATGAGAGTAATGAAGAAGACTTCTTGCAGGATGGAAATTATTTTAGAAACTGAAAGGTAGAGAGGAGTCTAGTGTAGCGGTTCCAGCACGTAGCTCCATTGATGATACTGACCTTAGGCTGGTTACTTAAACTTTCTATGCCTCAAGACTCATCATATCCAAAACAAAACAATGATAGTGCCACCAGATGAGGGTAGGGTGGTCTAGGAGGCCTCAGTGAGTTAATGGGTCAGTGGGGCCTGGAACTCAATAAATGGTAGTTAGCAATGTCACCTGACACCACATCTTCACATTTCTGGACATTAGGGACACTTGAGGATGATAAGGCCTGAATATTAAATAAGAATAGACAATCAAGGAAAACCAGGCATATAAGGAAAAACAGCAACACAAAATTAACAATAATTATCAGTATTATAATCATTATAACATTTATTAAGTGCTTCCTATATGCCAAGAGATGTGTTAATTATTTTGCATGGACCACTTAATCTTTATAGCTTTATTTCACAGAGAGGAAACAAAGGCAGAGGGAGCTATGCCTTTTCACTTTTTAGAAAAAAACAACATGAAAGAAATGTTTGGAAAAAGAAAAAACGAAAGCATGATTGTCCCTCATACTGAACATTTTCATTTTCCTAAATTATTTTCTGGTTATTGTTCAGAGCCGACTTGATTTTTTAAAATAACTTTATTCTTCATATAAAAAAGACACATGTTCATAAAAAAATTTCCAAGCAATAAAAATACAAAAAGAGCAAAATAGGGAAATGATATTTAAGCACAGAATGCTGGTTGCATCACTGGGGTGTTTAGTGTTCATGTGTGAGTCATTGAGGTACAATATTACTCCACAGAATTTGGAGGTTTTTGCTAATATCGAATAAAGACAAACAAAGTTTGTGTTATGAAGTACTAACTACCTGATGTACTAAGCTCCTTATCAGTCCTCAGCTTATATGATTTTTTTCTAGAATGAAAAATAAGGTCCTTTGTATAAGACATTAGAACTGTACTATGAGGCCTCTTTTTGATAATTTGATATTATCTTCTTCATAAATTAATTCTTGATATTTTCTTCCTGTTCATTAGAGACCCAAGGCTTCCAGCACTAAACCAAAAGCCCCAGATATCTACTGTGTGGATTATAAGTGTTCTAAGAAGACAAGGTAATATTTAGCACATGAAGAGATATTACTGACTATGTAACTCCTGGAAAAAAATTTCTTATTCTGATTTTTGCGAACGGTTTGAGTCTAAAAGAGAATCTGTAAAGAAAGAAGATTTGTAATGACTCATAATTTCAAAGCTGAAAGGGATTTACATAATCTCTAGTTTATCACTTATGTGTAGAGATAAAAACAAGCCAGAGAGATTGAGGGGGATGCCAAAACTCACCGTGAACTGAGACCAGAACCCAAGATCCCTGATCTGTAGTCATTTGGAGACGTACTCCTATTTGAGTCTTGGAAAATGGAGGGGGGAAAAAAAGAAGGTAGTGGAAATAAATGCTCAAAACAGGCCATTTTATTCGTGAGAAAGTAAAACTTTTTGGAAAGTTCCCTAACTTCTGAATAAACTTTTTTCAGAATTAGCTTTTCTCAGCCAATTTTCAGGATTAGACTAATGGGAACATAAGACTCTCTCTAAAAGAAGATCCTTCGGAAAGTCTCCTCTTGCCCTTTTAAATGCAAAGTAAGCAGATTTCAAAAGCCCTTCCCTTCTCCAACCTGAAATGTGGAGTTTATACCTGTGAAGAAAGAAAGAAGAGGGCTTGTATACTGATGCCCCATCCACTCTTACGAATCCTCAGTGAGACCAAGGGACCTGCAAGGCCCTGAGTCAGGCCTTGTGCCAGCATTCAAAGACGTCGCACAAGTGGGTAATAAGAAAATGCTTGGTGGGATTTTCTCAAGCTCACATCCTCCTGATACCCTGTTGAAATTAGCATAGGTTTTCAGTAATAGAGGGATGCTCCCTAAAGCCCCACTGGTGTTGCTTCCTTGCACCCCAAGGCCCACACACTTTCAGGGTGTGCTCAGCGCCTAGATGTATACAATCCTAAGAGCCACTAATGTTTTCACAGGTCTGCCTCAAGAGCACCAAACACCAGATTCAAAACAGGTAGCAATACCGAAGATAAAGACTGCTGCGCAGTAAACAGGAGTGTTGGGAGTGAGAACCCAGAAAGGTTTCCAGTGGCCTTGAAGCTGGCTGTGTTCGGCATCTTTATCATTGTGGTGTTTGTCTACATAACTGTGGAAAAGAAGTCGCTCTTTAGCTAAGTGCTTTAGGAGCAGAGCAATGATTGCTCCAAGCCCTCCTGCTTTAAGAAAGAAGGACTCCCTGAAGGCGGAGGGCCAGCCCCGTGCCCAGGGAGTCTTCCCGTGCAGTGAGGGTCTGTCGCCAGGCTCAGCCAGGTGGGAGGAATGACGGGGAGAACCAGGCACTTGTGTCAGAGAGCTGGATCGTAGGGAATTCTCCGAGTCCTGCTGGTCATCATTAAAGGTGTTTCCACGTTAGAGCGCACTTCTAATAAGGAAACTGCGTGTTTTTCTTTTTAACAATAGTGACAAACCATTGATCACATTTTATTCACGCTTCAAATTGTATAGTCAACTATGGGAAAGGCCACAACAGGTAATAAACAAACAAAGAGTGTGTCTGATTCAGCAAACACAAGGATATATCCATCATCAGCAACAAAAGAAAACCATTTAGAACATGATAACATTTGCACCACTGAAACTTAGCAAGGTTTGAAAAAAATAAGGCCTGATGAGGGAATGTAATGACCATGGCCTTTGGAAGCAGACAGACCTGGGTAGGTACCTGGCTCCTCTGTATATCGGCTCTGTGACCTTGGGTGAGACAGTTCTCTTCTCCTAGCTTCAGTTTCAACTTCTAAAAGTAGTGATAAAATAGATCTGTTAGGGTCATGAAAAATTTGAAGAAATAATGCATACAAAGTACTTAGTACTTACTATCAGTCAGGTA
Organism: Rhinolophus sinicus; assembly: GCF_057876585.1. Classification (NCBI taxonomy): domain Eukaryota; kingdom Metazoa; phylum Chordata; class Mammalia; order Chiroptera; family Rhinolophidae; genus Rhinolophus; species Rhinolophus sinicus. The sequence continues at coordinate 23,135,565 of NC_142511.1, forward strand.
TACTGACTGATAGTAAGCCCCCAAGAAATGCTCAATAAATGTTTAAGCAATCTTACACTTTGGCACATAATTCTACTTCTGGGAGGAGCTAATTTTAGATACAGAGAAGTTGTAAGTACTAAGAGGTTGACTGCAGCAATTTTTATGGTAGCCAAATGTGGAAACAACACAAATATCCAACAGTTGGGGAATAGTTTAGTAAATTGAAGTATAGCCTTTGATTCTGCAATAATTAAAAATATTAAGTTTATCATAAAAGAAAATGCTTATTTAAAAAATTTTTATAACAGCCTTATTGAAATATAATTCACATGTTATACAATTCACCTATTTAAAGTGTACATACAATTCGATGATTTTTGGTATATTCATACAGTTGTACAACAATCACCACAATCAATTTTAGAATATTTTCATCATTCCTACAATGCATTTTTGTAATGATAGACAAAAAAAGACACAAATTTGTTAGGACTGTTATCACAACTGTACAAAAAACACTGGAAGAAAACATGTCAAAATGTTACCAGTACTTCAGTGATGGGACTCTGATTTTCTTTTTTTAAGTTCTTTTCTATATTTTTTAATATTTCTATAAGTAGTGTGTGTTAATTTGCTAATGAGAGAAAATAAGTTTTAATTTTTAGAAATTGCATACGGTATTACAGTTTGGAGGCAAGGAACATAAAACTCTAGTAAGGCCAGCTTAAACAAATAGGAATTTGTTTTTCTCTCATAAAAAGAAATTTGGAGCTTAAAGTATATATTATTGTCAAAAACAACAAATTTAATATGATTCTGATTCAAATGAACCAACTGTGGAAAGAAGTATGATCAAGAAAATTTGAAATTGACTAGAAAATCAGTGATATTAAGAGATGCTTGAATTTACTGAGCGGCAGCAGCTATTCTGTGACTATTCTGTTCGCCCAGAACAATGAGGAAGGCTGGGAGAGAGCATTTGAGCTTTAGCAGCCTCTGTATTAGACAGAGAAGAGAGAAGAGGATCAGGAATAAGGATAGGAGGACGCAACCCACAACGATGGGCACATGTTCTTTAAAAATGACACTTGTGCAACTGTAATTGAAAAATAAAAATAAATATTTTAAAAGTGTTTAAAAAGGATGCTTCTGTTCTTAATATGATCAAGCATTATAAAAAAATAAATAAACCTCTCCTAGAAAGGCTTTTTTACCCTTCGAACTTTTGCCTATTCATTCTTATAAACCAGAATCCTGTAATCAGTTTAAAGAGACGACACAAGACATTTAGCCAAGGTATGGGTCCCCAACCAGCATTTCAGGCCCCACCCTAACTGGAATCTGCATTTTAACAGGATCCCAGGACTTCTAACACTTTAAAGCTTGAGAAGCACTGCTGTGGTCCGTCCCCATCAGATGCTTCTGCAGGAGGAGACCTAGCCCAAGCCTAAGCCCAGCTGACCTAAGAGTCAGGCCAGAGGACGAGTGGGATCGGCTCACCAGGAGCCTGTTACGATGGGACTGGTTCCTCCTTCGGGAAAAACTTGTCTCAGGCATACAAATTTGATCCCAGGTACTGTTTCACTATTCATTCATTTAACTATTTAGCACCTACTGTGTACTCTCAATAGAATGACAAATAAAATCTGTATAAGATACAGTCCCTGCTCTCAAGGAGCCTACAGTGTGGAGGGGAGATGGAAAAACAACAGACATTACAGTGTTGATGATTGATGGCAATACAGGGTGTCCTGGGAGCACATAAGAGGACAACTTTCTCAGGCTTTGGGAGTGGACATGCGTAGCTTCCTAGAAAAAGTGGTGTCATAACTGAACCCAGCAGGATGAGTGTAATTCAGAAAAGTGGGTAAGGCTAAAGGAATGGTCTTCAGGTGAGATAATAGTATGTACGAGGCTAGTATGAGAGACAGCAGGCAAGTGTGGGGACCACAGGAAAACAGAAGGAGGTGGTGGCAGATGAGGCTGGAAAAGAAGGCAGGATTCAGATGATGTCATAGACAATTTGGGGGACCATACTGAGGAGTTTGAACTTTAATCCTGAGGCCAATGCTTGAGAAAAGAAACTCTTCTAACAATCCCTGTCCCCCTGGTTGTCTTCCACTGGCAGTTTCCATGTCAGTCTCCACAGCTTCCCTGGCTTCCCCTGAAAACTAGGGACAGAGACTTCCAAACCAGACTTCAGACTTCAGCAAACCAAAGGAGCTGTTTGCTGAAACCCCTGAGGGACATTGGGAGCACAGGTCAGTTCTTAAAGTGCTGGGCGCTGGCAGCCAAAGCAGTGGGCAGCCCAGCACTGTGGGAACAGCACACTTTTTGACATGCATGTCAAGGGTGTGCCCATGACAAGGACAGCAAATGTGACAATGCTGCAAGAGTCGGGGTATGGGGACAGAGCCCCAGAAAGCAGTTTCCAGGCTCTCGGCCTCACATAGAAAGGTGCTGGCTCAGGTAGTAAATGGCCATCAACTGTGATTGGATGGCCATCAGCTGTGGCTAGTTGGCCGTCAGCTATAACCAGTGAGCCATTTGCCACTAATATAACTGCTGTGGCTACGCTAGCAGAAAAAGAAATGGGGGCTAGCAAGAGGATGGTGGCGGGGCTAGCAAGCTGCGCAGTGAGGGTTGCGAATTGTGTGTCTCCTGCTTCCTGTTTCTCCAGCCCAGCCGCCAGCAAGAATATAGTGGTATGACTCCCCTACCTATGACTCCGTGGTTGTTCCTTTTTGGGCCTGGCCACATCCTGCGTTCTTATATGGGGAGCGGGACCAGAGACCCCGCAGGCCGCCCCGCACACCTGTGTTCTTGTGCAGGGAGCGGGAGCTGAGACCCCACATGACTCCCCGCACGACACGGGGAAACAGAGGAGACATCAGGAAATGCTACCGGTGGCTGAGACACTTGTATTGGTGAGCAGACATGGGTACTTTCAAGGCACTCCTAGGGAGAGGAGGAGGGCACAGATGGGGTTGGGGGGGAGTGCTGAGGAGGACCGTTAAAACCCCTCTGCAGGGGCAGCCGGATGGCTCAGTTGGTTAGGGCACGAGCTCTGAACAGCAGGGTTGCCAGTTCAATTTCCACATGGGTCAGTGAGCTGCGCCCTCCACAACTAGATTGAAGGACACAGACTTGGAGCTGATGGGCCCTGGAGAAACACAGTGTTACGAGGGTGTCATGCGGGGTCTCAGCTCCTGCTCCCTGCATAAGAATGCAGGATATGGTGAGGCCAAAAAGGAACACCCACGGAGTAATAGATAGGGGAGTCAGACCACTATATTCTCGCTGGCGGCTGAGTTGGAGACACAGGAAGCAGGAGCCACATCGATCCGCAGCCTGCCATCCGTTTCTCTGCCAACCAACCTCACTTGTTAACTGCAATCCACACTTGCTGCTTAGCCATGGCAGTTATATTAGTGGCTAATGGCTAACCAGTAACAGCCGACGGCCATCTACTACCCGAGCCAGCATCTTTCCACATGAGGCCGAGAGCCTGGAAACTGCTTTCTGGGACTCTGTACCCACACACACTGTTCCCCAATATTCCCCAATTAAAAAAAAAAAACCTCTGCCTAGAGAACTCTACAATTGTACTGGCTCCATTTTGTGAATATTTGTGATGTGATCCAAGTATTTCGTGACTTTCTCTTTAAGGCTCACCTGCCCCAGGTAATCCAGGGAAAGTGTACATGGGGAGTGGGGCTGGTTGTCGTCCCAGGACCACTGTCCTTCATTGATATGAAACTGTTGCCACCAAGCTGACCTCAGCAGAGGGCTGAGACAGGGAAGGCCCCTTCTCCCATTGTGGCCCTGTCTCTAAATTCTCCATAATACAATAACGCCAGTGGTGTGTATAACAGGCTTTTCTGACATTTTAGAAATAACGAGGAAGCTAAAATGTGGGGAGGAAAAACCTGGGCCTGCCTTGGTGCCTTTCCCAACAACAAGTCATCTACCCACCTCCACCCCACTTTATGCTACCTTGATCCAACAGAAGCCATGCCATTGAGCTTTTCTTGACCTTGGGCCAAATCAAATTCCCAGGCACCGTCTCTCCCCAGCTAGTCTCGGTAATAGAAAAGGAATTGGTATAGAGATTTATTTTCCACTTCTAACTACTCATCTGCCTCCCGTGCAAATCTTGGATCTCCTTGGACTGGGGACTGACTGTATCTTAATCATTTCTGGATCTCCTCTCAAAGTGAAGTGTTCACTTCCCCCAGAACGAGCCCACTTCCTTTTCAAGCCATTTCCAATCATTTCCAACCCAAACAGACATTTGAAACCACAAAACCAATACCCCAGATTTTGCCTCCTATTTATTCCTGTGAGAAGTTCCTAAAATGAGCAAACTGCTGCTGAAAGGCGTTCCCAATCAATCTCATTATGCAGTGTTTATCCTTTTAACAGGCTGTCATTCCCAGGGCCCCGGTAGTGCTGGTAGTGCTTGTTTCTGTAAATGTCACTATTTATCTGACCTGCCGCCCAGAAAGGGTGTTCTCCCTCTGATTGCCAACCAGTTAAGTGGAGTGCTGGCTGGAACAGAATCCAGCTAATTGCGTGTCACACAGGGCGGGTGGATTTCACGGGCTTGTGTTCTACATATGGGGCAATGAGGCCTATTCCATCACACATGTACCGTTTAAATCTCTACCCAGCCAACATTCAGGCTGGCAGATGGAAGAAATTCTTAAAGACTCTATTTCTGGTTTTTGACATTCAAAGAAACACTGTGCTACCACTTCTTAAAAATAATTGGTAAAGTACCAAGTTATTTTCATTGCCACAGTCATAAATAAAGAAGCGCTAGACCACATTATTCATATCTATAGTAGCTGATGATAACTCTTACATACAAGAAAAAGGAGTACTGATGTTTGGAGAGGTGTCTTTTCTTGCTTTTTTCAGCTTCTCTCCCCAAACCTCATCCCTATACCCAGTCAAGAAAAGTAACATGAAGGCGCTGATCTTTTTTTTTTTTTAAATATTGTGTTGGGGATGGGGAACAGGACTTTATTGGGGAACAGTGTTGTAGGCTGTCAGCCTCACGTGGAAAGGTGCTCACTTGAGTAGTAAATGGCCATCAACTGTGATTGGATGGCCATCAGCTGTGGCTAGTTGGCCGTCAGCTGTAACCAGTGAGCCATTGGCCACTAATATAACTGCTGTGGCTACACCAGCAGGAAATGGGGGCTAGCAAGAAAATGGGGGCTAGCAAGGGCGATTGCAGTTAGCAAATAGGGTTGGTCAATTGGCAGAAAAGCGGACGGCAGTTCGCACATCGTGTGAATCCAGCCTCCAGTGAGACTATAGTGATATGACTCCCCCACCTATGCTCCGTGGGTGTTCCTTTCTGGCCTAGCCACATCCTGCATTCTTATGTGGGGAGTGGGAGCTGAGACCCCGCAGGCTGCCCCGCATGACAAATGGCACAGCGAGCAGGGCACGGTGCCGGCCAAAGCTCTCCGAAGGGCAGTAGAGCAGTTTGTGCGTATGAACACTCAGTCTCAGGAAGACCAGGAGGAGCAGCTGCTGGAGAGCTGGACCCCCGTGGAGGGGTGGGAAGATGTGGACGGTTCCCCAACCAGCATAGGCCGGAGAAAGCTAAGGTTGTTGTGGCCCTGTGGGCTGGGAAGTGCTTGCTGAGGCCCTCTGTCGTGCAGGGCGGCCTGCGAGGTCTCTGCTCCCGCTCCCCACACAAGAACGCAGGATATGGTGAGGCCAAAAAGGAACACCCACGGAGCCATAGATGGGGGAGTCATACCACTATATTCTCTCTGGCGGCACTATACTCTCACTGGAGGCTGGATCCACACTGTCCGTAAACCGCCATCCACGCTTGCCAGCCCAGCCGCCATCTTCTTGCTAGCCCCATTCTTCCTCTCTCTTCTCTCCTCCGTAGCCGCAGCAGTTATATTAGCGGCTAATCGGCTAACTGGCTACAGCTGACGGCCAATCAGCCACAGCTGACGGCCATCTACTACCCGAGCCAGCACTCCTCCACGTGAGGCTGAGAGCCTGGAAACTACTTTCTGGGGCTCTGTCCCCACACCCTCACCCCCAGTTGGGGAGGACTTGGAGCCCTAGCCCTGCGGAGAGGGCACACGTTGTGGGGCCAATGCACAGCCCTGGTGAATGACTATGGACTATAGGGAATGGGCTCCATCCCTAATTTAATGGACCGCTTGACTGTTTGCTTGGGAACCTACCACCATGCAGTGGAACTGGCGGATGTTTGCTTTTGTGTCTCGATCAGCTGCCGTGGAGAATATGTGAGGAAGCCTGGCTGTGCCCAGAGAGAGTGGCAGTGCCCTGGGAGCCCTGGCTGAGTCCAGGGAGTCTGGCTGAGCCCAGAGAGAGTAGTAGTGCCCTGAGAGGGCTTGACTATGCCTGGGGAGACTGGTAGTACCCGAAGCCCAGGAAGTCTGGCTGTGCCCAGAAGGACTGGTGGTGCCCTGAGAAACACTGGCTGTGCCCAGAGAGCCTGGCTGTGTCCAGGATATTGCAAGTGTGCACTTCCAGGACTTTTTTTTCCAAGTCAAGTTGTTGTCCTTTCAATCTTAGTTGTGGAGGGCGCAGCTCAGCTCCAGGTCCAGTTGCTGTTATTAGTTGCAGGGGGCACAGCCCACCAACCTTTGTGGGAGTCGAACCGGCAACCTTGTGGTTGAGAGCCCACTGGCCCATGTGGGAATCGAACCAGCAGCCTTCGGAGTTAGGAGCATGGAGCTCCAAACGCCTGAGCCACTGGGCCGGCCGGATAGGCGCTGATCTTTGAATTTAAATAGAACTTTACTCTTTCCTGAAGCAAAAACTTATTTCAAGACTAAAATAAGGAAGTGCCTAACCAACTCAGCATTTGATTCTGGGGAAGATTCCCGGTAGAAACTTGGATGGCAGAAAACGAAAGGGAAGCCAATTAGCGTGGCAAGCCACACTAGCTTTTAACAAGCTTGCTCAAAAAGAAATGAGCCCGTTAAGCGGGTCCTCGAAGGCAAGCGTGACTGTCATCCAGAGTTTCCCTGATGCCTTGGTGCGCAGCCTGGTCACGCTTCTTTCCAGTTCACTTTGGCAAAGTAGGTGAGTGAAGAGCAGGGAAAAATTCTGTGCAGGTGTTAGAGCTACGCGCCAATCAGCACCGTTACAATGAGCTCCCGCATGACAGGACCACAGTCATTGAAAAATGAGGGCTCCTATGAATGTTCTCATGTGTGGGTGTAACCGAAACACAACGCTGCCTAATGAATCAATCTCTGGTGAGCAGGAAGGGGGCTGCTCTGGGTACACTGCAGATGTGAATGAGGACGTCTCTCATTTCTTGGCAACGAGGGAACGGTGTGACAACTACAGTTCCTAAAGAGCTGTTGTTAAAATCTTCCTTGGAGTTCAAGGATTAGCTAACACTATGTGGAGGGGACAGGATGAGTTTGTCTTTTTTTTTTTTGGCCCTTCAGAGAAGGGGTCCATTACTGTTCTGACTAGAGGGCAGCTCTGTTCCCTTTCACAAGACTGATGTCGGGCAACCCCTCCGATGGGCAAGCAGGAGAAGGGCAAGGTCACAACCTAGATGAATAAGGTTGGCTCTGCTGCTATGAAGAGCACGTCTTTCCTACTTACATTACTGGGGAGTTGAAACCTGGTCTAAGAAGGGGAACAAGGGGTGCCGGCCTGGTGGCTCAGGCAGTTAGAGCTCCTTGCTCCTAACTCCGAAGGCTGTCGGTTTGATTCCCACATGGGCCAGTGGGCTCTCAACCACAAGGTTGTCGGTTCGACTCCCACAAGGGATGGTGGGCAGCGCCCCCTGCAACTAAGATTGAACACGGCACCTTGAGCTGAGCTGCTGCTGAGCTCCCAGATGGCTCAGTTGGTTGGAGCGCATCCTCTCAACCACAAGGTTGCTGGTTCGACTCCCACAAGGGATGGGGGGCTGCGCCCCTCCAACTAGTAACAGCAACTGGACCTGGAGCTGAGCTACGTCCTCCACAACTAAGACTGAAAGGACAACTTGAAGCTGAACCGCACTCTCCACAACTAAGATTGAAAGGACAACAACTTGAAGCTGAACGGCACCCTCCACCCCTAAGATGGAAAAAAGGCCTGGAAGTACACACTGTTCCTCAATGAAGTCGTGTTCCCCTTGCAACAAGGGGAAAAGTGCCGAGCAGGGAATCAGGGGATCCAGGTACCAATCCGAAGTCTGCTCCTGGCTACTTGTGAGAATTAAGGGCTTTCCTGGAGTCTCAGCTTCCTCCTTTGTACAATGGGCACCAGAATTCTGAGTCAAAACCTAAGCAATGATAGGTTGCCTGTGACAAGGATAGCAAACCTTAACGACATTGTGCTCAGTGAAATAAGCCAGTCACAAAAGGACAAATACTGTATGACTCCATTTACATGAGGGACCTATAGGAGTCCAATTCAAAGAGACAGAAAGTAGAATGGGGGGTGCCAGGGGCTAGAGGGAGCAGAGAATGGAAAGTTGTTTTTCAATGGGTCTAGGGTTTTAGTTTTGGAGGATGAAAGACGTTCTGGAGATGGATGGTGGTGATGGTTGCATAGTAGTGGGGGTGTGCTTAATATCTCTGAATTGTACAGTTAAAAATAGTTAAAATGGTGAATTTTATGTTATATGTATTTTACCACAACTTTAAAAAAGTAGCAAAGCAATTACCCACAGCATTAGCTCACAATGTCAGGGGTCTCAAACTCAAATATCCACAGGGGACAAACAAGTTGTGTCAATAAATGTGAGCCCAGTGACTTGCAGGATGGCATTACACAGGAGGGTCAGGGGTTCCCTAGCCAAGCCGAGACTTGCCATGTAGGAATGTGGGTAGCTTTCCAGAAAGTGAAAGTTCTGGATATTTAGGTGAAATCCCTGAATCCTTTCAAATTGGCAACTAATTCAAAAACTTCTTTTAAAGATGAACTCCTTTTTTAAAAATTTTTCTATTGGGGAATATTGGGGAACAGTGTACCTCTCCAGGGCCCATCAGCTCCAAGTCGTTGTCCTTCAATCCAGCTGTGGAGGGTGCAGCTCAGCTCCAAGTCCAGTTGCCACCCTCAATCTTAGTTGCAGGGGTCGCAGCCCACCATTGCATGAAGGAATTGAACCAGCAACCTTGTTGCTGAGAGCTCACGCTATAACCAACTGAGCCATCCACCTGCCACTACTGAAGCTCAGCGGCAGCTCGCCGTCCTCAATCCAGTTGCGGAGGGCACAGCTCACCGGCCCACATGGGACTTAAACCAGCAACCCTGTTGTCCAGAGCTCTCGCTCCAACCAACTAAGCCATTCAGCCACCCCTAACTAAATCAAAATTAAAAAAAACAACAACAAAAAACTGTGGGCCAAAAAAGGTACATCCATAACTTAGATTCTTCTTGCAGGCCTCTAGTTCCCGCCCTCTGTGTAGATAGCTGATCTGTACCATCTGGTTCCCTTTCCTTCTTCCTTTGTCAGGATTGCACCCCCACACTTTTCCCTCAACAACAGCTTGTGACCAAGACAAGTTGTACCTGAATAAGCCCACTGACTTTCCACACTGTGTGCCCATGGGAACCCAACCAGAACATGCCAGAACAGGCAGGGTATACTCCTAGGTACCAGGTGTGCTGGCATCAACATTGTGGTGGTTCTAACACAGCCCATCAGAGACGTAGGGGCCCTTATGTCCATGTTATAGCCCCAAACTCCACTATTTCTTCTCCTTCTCCTTCTCCTTCTTCTTATTTTAATGGAGACATAGTGAGATGATCTTTAACTCTCCCATCACACTCGATGCCATTCATCTCTTGATTTCTGTTTTAAACTCAATCAACTTCCTCACTGTGTCTGATGTCCATTCTCATGACCATATTCAGAAGTCAGATGATATCATGCGTCTTTCTTGATTTTTGACATGTGTGGAAAATATATCCCAGTACATGAAGTCTCAGGGTACAGGGATTTTAGTTTATTGGAATAGTAACAACCATGCAGATTCTAGAGGTCACCTGTACTGTATTTCCCTTATAAGCCCAATACTGCAACTTGGCAAAAGAACAATAGGCAGCTTTCTGCATTTGCTAGCAGCTTTACTTAAAGGTAGGACGGTGCTTGGAAAAGTAGGCCGTTTGGGGAGCACATCACTAATCACCTGCCAGGCTGCTGCTTGCTCATATCAAATCTGGTAGAAAGGGAAAAAAAAAGAGAAATTTGGTCGTTTCCTTAGGCTAGCCTTTCTACAATTAATTCTCAGTGACAGCACAGATGTCTCCTGCTTGTGAGAAGCCATCAAAAGCTTCTTTTTGATGTGGTAGGCTCTCCCAAAGTGGGGAAGCAAAAGTATTGCTTAGAGGAACAGATCTGCACTCTCAGCAAACGCTGGTGGTGATGAGAAGTTTGTGGCCCTGTATTCAGGGAGTCTATCTACTCCAGCGGTCCAGCATGGCCTTATGCCCAGTGATACCACATTCAGCTGGCAATTTTTTCCAGATAACTACAGCTTGGCTCTTTGAGAGTGATGGCAATTTCCTTCCTGTGTATCATTCTGCTGACATTTATGGAGAGCCTACTATGTGCTAGGTCCTGTGCTAAGAGCTGGGATACAATGAAGTTCACGATCTAATGGGGGAAGCAGAGACATAAGCAGAGGATTATAAATTGTCCAGAGTGTGTGAGTGGATGCTGTTTTGGTACTCTGCCCAGATCCCCGACCCTGACCCAGTGTACCCACTCCTGCTGTGTGGCTTGGCTGCTAAAGGCTTATGGGTGCCCCTGTCCTTCTCAGAATTGCCCTCATCTGATGGCAACTGCTTCTCCTGGTCAGTTATACCCACCTTGGGTAGCCACACTCGCTTGCAGGCACTCAACCTGGGCTCCAAAGAGGGAGTGCAGCTCAGGAGGCATCAGATACATACAGGGAGAAACTGAGTTATGTAGCTTTAGGGAGGGGACTGGAGGGACAGTCGCCATTTTTCCTGTATAGAGTCCTTCTCCTGTGCAGCCGGCAGGTGGGCACCATGTTTCCTGTGTTGAGCCCTGCCCCACATGGCCAAATCAGAATCTACATTGGCCCGATGAACTCTGCTTGCTCTACCCTGTGACTCCGTGGGACCCACCCCACCCAACTCAAGCAACACCAGAGGGACTTTCTAGGCCAGCAGCCAGCCCTGCCAATGTTGCACTCTTTCTTGGAAAACTCTTGGGCCCCTGGTGTGCAGCACCTGGTCCTGGTGAGCTCTGAGACTTTTGCTGAGAAGCTCCAGGCTCAGCCCTGCTACCCAACCAGAATCTACATTAACCTGGTGAACACCACTTACCCCCCTTGATGACTCCCTCAGACCTTATCTCACCCAACTCATGTACCCCACAGGTTCTATCAATGTCTGAGGCTTACAGGAGCCGGCAGGCGGCAGCAGGCATCCAGGTGTCCTGGGCTATTTGCAGAGCTACTCCAGGCCCAGTACTGGAGGCAGCTATCCTCGGTTCACAGTGTGGCCTCTCCAATGCTCCTCCAGGTCTAGAATAGGCAGTGACAAACTGGGAATTGCTTTATAGCTCCTACCAGATAGTCCCTGGATGGTCACAAACAGTGACTGACCTGGGCCTGCACTGGAGCACCTCCCCTGAGGCCCCAGAAACAACAAACCTGGAGGTGAGCTTCAGACCACAGCACAGCACCACCCAGTTAGCCCCACAAGCAGCACATGCACAGACTTGTCTCAGTGGGCACCAGTGCCTGCTGGGGCAGATGCTGCTCCACAGTGTCACCCCCACCCCCCAACAGCAGCTCAGAAGCTGTGGATATGGCCAAACCTCACAGCCACTCAGTCCAAGGGCCAATCCCTTCCACTCATGTGCCAATAGCAATCAAGGCTCAACTATAACAGGAAGACACACACAACCCATACAAGGGACATTTCTGGAGCACCCAGTGCAGGTGACCAGGGAGACTGTGACTGGGCACCACAGGGCACTTACTACATAAGGCCACGTGGCCAAGGCTGGGAGATATAGCAGATCTACCTAATACAGAGAAACAAACAGAGAAAGATAGCCAAAATGAGAAAACAAAGAAATATGTCCCAAATGAAAGAACAGGAGAAAACTCCAGAAAAATAACTAAATGAAATGGAGGTTATCAACCTACCTGATGCTGAGTTCAAAATAATGGTTATAAGGATGCTCAAGGAACTTAGTGAGAGCTTCAACAAAAAGATAGCACGCATTAGGGGCAGCAAATTAGCTCAGTTGGTCAGAGTGTGATGCTTGTAACACCAGTTCGATCCCCGCACGGGCCAGTGTGAGCTGTGCCCTCCACAACTAGATTGAAACAACTACTTGACTTGGTGCGGATGAGTCCTGGAAAAACATGCTTAAAATAAATTTTAAAAAGTTAAAAAAATATATAGCATGCATTAAAAATGACATAGAAACCATAAAAAAGAACCAGTCGGTAATGAAGACTACAATAATTGAAATGAAGAATGCATTAGAAGGAATCAGCAGACTAGATGAAGCAGAGGACTGGATCAGTGATTTGGAAGACAAGATAGCAGAAAACACCTAATTGGAAGAGAAAAAAATGAGGATAATTTAAGAGACCTCCAGGACAACATCAAGAGTAACAATATTCGCATCACAGGGGTACCAGAACAAGAAGAGAGAAAAAGCAAGTGATTGAGAACCTATTTGAAGAAACAATGACTGAAAACTTCCCTAACCTGGTGCAGGAAATAGACATACAAGTCCAGGAAGCACAGAGTCCCAAACAAGATGAACCCAAACAGGCCCACATCAAGACACATTATAATTAAAATGGCAAAGGTTAAAGACAAAGAGAGAATCCTAAAAGCAACAAGAGAAAGGCAACTAGTTGCATACAAGAGAACTCCCATAAGATTGTCAGCTGATTATTCAACAGAAACTTTGCAGACAAAAAGGCATTGGCACAAAATAGTCATAGTGATGAAAAGTAAGCACCAACAACTAAAACTACTCTACCCAGCAAGGCTATCATTTAAAATTGAAGGTGAGATAAAGTTTTCTCCAGACAAGAAAAAGCTAAAGGATTTCATCGCCATCGAACCAGTATTACAAGAAATGTTAAAGGGACTTCTTTAAAAAGAAGAAAGTAGTATGTGTGTGTGTGTGTGTGTGTGTGAACATAAACATGAATAATAAAATTGTAATAACTATGTATCTATCAATAATCACTTTAAATGTAAATGGATTAAGTGTTCCAATATAATGATATACGGTAGCCAAATGGATAAAAACAAGACTCATGCATATGCTGTCTACAAGAGACCCACTTCAGATCGAAAGACACACAGAGACTGAAAGTAAAGGGATGGAAAAAGATAATTCACACAAATTGAAATGAAAAAAAAAAAAGCTGGCTAGCAACATTTATATAAGACAAAATGACTTTAAAACAAAGGCTATAATAAGACATAAAGAGGGACATTACATAATGATAAAGGCATCAATCCAATAAGTGGATACAACCCTTTAAATAGTTATGCACCCAACATAGGAGCACCTAAATAGATAAAGCAAATATTGACCAACATAAAGGGAGAGACAGACAGTAACACAATCACAGTAGGGGACTTGAACACCCCATTGACGCCAATGGACAGATTTTCCAGAGAGAAAACCAAAAAAGGAAACAGCAGCCTTAAATGACACAGCAGCCTTAAAAGGCCAGATGGATTTAATTGATATTTTTAGAGCATTTCACCCCAAACCAGTAGAATATACATTCTTTACATGTGCACGTGGAACATTTTCCAACATAAACCATGTGTTAGGACAAAAAACAAGTCTTGTTAAATATAAGAAAATTAGAATCATATCAAGTGTCTTCTCTGACCACAATAGGCTGAAACTAGAAATCAATTACAAGGGGCGGACGGGTGGCTCAGTTGGCTAGAGCATGAGCTCTGGGCAATGGGACTGCCGGTTAGATTTCTGGAAGGGGTGGTGGGCTGTGACCCCCGTAAATAAGCTTGAACATGGCACCTTGAGCTGAGCTACAGCTAAGTTCCCAGATGGCTCAGTTGGTTAGAGCGCATCCTCTCAACCACAGGGTTGCTGGTTCGACTCCCGCAAGGGATGGTAGGCTGTGCCCCCTGCAACTAGCAACGGCAACTGGACCTGGAGCTGAGCTGTGCCCTCCACAACTAAGATTGAAAGGACAACAACTTGACTTGGAAAAGTCCTGGAAGTACACACTGTTCCCCAATAAAGCCCTGTTCCCCTTCCCTAATAAAAATCTATTTAAAAACCTGATTTTTTAAGAAATCAATTACAAGAAAAAACTGAAAAACACAGAAACACAAGAAGGCTAAATAACTAAATAATGAATGTGTCAACCACAAGATCAAGAAAAGAATCAATAGATACCTGGAGACAAACAAAAAATGAAAACACAATGACCCAAAATCTATGAGACACAGCAAAGCAATTTTAAGAAGCAAATTCATAGCATTAAAGGCCTACCTCAAGAAACAAGAAAAATCTCAAATAAACAATCTAACCTTATACTTAAAGGAACTAGAAAAAGAAAAGCAAACAAAGCCCAAAGTGAGTAGGAGGAAGGAGATAATAAAGATCAAAATGGAAATAAATGAAATAGAGTCTTCAAAAAAAAAAATCAATGAAATCAAGAGCAGGTTCCTTGAAAAGATCAATAAAATTGATAAACATTTAACCAGATTCATCAAGGAAAAAAAAAGCGAAGACCCAAATAAACAAGATCAGAAATGAAAACGAAGTGACAACTGACACACACCACAGAAATACAAAGGGCTATGAGAAAATATTACAATTATATGCCAACAAATTGGGCAATCTGAAAGAAATGGATAAATTCCTAGAAACATACAATCTTCCAAGACTGAGTCAAGAAGAAACAGAAACCTGAACCAACCAATTACTACTAACAAAATCAAATCAGTAATAATAATGATAATAATAATAATAATAATAATAATAATAAACTCCCAACAAACAAAAGTCCTGGACAGAATGGCTTCACAGGTTAATTTTATCAAACATTCAAAGAAGACTGTTTAACACCTATCCTTCTCAAACTGTTCCAAAAAATTCAAGAGGAAGGAAATCTCCCAAGCTCATTTTACAAGGCCACCATTACCCTGATTCCAGGTAAAGACATAACAAAAAAAGAAAAGTATAGGCCACTATCCCTGATGATCATTGATGCAAAAATCCTCAACAAAATATTAGCAAACTGAATTTAATACATTAAAAAGATCATACACCATGACCAAGTGAGATTTATTGCTAGGATGCAAGGTTGGTTCAATATCCCCAAATCAAGTAACGTGATACACCAAATAAACAAAATGAAGGATAAAAATCATATGATCATATTAATCGATGCAGAAAAAGTGTTTGACAAAATCCATCATCTATTTGTGATTAAAACTCTCGGCAAAGTGGGAATAGAGGGAACATACCTCAACATAATAAAGACTATATATGACAAACCCACAGCTGACACCATACTCAATGGGGAAAAGCTAAAATGTTCTCCTTAAGATCAAGAACATGGCAAGGATGTCCACTTTCACCACTTTTATTCAACAGAGTATTGGAAGTCCTAGCCACAGCAATCAGACAAGAGAAAGAAATAAAAGGCATCCAAATCAGAAAGGAAGAAGTAAAATTGCTATTATTTGCAGATGACATGATACTATATGTACAGAACCCTAAATATTCCACCAAAAAACCATTAGGACTGATGAATGAATTCAGAAAAGTAGCAGGATACAAATTAATATTCAGAAATAGGTGCTTTTTTATATACCAATAATGAACAGTCAGAGAGAGAAATTAAGAAAACAATCTTGTTTACAATTGAACAAAAATAAAATAAAATAAAATATCTAGGGATACATTTAACCAAGGGGGTGAAAGACCTGTGCTTGGAAAACCATAAGACACTAAAGAAAGAAATTGAAGCAGATACAAATAAATGTAAGCACATACCATGCTCATGGATAGGAAGATTTAATATTGTTACAATGTCCATTCTATCCAAAGCAATCTATAGACTCAATGCAATCCCTATCAAAATACCCATGGCATTTTTCACAGAACTAGAACAAATAATCTTAAAATTTGTATGGAACCACGAAAGACCTCAAATAGCCTCAACAATATTGAGAAAGAAGAACAAAATTGGAGGTATCATGCTACCTGATATAAAACTATACTACAAGGCTATCGTAATCAAAACTGCATGGTACTGACATAAAAACAGACACATAGATGAATGGAACAGACTAGAGAGCCCATAAGTAAACCGACACATATATGGTCGTTTAATCTATGACAAAGGTGACAAGAACATACAATGGGGTAAAGATAGTCTGTCTATTAAATAAATTGTGTTGGGAAAACTGGACAGACACATGCAAAAAAATGAAAATGGACCACCTTCTTACTCCACATACAAGAATAAACTCAAAACGGATTAAAGACTTAAATGTAAGACCTGAAGCCATATAAAACTCCTAGAAAAAAACATAGTTCGAAACTCTCTGACATTGCTCGTAGTAATATTTATTCTGATCTATCTCTTCAGGCAATGGAAACAAAAATTAAATAAATAAATAAACAAATAAATGGGACTGCATCAAACTAAAAAGCTTTTGCACAACAAAAGAAACTGCCAATAAAACGAAAAGACAGCCTACTGAATGGGAGAAGATATTTGCCAATGATGCACCTGATAAGGGGTTAACATCCAAAATTTATAAAGAACTCATACAGCTCAACACCAAAAACACAAACAATCCAATTTAAAAAATGGGCAGAGGACCTGAATAGACATTTCTCCAAAGAGAACATACAGATGGCCAATAAACATATAAAAAGATGGTCAATATCATTCATCATCAGAGAAATGGAAATTAAAACTACAATGAGATACCACGTCACACCTGTCAGGATGGCTATCATCAATAAATTAACAAACACACAAATGTTGGTGAGGTTGCGATGTGGAGAACAGGGAATCCTCCTGCACTCTCGGTGGGGTTGCAAATTTGTGCAGCCACTATAGAAAACAGTATGAAGTTTCCTCAAAAAATCAAAAATAGAACTACCTTATAACCCAGCAATTCCACTTCTGAGTGTCCAAAAAAATCCAAAACACTAATTTGAAAAGATGTATGCTATATACTCTATGTTCATTGCAGCACTACTTACAATAGTCAAGCAATGGAAGCAACCCAAGTGCCCATTAGTGGGCGACCGGATAAAAAGATGTGGTACCTATATACAATGGAATATTACTGGGCCATAAAAAAGAACGAAATCTTACCATTTGCAACAACATGGATGGACCTAGAGGGTATTATACTAAATGAAATATTTCAGACTGAGAAAGACAAATACCATATGATCTCACTTATATACGGCATCTAAAGAACACAATAAATGAGCAAACAAAACAGAAATAGACTCATAGATACAGAGAATAAACTGATGGTTGCCAGAAGGGAGGAGGGTTGGGGAGCTGCGTGCAAAATGTGAAGGGATTAAGAAACACAACTTGGTAGTTACAAAATAGTCATGGGGATGTAACGTTTAGAGGATATAGTCAATAGTGTTGCAACAACCATGTATAGTGCCAGGTGGGTACTGGACTTACCGGGGCAGATCACTGCATAAATTATATAAATGTCTAACCACTATGCTATACACCTGAAACTAATATAAAATAATATTAAATGTCAACTGTAACTAAAAATAAATATATATATTTAAATTTTTATTTATTTAAGTGGTTTTTTCCAGGACCCATCAGCTCCAAGTCAAGTAGTTGTTTCAATCTAGTTGTGGAGGGCGCAGCTCACAGTGGCCCATGTGGGGATCACACCGACAGCCTTGTTGTTAAGAGCACTGCGCTCTAACCACCTGAGCTAACTGGCCGTCCCCAAGTATTTTTTTAAAGGGAGAAAAAATGACAGCTTGCCCTACAGTAAATCGTTCCAGAGTGCTGTGCTTTCTGAGTTGGTATTATTTGTTTTTTCCTCTGCTCTCAGGCCGTCAGCTATCTTGAGTAATTGAACTTTCTGACTCTAATCTGCTGTAGGATAGAGAAACCATCTAACCAGACTTATTAGAATGATTGGGTATTATTATAATCTATTACTACTGCTACTACTACTACTGCTACTTGCTTCTATATCTCTTGGCCCCATCCGACTTGTCACATGCTAAGTTGTAGATGTGTAGCTCTCGACTAGATTGTGACCTCTTACTGAATGCAAGGACGATATCTTAATAATTGATCAATCTCTAACACTTAGCCTAATGCTAGCAGATAGTAGGGATCCAATAAATGCTAGCTGGAACACAATTTTAATAAGGATTGAAAGTAAAATGTAAGTAAAGAGGCTCAAAATAAAGACATGAACTTCTGCTATGCAAGTCAAGTCCATAAGTTTTCTTTCTGGATAGTTGAGGCCTCTGGGTAAATGATTTTGAAATTAAAATAGGTGTTAATATGCATGAAGATACTGAAAGGGAAATGCGGAGGATGATTTTTACCTTTCAGTTTAGTTAACATGACTAAACCTCAGAAGATTCAGATTCTGCTTCCTTTTCCACGATCCCCATGATGGGCACAGTGTCTTAATATTGTGAGTTTTGCAAACAATAGAGAGAAACCTGAGGGAAAAGCCATGTGGGTGTTTTGTCTCCCGTAACAGCTCCGAATCACCCTGCTGTCATTCTCCTTTGATGTCTTTCTTGTCTGTTTCCTGAAATGACACAGATTCTTCCTGGCTGTTTTTGGGCCCAGTTAGTCCTCCCTTGCTCTTGGAGGGTCCGGCAGAAGCCAGATGAGAGAGCTAGGCTGCTTAATCAGCTGTCTCTACTGTTCAGGCCACCAGGCAGGGTGGGAGGAGAGCCGTCTCTCTGAGATCAAATTCCACAAACTGCTGCAGTGCTAGCTTTTGTTCCCACAACAATTAAACTGGTTAAACAACTGCCTGACCCTGGGATCGCTGGCTTGGAGCCCAGTTTGTTCTTCTTATCTGTCTAACAGGAGCCTACAATGAAAGTCTTTGATGGGCTGCCTTTAGGCCTAGTAAAGGAGAATTTTTCTTCTTTATCATTAGGTCCAGCAGCTTCTGGGCAAATCTGATCTGGCCAAAGCTAAGTGGAGATGGGGCATCGCCTCTGAGTCCTTCAGGATGCAGGTTTGGATTGCAGTCTCAGAATCAGAGTCCCCTAATCCAGTGGACCTGAACCTGGATGCCAATTAGAACCACATGGGGAACTTTTAAGTGCTGTCTGACCCAGGCTGTACCCCAGACCAATTACACCAGACTCTCCAGGGGAGGGGTGCATCAGTGCAGCCAAGGCTGGAAATGAATTGCCTTGGGTGATGACCACTTAAAGAAGGTCAGAAGATTTCAAATAATTGAGCTCAGAGAAGAGGAAACAGCGTGACTTTAAGATTCGTCTTCACTAGAGAATCAGGCCAAGAATTAGCAAGGCCCCAGTGATGTAGTAGAAGAAGAAACTTGTAGGAATATGGTGTCAGACTCTGGCTCAGGTTCTGGTGCTGCCACCGACTACCTCCATGATCATGGGAAACTAACTCTAGCCTTCCATTTTTTCACCTGTACAATGTGAGTTAAAATATCTCCCCTGCATGGGTTTTGTGCAGTAGATAATATGTACCTTGTACATAGTAGGTATTAAACAAGTAGTTATTATTAATACAAGCAGTTAATAACTGAGATTGTTGAGATACTTTTGGTTGGTTTCCTTTTCTACACTTGTAAGCCCTTCCCATTTAAGTTGGACACGAGAATTAGAAGAAATTTAAACTGTTACAGTTGCTACTCTAGGGGCCGGCCTGGTAGCTCAGGCGGTTGGAGCGCCGTTCTCCTAATGCTGAAGGCCGCTCTACAGCTAAAACTGTGAACAGCGGCTCTCCCTGGAGTTGGGCTGCTGTGAGCAGCCGGAGGTTGGCATGAGCTGCCATGCGCTGCCGTGGGCTACCATGTGCTGTCATGGGTGGCCGGTGGCCAGCATGAGTGGCCGGCAGTGAGCTGCTGTGTGCTGCTGTGAGCGGCCCGCAGCCACCGTGAGAGTCTGGCAGCCTGCAAGAGGTGCCCTGAGCTGCTGCAAGCGGCCTACCGACCACTGGCGACCGACTGCCTCAGCCAGGGGGAGCGCAAGGCTCATAATAGCAGCATGGGCCAGGGAGCTGTGTCCTACAAAACTAGACTGAGAAACAACGGCTTAAACTAGAGTGGGGGGCGGTGGAAGAAAGGGGGGGGGAAAGTTGCTACTCCAGATGATTTATTTTATTGCTATATAATTTTTTACATTATTTTCCAATCGAACTAGTTATACAAGTTTTTTACTACTTCATAGGCACTTATGCTTTCATGGCATAACTTGCCTGTATAAATACAAGAGTTTAATTTTCACAGTTTACATTTAAGTGACAGAAAATAAACATGTAAAGGCTATAGAAATTGTAGTCAAAATTTTCCTTGCTGTTCTGGTCCTAGTTATACCTTCTTTCAGTCAATCACATGCCTACCAAAGATATCGTCATAGAATTCCAGTCAAAGGATATGAAGATAATATAAATACCCCCTGCTTGACTATAGTTAATAATACTGTATTACATAGTTGAAAGTTGCTGAGAGAGATCTTAAACGTTTTCAACACACACACACAAGGGTAATTACATGAGGTGATGAAGGTCTTAAACTAACCTATTGTGGTAATCATTTTACAATATATAGGTATCAAATCATGACTGTATATCTTAAACTTACATATGTTATATGTCAATTATAGCTCAATAAAGCTGAAAAAAAAGAAACCATTGCCTAATCCAGGGTCAGGAAGATTTATGCCTTTGTTTTATTCTAAGATTATACAGTTTTAGCTCTTATATTTAGGTCTTTGAAGCTTTTATTTTTAACCACTATGCTTTACTGTTTTGTGTGTGAATAGACACACATACATTCACAACCCATGGAGGGAGGGAGTGTGAAACACCTGAGTAAGTAGATTTTGGAATTATCTCTAGATTTTAATGATCTGTGTTTCTTCTGCTCAACTATCCTTATAATTAAAAATTAAATCACTTGGACAGATCCTGCATAGTTTTTAAAATCTTGGTTCACAGAAGCACCATACGTTGCCATTTCCATGACCCTAATTTCGGCCCTCATCTCCTCACTGGTAAGGTATTTCAATAATCTTCTAAGTAGGTCAAGATCCTCTCTCATACAACTCATCACCCTTTCCTGAAATCAATTGCTTGTTACTGTATTAGGCTATAAGACAGAGGCTATGCCTTTCCTCTTCACCACCACACCCTCCTCGGTGCCCAGCATGATGCCTGCACCCAGTAGACACTCCACAAACCACTGCGGAGAGGAAGGCTGCGTGATCTCCTTATCGCTAAACTCTTCACCAGGACCAAACCCACTTTACAGTCTGCGGCCAGGTTAATATACAAAACACTGCTCTGATCATTTCACTCTTTTGCTCAAAAATCTTTAAGGACTCCCCGTTGCCCTCTGAGAAGCCTAGCTCCTTAGCCTGGCATTCAACCAAGGGCTGTCTCTAGCGCACCCAGTCTCCAGCTCACTTGACCTTGCAGTACTCACAAGTATCTTTGGAGTTAATCAGGCCTAGAAATCCTGTCACTGCCACTTCTTAACTTCTTGACTAGCATCACAAGTGCTTAAACCATATAAGTCTTAGTTTCTTCACCCGTGAAATGGGCATACTGATACCCATCTTGCAGAGGGCATTGCAATGGGTTACAAATAGCATATTTAAGCACTTGAAACATTGCAGGGACTTGAGGTATGAGAGTGGTCATTTGCTCCCATCACAGGGTTACCAGAGTTAGTAAATAAAATGCAGGACACCCCGTTAAATCAGAATTTCAGATAAATGAAATTTATCTGAAAAAAAAAAAAATGTTTAGTGTAAGTATTCCTATATATTCAAATTTAACTGGGCATCCTGTATTTTATGTGGCAACCCTAGAGTCAGTCTCAATGACACCCCAGTCTACAAATGTGGATCTCCTTTGTCTCTGTTTGAATGCCCTTTGCCAAAATCTGACACCCCTTTGAAGGCCTAGCTCAAACCCCTCCTCTCCCAGGGGTCCTCCAGTATCTTCGTACAATTAGGATTTCTTCTTCCTCTCCACTCCCAACGTGCAGAAAGCAGACTGATGGTGTCACTTAACACATGCTTCCTTCCACTGTGGAGATGTATGTCCTGTGCCCTACCCCTTTGGAGCCTGGAAGCTTCCTGAGCACACAGACCATATCTAGCATGCCGTTGAGGATAGGCCCATTAGCAATTTGTTAAATGAAAAAAAAGAAAAAGAAATTCAATTGGCCTAAATCAGAGCTACTTTCTATTTTCATTTTCAGAGTAGATTCCACCACCCCCCACCACCACCCCTGCCTTAAATCCTGGAGTCAGTGGCACATGGGCATCACTGACACATGTGGCTTTTCAGATGCTTAATCTGAAATCTTCCAATTTTGGAGAAAGGGAAAAAAATGTTAATGTTTTTCTTCTCTGCACAAGGAAAGGAGAGTTTAGGAAAAAGATTCAGCATTGGCAACCACTGGTTACGAAATAAAAAATTATTGTAGTGTTAAATGAAAATGCCTCCATGTGAACAAAGTTCTCTTGTCTTGCGTGCACAGGCAGACATGTATTTCAGCATCTGTTTGAGCAGGGTTGTACTGAGAAGCAGAAAAGTGAAATCTCCGGGCACTATTTGCCAAGGGATTTGCTCCTCTCCTTTGTCTGTTTTTCTAATCCTGGAGTGGCTGAGAGCTGCCCATTTTGTCTCTGGGTTCAGGCAGAAGGGAGAAATCTTTTCCAAAACAGCCTGAGATGGCTGGGCTCCCTGAGACAGGATTCAGGGGAGGACAAAGGAATTGTGTGGGCATTTTATGAAGGGTGTCTGGCTTGGGGGCCCTGTCATTTGCAAGGCGTCTGCTCCTGCCATTTGCACATCTTAGGGTAATCCTCTGTGGAACCGCTGGTTCCTGCCCATTCCGCTGTCCCTCCCCGCAGTGCCCTCTGATGTCAGCCCCCTCTCTTACTGCTCTAATTCAGTGGCTTCTAATTGGCTGCTGTGCCTGGCTAATGGCTTCTACCCAACCGCCGGGCTGACATTTACTTACTTGATTTCCACCCTCCCTGTGCTCTGTGGCCTCTTTTGTGAGCAGAGCTTAAATTAGGCAGGATTTCAGATCCAGCATCTTTTTGTATTTTAGCTTGGGCTCTTTTTTTGAGGGTGGGGGGCGGGTGTAGCTGAATAGAGAAGAGCCTTGGAAATAGACCCTGGGCTGATCAATCCTGACACCTGCAGATAAACCCAGCTTTGTGACTTATTTGTATCCCCAAACCCCAGCTGCCTCTGGGCTGCCTTCCTTCATTTGCTTTTTAACCTGGACCCTAATTGTAACTGGAACATGCTTGCTTTATTTCGTCACCTAATATTGGACCACTGCCAAAAAAGCTGGCGCTTGTTCTCATCATTGGGAAGATTCCAGGCTGAAATGAGACCTTCTCATCACCGGGATTTCACACTCAGAAACGTAATTTAGGGTTGCCATCCTCTTAATGGCTAGTTTACTTGTTGCAATCTCAACTCATCCTCTTTCCCTCCCGGTCCCTAAATGTGAACAAGTCTGGAGGTCTGAGGGAAGTGATCCTGAAAGAATTTCATACATGAAGCATCTTCACCCTGCCATCTTAACATTGTTTTGTTTGGGTTACAGGGCTGAGTAAATGACCAAAGAATAGCCAGCAGCCCCAAACGTTTGCTTAGAATGGATAGTCACTGATTGAGTCCAAAATTATTCTCAGGTTATGGATTACAGAATGTATTTATTTATAGGCATCACCCCCTAGGACAAACAGGGACAAACCAGCTTCCCTTCGGTTTGGGGCCATTTGGCAACATGGCTGCAATCTCCAGCATCACTCAAGCAGCTATCGTTCAGGCAAGCTGTTTGTTTGTGGTCTATAATCTGTCTCCAGGGATCAGTTTTACTTGATTCTTATTTATATTCTCCTTTCCACTCCCTCCAGTCCCTTTACACAAACACACACGCACGCACGCAGGCACACAATTCCCTTTTAATTGGGCTGTAGCAATCTTTCTCAGGCGTTTCTAATGCAGCACACGGTTCATTCTTGGGCTGTTCTGGTGGGCAACTGGCTCCCCGGACCAATGCTTCATTATTTGTGACAGCCTGCAGGCAGTGGTCACCACGCCACCCTGTTCAGGGGCCAAAGTGCAGCTCGAGGTGTGTGGTAGACAAAGGGATCTTTATGGCAGAGTAGTGCTGCTGAAATGGCTCTTGGAACAGACGTAGAAAGCAAACTGGAGTGCAGTTCACTTTCTTATACCAGGTTATGGAATCAGGACCTGGTTTTATAAAGGCAGCTCAGTTACACAGGTGTTGCCTCTGCAGCTAAGACATTGATGATCAAGCCTCAGGAAGCATCTAGAAGATCTGAGTCTCCATAGGTGGCCCATTACCTATGAAATCAATATGGTCTCGGTACAAACATCTCCTCTTTATGCAATCCTCCCCATCTTCTAGCATTCACTCTCTCTTTCCTTTCTACCTCAGGAGAAGTCCAGGGATAAGAAGGGAATGAATTAATATTTCCTATGTTCTAGACACCAGGAGTGATGTGCCTGGTTATATAAACTTATATAAAAATTGGGGTGTAATTTACATACAATAAAATCCACAGTTTGACGGTTTTTGACAAATGTATATAACCACTACCTCATCGAGTATAATCTCATAATTAATGTCACGTTGAATCCCCATGAGGTAGATTGGTGTTATTGGCTCAATTTTATAGTTGAAGAAACAGAGGACCAGAAAGATTAATAATAACAGCAATAGCAATGACAAACACTATTGGCCAGGCACTGTTCTAAGTACTTTATGTTAGGCAGCTGCGGGCATGGTCAAAGCAGCCGGAAGCCAAAAATACCCCTCTGCCAAGTCAGACCCCTCCTCGCATGATAGAAACTGGGGCCCCTGGCGTTTCCCAGAAAAGGCAGCAGACCCTGGTGCAATAAACAGCTCCGGATGCAGTCGCTCGCGCCCGATCTGCGCTGGGGGTGCCTGCTCATCTGCCACCTCACTCAGCCAACCCCCACCCCCAAAAATCGCATATATGCCTCCCTCCCTCTGCCCTGGGCGCGACTTCACGGCCCATCTGCAGACCGGTGAACCTTGCCCGGGGGCGCAGAATAAAGCACTCACTTTGCTCAACCCGCTGACTCTCTCAGTCTCATTATCTCGCCGCAAGCCTTACACTTTACACATATTTCCTCATTTAATCCTTTCCTCACCACCATTAATCCTATTTTACAGATGAAGAAATTTGCCCAAGGTCTCACAGCTGAATAGTTGGAGTGGGATTTCTGATGCTCGGTTTATATTCTTACCCCACCAGGACCTTCTCCTCAGAGAATTAAAAAGAAATATCTCCCTAGTCAGATTTTCTTTTACTCCTGAGAGACAATCCCCCCAAAACAGAACTCAAAGTCACAGAAAGAAGAAGCCACATGTATCTCATCTCTGAGCCACCAAACTTGTTTTCTTTAAGCTTTGGACAGTCTATCTCATGGACAGAAGCGGTTGGGCTTAAGAAGTAGCCTTGTTTTGTGACCCCTTGAAATGCATCTAAGAAACTTCTGCGAGCCATCTCTCCAAGCAAAGTGATCCAAATAGCCCTGAAAAGTTCAGCTTGACCTGGTAGAATGTGTCTAGCTTTGCCAGCAGTGCTGTGTTTCCAGAGGAGCTGCTCACCCTCTCTGAGCTCTGTTGCCCTAGTTGTGCATACAAAGGCAAAGGTATGAGGTCCGGCTATTTGAGATGCTAACTGTGGGGACAGAACCCCAAAAAGCAGTTTCCAGGCTCTCGGCCTCACATAGACAGGTGCCTGGCTCAGGTAGTAAATGGCCATCAACTGTGATTGCATGGCCATCAGCTGTGGCTAGTTGGCCGTCAGCTGTAACCAGTGAGCCGTTGGCCACTAATATAACTGCTGTGGCTGTGCTAGCAGAGAAGAGGAAGAATGGGGGCTAGCAAGAAGATGGCGGCTGGGCTGGCAAGCGTGGATGGCGGTTTGCGGACAGTGTGGATCCAGCCTCCATTGAGAGTATAGTGCCGCCAGAGAGAATATAGTGGTATGACTCCCCTACCTATGGCTCCGTGGGTGTTCCTTTTTGGCCTCACCATATCCTGCGTTATGTGGGGAGTGGGAGCACAGACCCCGCAGGCCGCCCCGCACGACAAATGGCGCAGCGAGCAGGGTCTCCCGCACGACACTAACACAAAAAGGTTAACCCACCCCCTGCCTTTTACCCATAGTCCCACCACCCTCAAGGGGGGAAACCTGCAATTAGTGGATTGGGGCTCAATTGGACATTTGCCCTTTGCATGAATGCCCTGACAGCACCGCAAAGGACATCTCTTTCTCTCCCCCTTCGTTCTCTCCCATCTGGTAGAGGAATCTGCTCCCTAAATCTTCTTTTTGTTGGTAGTTTCCATGGCAGTTATTGTCTCTGTGTAAGCGTGCCCACCCCTCACCCTCTCTCCTTACTGAGCAGGCTCTCACAGCCGAGGCAGCAGGGATCCTGGGGCTCTGGCGAGCTGGCTGAGGTCCTCCTGGCGGGGGTTGTGCCTCCTGGAGCTCAGGGGCCCATGCGCTTCCGGGTATTTGGGATGAGGTCCTCTGCATAGGGCCTGGCTCTAGGCCAGTTCATGAGCCAGAGACAGCAGCAGTGGACTCCTCATGTCAATCGTGGAGGAAGCTGAAGAGACCCTGCCAACACTGCCCCCAGCCTGCCCCTCGGAGAAGCCTCCAGCCAAGCCCTGCCCTCCCCTCTCTAGCTCCCTCCCCTCCATTGTTTTTGGCAGAAGATCACCTGATGACCTTGTTCCCTGGTCAAGTAAGTTTTCTTTCAATCCATCTATGCAGCGTGTTGCCTTGGCTTTCCTAGTCCTGCTGCTAGGGAGACAGGCAGTGGTGTAACGAGAGGAGGCCTGTTCAGAGCAGACGGGCTGGCCTGGGACTGGGAGGCAGGAGGGTCTCTAAGTACTTTTCTTCCTCAGCTGGGGCCTCTCTGGCTTTGCAATCAGAGGTTCCTTCCCAGGAGGTATGAACCCAGATCACTAACTTCAAAGATCACTGTCTCAGGTGCAGACTGACCAACACACAGCCAACATCCAGAACTGCCTTCTGGTCTGAATTCAGTTCAGTTTGTGACTATTAACTGTGTACAAGTTGCTTTGCTTGGCTCTGAAGGGGTTGCAAGAATGACATACAAGTTCCTTCCTTCAAAATGCTTACCATCTAGAAAGAACGATAAAATATCTACACAGATGGGTATGCAGACGCTGGGGTCAAGCAAGCTGGATTTCACAGCCTAATCTGGCTGTGACCTTGAGCAGATCACTTAACCCTTCTAAGTCTCAGTGCCTACGCTACAGATGAAATACACACACACACACACACACACTTAGACTAGTTCATGACACACAATAATCACTGTCACGCGGGGCGGCCTGCGGGGTCTCAGCTCCCGCTCCCCACATAAGAACGCAGGACATGGTGAGGCCAAAAAGGAACACCCACGGAGCCATAGCTAGGGGAGTCATACCACTATATTCTCGCTGGCGGCTGGGTTGGAGACACAGGAAGCAGGAGCCACACTGTCCGCAACCAGCCATCCTAACTGCAATCCGCACTTGCCAGCCACCATCTTCTTGCTAGCCCCCATTTTCCTGCTAGCGTATCCACAGCAGTTATATTAGTGGCCAATGGCCCACTGGTTACAGCTGATGGCCAACCAGCCACAGCTGATGGCCATCCAATCACAGTTGATGGCCATTTACTACCTGAGCCAGCACCTTTCTATGTGAGGCCGAGAGGCTGGAAACTGCTTTCTGGGGCTCTGTCCCCACAATCACCATATATACTTGGTAACTATTACTACTATTATTATTATTACTAAATTCGTATGAAGTTCAAATTATGTAAAACATGTAAAGAATTTAGCATAGTGCTCTAAATATCGGTGGGGGTTATTATCATGCAAGGCAGTCCTAAGTGCTAACACAGGTACAGACAAAGCGCTACAGAAACATGGGAAAGGTTACTCTGGCCTGCAGAGACAGTGACAGGCTCCTGGAGGACACTGAGGCTGAGTGCTGAAGACTGAATCGCATTTCAGCAAGCAGGGAGGAGTGCACGCCGCACAGAACAGCAAGGCTAGGAGTGGAGGCAAGAAACGAGAGGCCTCCTGGGCCCCAGGGCCAGAGCAGATCCCGGGAGCCCAGGCACCGAGCCCGGCCACGAGGCTGGCCTGGACTTGGCTCTTCTGCTTCTCTTGGCTCCTGGCAGCTTGAGGACAAAGGCCAAGTTTGGACTGTGAATGCAGGAGTAACCAGTCCAGCACGGGGAGGGGGTGTGGTGTGTGTGACGCTTGAAAGAGACCCAGGCTGGGAGCCCTGAGACCAGAGTTCGGGTCCTGGCTAACTTTCCACTTGAACTGGGTGCTAATCTCTTCACCTGCTCTGGTTTGTTTTCTCACCTGTGAAGTGGGAACAATAAAGCTTGATTTACCTCACAATTTTACTATAATTATTAACCATGACATATGAATGTGAAATTATAAATCAGTATGTAAAATGCAAAGTACTATTCTTCAAGATAGAGGAGAATTAGTGTATTATCTACATGGCTCTGGGGAAAATGCAGAGGAATAAATCATTTAACAAGGAGACTTAAGAAAATCATCTAGTGCAACACCTGCCTCATAGGAGAGGTTGATGAATGATCTCTCCCATAATTGATTGATTGTTTGACTCATTCATTCATGCAACAGTTATTTCTGGAGCCGGTACTGCATGCCAGACATTAGGTTTGGTGATGGGAAAGAGCGATGAATAAGAGAAGCATGGACCCTGCCCTGCGACACTTATAAGCAACTTGGGGAATGAGCAACCTGAGGGTATCCCTGTGCCCCACGCTGAAAGCTTCTATCCCGTTGGCTGTCTTCCAACTCCTTTCAAGGATTATTGCTGTTAGACATTTGTTTTTGGTTGATTTTAGGCTCCCCAGACCCCCTCTCCATGGGTCCTGCAAACACCTCCTCTCTGCCCTCTGCTGGCGAGGAATTGTAAAAGCTTTGCCATAAACTTCAATATTCATTACTCATAAATACCAAGCATTCCTGCTGCTTTCCATCACCCCTGAGACAAACTGAAGTGCCTTAATATTTAAAGAGAAATGAATTTGTAATTAGCACCTTAACGTTATATCAGAGCTATTCCAGAGGTATTCTATTTAAATGCAAATTGAATTTTCCCAAAGGAAAGCTAATAAGTGATGAAAATAGATAGCAAGATATGAGGAAGCAGGCAGGAGGAGAGAAGTGGTGCTCATGTGGCATTGTCACTGTTGTCACACTGTTGACTTGCTGCCTGCGGCCCACACTCCCCTCATCCAAAGACCAGGCTCTGAGGCTGAGGGAGCCTGAGGTGGGGGCTAGTTCCCTGCAGCCTGAGTCTCAATTCTCCTGTTTTCATGGGGATGCCCAAATCCATGGCCATTTGGGTGGGTCCTCACTGGACTGTGGGAGGTCACCTTGGAAGCCACCTGGTGGCTTGGCGAGGACATGGGCTTTGGTGTCAGACTGAGCTGGGTTTGAATCAAGGATCTTCTTCTAATGAGCTGTGAGAGTTTGGGTGAGTTTCCTAACCTCTCTGAGCCTCCGTGCCTTTGTAGTGTAAGCAGCTATTAGTGCTTGTTCCTCTTAAGATTGCTGTAAAAAGATTATGTGATAGACAGAAAATGTGCCTGGTATACAGCAGGTGCCCAACACATGTTGTTTCCTTCCAGTGTCAAAAGCTATTACTGGCCAGCTTAACATGTCCAGTAAGTGAGAAGCAGGATGTCAAGAAAAAGGTGGCACCCTCTTTCCCTTAAAGTATTCTAAGGTCGGCGGGGGGGCGGGGAGGGACAAACATTTTCTGTAAAGTGAAAAATAGTAAATATTTTATACTTTGAGGGCCATAAACACTCTGTTGCAATTACTCTACTCTGCCATTGTAACAGGAAAGCAGCCACAGACAACACATAAATGAATGAGCATGGCTGTGTTCCAATATGATTTTATTTATAGACACTGAAATGTGAAGTTCATATCATTCTCACACATCAAGAAATATTCTTCTTTGGATTTTCCCCCCTAACCATTTAAAAATGTAAAAATTCTTCTTAGATCACAGGCCGTACAATAATAGGTGACTGGCGGGATATGGTTGCAGAGTCATCCTTTGCCAGCCCCTCCCCTAGGGTGATTTGGGGGTGTCTGTACCAAGGAACTTCTCAGAACATAACTCCTGAACCTGAGACCATAGGGTAGGGATGTCATCCAAGGAAGCAAATAGCTCTTTCTGGGTCAGGACTGCCCAGGACGAAAGGACACACAGGATGCCTGGTGGTGGTGACCGCTGGGGTGCCAGCCATTACATCAGGGCATGAATACTTCTTGCCTAGTGATGTCCAGGGAAGGACTGATGGCTTCTGGGCACTAAGCAGGCAGCCACATTATTTTGGTGACAGGATAGGGGAGAATGCTCAAGGGAAGACTGCCCTGCTGCTCTCTTCTCAACTGGGAAAGCAGTGAAGGTTCCCTGGGTCTCCCGACTTCCCCAGTGCATACCTGCCCACTCTGGGAGTGCATGCTAATGGGGACAGGCAGGGCCTCTGATTCACGGAAGGCTTGGCCTATTTCTCCCCTTATGTGTTCTCTTACATTTATTCTTAAACACACACATAGCCCACTTGCAGCCAGCCCATCACGCCCCCATCCCTGCTGTCTCTAGCACAAAATGAACACAGGTCACCACGCCAGATGGCAACCTTGCTTCTGTGGCAGATTGCCTGTCTCCCATGGGAGGAGAGGGTTAAAGCAGGGCACTAGATGCTGCCTGCTTTGCAGTCCCCACCACTCCTCTTGAATGTGCCTCTACCTTCTCCAGAACCTCTGGGAGGAGGGTATGTGTACATGCACGTGTGTGTGTCTGAGTGCTCACACGTGAGTCTATGTATGTATGTGCTGATGTGTGTGTGTTCATATGCATGTGTTTGTGTGTATGTGTGTGTGTGTGTGTGTGTGCATGTGTGTGATGTGAAGCACCAGAGAAGGGAAGAGGTGACACAAGTGCTAGAGAGAAAGCCATTCCATACCTCTGTAGAGTCCCCACCACGGTGGGCAGGCACCTCTTTCAAGCTGGAGGGTGAGCTGGACCTGCCTCTCTGGCACCCATGGAGGATGGTGCGCTCTGGAGGTAAGCAGAGGCCCAGGGTGAAGAACAAGGCTGCTTCCTTCGGATCTGCCCCAAGGTC
The DNA here is from genome assembly GCF_057876585.1 of Rhinolophus sinicus. Classification (NCBI taxonomy): domain Eukaryota; kingdom Metazoa; phylum Chordata; class Mammalia; order Chiroptera; family Rhinolophidae; genus Rhinolophus; species Rhinolophus sinicus. The sequence goes on from NC_142511.1 coordinate 23,167,054, forward strand.
TGGCAAAAAGGAGAGGTAGAACAGGGCTGGGACCTCTGAGGATGACTGCTGTCACTTTCTGGTTTTCTAGAGGCCCAGGGCTGTGTCACCTCGGCCCAACTTGTGGGCCCGCATCATCCCCTTCCTTGCCCCATAAAAGGACCCAGAGCCTTAGATCCCAACTGATGTCAGGTTCAGGAAAGATTGGGTGCTAGCAGGGAGGCAAGGAAGGAGAGTCGGGCCATGAGAAATCCACCCCCTAAAGCGCTGAAATGATCGTATAGAAGTGCAGTAAATGTTATTTATCAGACGAGCAATATCCACCCGGAAATAAGGGGACTCTGTAGGGCTTGACCCCTTTTACGCCTGGGCCGAGATGAGATGACAGCCTCACAGCCTGGGCATTTGTCCACCAGATAAGATAGTTTCGCTAGGATGACGGACTCCAGCAGGAGGTAAGCAGGAGAGCCTTTTGTTGAGCCTTTTGCTTGAGGAAGGCCTTACCACTGGGCCTGCAAAGTTCTGTGGGACTGGGCTGTATGACCCTGCCCCTACCCCTGCACACCCTCACTCAGAGTCTGCCAGCAGGAGAGCCAGCCCCTGCCCCAATCACTGCCTTACCTCACCCCCAGAGCAGGCACACACCATCCATGACAGGCAGGCTGGCCCATCTGCCAATCAATCTTCGTTGCCTATTCTCCTTCTTGAGCAGCAGGCCAGTGTGTAAATCATTCAGAGCCCTCTCTCAGCTCTGCCAGGACATGGAGCACTTTTTAATTAAGAAGACTGGATGATGATGCTGGCTTTGGAAATGGAGATATTAACTTACTAATGGGCATTTAAATAACCATGTTAGAGTGGCCTGCTGCTGCCTTCCCCGGCCTGCAGCCTCTGCTCCTCAGCAGAGCTGCCCAGGCTCCCACAAAGTGTGCTATCCTCTCCCTTATAAGGGGTGGAGGACTAGCCACCTCCCTACAGTCCCTGGGCCCAGCCAGGCCCCAGCCTAGTGACCTGGGACCACCAGGCACACTTTAGTTTTTAGAAGAATGGCCAGAATTGGGATATCTTGATCCCTGGCGTCCTCTGCCTCCTGTCCTGGCAGCCAGTGGGAAGGCAACAGTCACCTCAGAAATGTCAGGACCTAACCAACAGAAAGTGTAACCAGGCTTCCAGGTGGGTGCTCAGGTTTACAAGGAGCCAGCCCAGCGGTAACAGCTGAAGCGGTCACAAGGCCCATTGTCCTGGGCTGACTGCGGGGAAACTAGGGTGGTAGCAGCGACAGGGCCAGAGGGAGGCCCCGAGTAAAGTCCCTTCTGGTGGCTGGACCTTGGGTAACTGGCAGTGCCTATGAGAGCCAGTGAGGCCAGAGCTCTGTGCGTTTGTACCACCCAGAAAAACGTGAGGATGTCGTTCTGAAACCTGCTTTGTCACTATGGCTACATGATTCTTTTTCTAGGGCTTCCTGCAAGCCCCTAGGAGTAAAGAATACTACAGTTGGGAGAGACCTCAAACTGCTGTCTTCTTCCTCTTCTTTCCTTCTAATTTCACAGACACCAGAATGCATTTGACTCGCCCAGAGGTGCAGAGCACAGTTACGGCAAAACGTGGGCTGAAACAGAGGTCTCTTGACTTCAGTCCTGTGTCTTTCCTGTTTCTAGTATCGCCCAGGGGAGGTAACACTTGGCCTCTCACCTCGCCTCATGCTGGTGTTTGAATTTTCTGATGCTCCTGGACAGGAAATTCTTCCTTCTTTATAACACAGATCCTCAAGCTTTAGTATAAGCCTCATTTCCTTTTACAACTTCCTCAATAAACAAAGGGCAGTAGCCAATGTCTTTCAGAGGTTTCCCTTCCTGCTGGCATGATCGCCTTATGCATTCAACAGTAGAGGAGTGTGGCTTTCCAACTCTCTTTCCTAAATTGTGCAACTCCTGCGTCTGAAAAGCAAGATGAGCCCTTCACCCGACCCCACCATCCCATACCTGAACTGCACTTTCCAATGTCCCATTTCTACCTAAAACAGGCAAGAAGTTGCTCACAAGTAGGTAGATGCATTCCTTAACTGACACGCATTAAGTCCCCTTGGCTCCAGGCATAAAGCTAGGCTCTGGAGGTGGAAGGAGCAGGTGAGTCCATGAAGGAACGTGGCTAACTCAGCTCTAATTGAGGCCGCGTGGTCAGGAAGGGAAGCCCTAATGTCTGACTGAGGCCGTTCTGCAGCGCCTCAGACTGCCATCCCCAAGGCGGCAGTGCCTCATGAACAGAAGCAGATTATGATGCTGGCACCTGCGTCACACCATTTCCAATCAAGCCTGCTTGAGCCCTAATCCTTCCTCTAGGTTGATGTTGAGACTGGGCGGGAGGAGGCCCTAAGAGGCTCTCCTATGCTGGGAGAAATTTCCCCTTCCCTTGGTCTGTGGGCAGCCTGGGTGCTAACTGGGTGACAGATCCTCACTGCCCACCCCGGGAACATAGCCGACCTTCCGGCGAGGAACAAGGCGGTGATTGTTTAAAGGAAGGGCAGCAGCTCTTCTCCAGACTGGAATGCCATTAGGTTGCAGAGACACATATTTCGGTTCTCTAGGAGGAAAGATAGCCTGTCCAACACAGCAGCTCGTAAATGGCTGGAATCAGGAGGGTGTGGGACCTGCTAAGGTGCCTGCCTTGTGAAATCGGGACCTGCCATTCAGGTACACTGGCCTGAATACACAGACAGTCAGAGGTATGGAAACTTGTCATCACTATGGAGGAGGGAAGACCGTGACAGAATACCTAGTGCCTGGCCTGGAACTATACCTAGCATCTCATCCTCCCATAACTCCAGAAAGTAGATTTCCTTCTTCCCTTTTTCACAGATGAGGAACTGAGATTCAGAGGGACAGTGACTTACTTTTTCAGTCACAGAGCTAGGGGGTGGCTGAGCCAGGATTCAGGCCCAGTCTGTCTGATTCCAGAGTCACCACACTTCCCCATTACCCCACAGTCTGCGGAGCCCTGCAGAAAGAGAGCTACAGAAAGAAGGGGACCTCGGCCTCAGGGAGCTCCAGATGGGCCCCTCCAGCCAATACCACGGAGGGTGTTCTGATGGTGCCCACTGCCTGACAGGAGGGTAGTGTAGGATTTCTGAGGAGGCACAAGGAGCTGCCACAGCAGCGAAACAACTCTTTCCCCACCCCCGCAAATGTGCCCTGCACTTGGGATCCCACAATCCCTTGAAGCCCTACACACAGTGACTCCATCCATGTTCTGCCGCGATGGGAATCTGCCTGGTTTACTGGGAAGAAACTGCCCTCCTAGCCCTACCGTCAGCTTCCCCATAACCTACCAGAATTCACTGAAGTCAGGCCCCTGCTGAAGATGTAATAAACTCAATCGGCACTGAGTCAAAGTGGGCATTTTGTTGCATGTAAACCCCAGATGTGACTTTTTTTTAAGAATCAGTTTATTTAGATTTGATCACCTTTTTAATTTTTTTTAACTTTTATTTATTTTAAGTGTGTTTTTCCAGGACCCATCAGCTCCAAGTCAAGTAGTTGTTTCAACCTATTTGTGGAGGGCGCAGCTCACACTGGCCCATGCGGGACTGAACCGGCAACCCTGGTGTTATGAGCATAAAGCTCTAACCAACTGAGCTAACCAGCCGCCCCCAGATGTGACTTCTTAATAAAATACTTACTGAGTGACTGTTCCTGGGGCTGAGCACTCCTCAACAAGTGTGGTTGATGCATCAACATCACAATGATAAAGGCTCTATGGCACCAAAGGCTTTATCTTTAGAGACTTTTATGAACTTTCCTTCCCCACTTCCCAACCCTCCCCGTGCCACCTTGTAAGCAAGACAGTAAGTCAAACACTTTTTTCAGAAAGAGAAAGCCAGTCCCGATGCAATGCAAGGTCTTTAGAGCATGAAGGATTTAGGTTTGACATGAGAAAGAAATTCCTCACAGAAGTGGTCACACACTCAAATGGGGTGGTGGGTCACTGGACACCCGCCGCCCCCCCTCTGCTTGGCACTCCTTAAAGCCCCAGCTTGTTGTGAGAAAGAAGCCCAGGTCTGGAAACTGCAGGTGACTCAGGGAATCTTAAGTGGTGGTTGCTAGGTTACAAGCTTCCTCAACTTAAAGACTAAAGGATGTCACCTGGCTGGGAGAGAGTCATAAGAGAAGAAGTGGGGGAGATGGAGAGAAAGCAAGACTTCAAGAACAAGCAATTATGCCATGGACTAGAAGACATCCTGTTCTTAGTACTTTTCTAAGGGTCTGTGTAATGCAGGGTCTCTGGTCCCGCTTCCCACACAAGAACGCAGGACATGGTAAGGCCAAAAAGCAACACCAACGGAGACATAGATGGGGGAGTCATACCACTATATTCTTGATGGCGGTTGGTCAAGACACCAAAGCAAACATCCGCCAGTACCCCAACAAAGGGTCTTCCTGATCCCCAGTCTCGCTGGTGGCCGGGCAAGACACAGGAAGTAGTATCAACACGATCCACAATGTAATCCGCTTGCTAACCGTACTTGCTAGCTGCAATCCGCTGTCCGCTTCTCTACCAACCAACAACTCCTTGCTAACTGCAATCCGCTTGCTAACGGCACTTGTTAGCCACACTTCGCCACCCGCTTCTCTGCCAACCAACCAACCCCCTAGCGTAGCCACGACAGTTATATTAGTGGCTAATGGCTAACTGGTTACAGCTGATGATTATCTAATAACCGAGCCAGCACCTTTCCACCTGAGGCCGAGAGCCTGGAAACTGCACTCCTGGCTCTGTCCCCACAGTCTGAGTCCCAAAATCTCATGGTCCTGGTGGAGGGTGGTGCTTGAGGAACATCAGCATTAGGTGGGAAAGGGGCCTATTCTGGGACTGGATTCCACTCCTTTCCCAGCGGTACTGCCCGGCACAGGCAGTGTGGCAATGGGAACACTTTGGGGTCTGGGCTCCTTCCTTCACTGTAATTGAACCAAAAGCCAGTAGCCAGGTGAGAATGGAAAAGCTTGATATCCTTAATAATGCACAAGTCTTTCATTTGGGATTTAATCGTGATAAACTGAAAGAGCATTATGTGTGGAAGTCACTAACTAGACCTACTCTGAACAGCTCACATGATCGTAAGTCAGTACTTCATTTCATTGTCTCAAGTTCCCCACCTGTAAAAAGTAGATACTGATACCTGTCCTGGCAACCTTTCCAGGGCTGTTTTAAGATTATGAGAAAATGGATGTGAAAGGGCTTAGTTTAACTCAATGAGTTATACGAACATAAAGTATGGGACTCTACACCTGCTAGTAAAGCTGCTCCAGCAGAGGTGGGTGGGGGCACAAGCAGCCTTACCTCACTGCTTTGGTAGGAGGCTCAGTGGGCAAAATAGGCTGAAGACAACCGCAACAAGCCTCTTTGAGGAAGGTCCATGGCTTTCAAGCTTCCTGATTTTGTGAACGCGGTTCAAGTTTAGGGTTTGTTCCTTACTCCTGTGGGCAGATTGTGATGCCCAGGGAAAGGAGCAACGTTTGGTGTTTCCTGTGAAACTTAATTCAGACCACACTCTTTTGGAATTTATGAGTTCTTATTGAATAGAGAAAACAAAAAGCAACCTTCCTCTGTGAAGATTCTAGAGGTGCTTACTCTGTAAGTACAGAGAATTCAAACTTAAAAACAGTGGAATTTCTAAGCCAAGGACTCAAGATATTATTAAGGTGGGCCTATTTTGAATCGTGACTCCTGTTTCTTCCAGGAAGTCATTTCTAAGTAAGGGGCAAAATGCTTATGCTTGTTCTCGGTTTTCATTTTTCTCGGTTTTGTTGACAGTAGTTGAAGTAGTAATAATATTGATAGATGTACCAGGAACTTGCTGTATCTCAGAAGCAGAACTTTGCAAATATTATCTCATTTAGTCTTCATAAAAATCTATGGGGTGGCCAGATGGCTCAGTTGGTTAGAGCTCAGTGCTCATAACACCAGGGTCGCCAGTTTGATTCCCACATGGGCCAGTGAGCTGTGCCCTCCACAACTAGATGGAAAACAACAGCATGAGCTTGGAGCTGAGCTGCGCGGGCTGTGGTTAGACAGCAGTGTTCATAACCAACTGAGCCATCTGGCCGCCCCATAGATTTTTATGAAGACTAAATGAGATAATATTTGCAAAGTTCTGCTTCTGAGATACAGCAAGTTCCAAGTCATTGTCCTTCAATCGAGTTGTGGAGGGTGCAGCTCAGCTCCAAGTCCAATCGCTATTTTCAATCTTGGTTGCCGGGGGCACAGCCCACCATCCCATGCGGGAATTGAACTGGCAACTTGTTGATGAGAGCTCGCGCTGTAACCAACTGAGCCATCCAGCTGACCTTCTGGAAGCTCAGCAGCAGCTTGTTGTCTTCAATCTAGTTGTGGAGGGCGTAGCTCACTGGCCCATGTGGGAATTGAACCGGCAACCCTGTTGTTGAGAGTTTGCTGAGCTGCACCCTCCACAACTAGATTGAAGGACAATGACTTGGAGCTGATGAGCCCTGCAGAAACACACTGTCCCCCAATATTCCCCAATAAAATTTATTTTTTTAAAAAATCTACAAGGATGTATCTATACTGTGGAATGCTACCCAGCAATAAAAAGGAATAAACTATTGGTACAGGCAACAACTTGAATGAATCTCCACAGAATTATGCTGGGGGAGGAAAAGTCAATCCCAAAAGGTTACATACTGTACAATTCTATTTATATAATATTCTTGAAATGAAAAAATTATGGAAATGGAGAACAGTGTAGTGGTTGCCAGAAGTTGGAGAGAAAAGGATGGGAGAGAAAAGTAGGTGTGGATATAAAGGGCAACATGAAGAATACTTGTGGTGATGGAAATGTCCTGTATCTTCACTGATCAATTTCCATATCCTGTGCAAGATGTTACCATAGAGAGAAACTGAGTGAAGGGCATTATTTCTTACAACTCGTGCGAATATACAATTTATCTCAAAATAAAAAAGGTTAATTAAAGTAACAGAAGGAAACTAATGCTCAGATCCATTAAGTAATTTCAGAGCCAGAATTCAAACCCAGGTCTGTCAGACTCTCAAGACTGAGCGTTTCAAGACTTGGCTATATTCAAGTATGAGGAGGACCCCATCGGCCTTGCAGTCCACCAGACCTGGTAGCCACTGGTGTCATGGCCGCTTTGTTACTGGGGACTACTGTTCTGAAAAGGCTATTAGAAAGTAGCTTCAAAGAATTATTTGGTAAACCCTGTGGGTTGGTGCTGAGGGACAAGATTGGATAATTAGGTTTCCCCTTCCCAAGGTGTGTGAAGAAGGGGGCGAAGGAGAGACAGCCTACGTGTGTGTGTATGTTGGTGTTTCGGGGTGTGCGTCTGTCTGCCTATCAGTGCGTTTGTCAGTTTCTCCGTGGATATGCCTATGGGGGGCAGGGGATATGTAAGTTATGCTTCTGTATGCAGGTCGGTGTATACGTTGTTCGGATGCACCTGAGGGAGGTGTGCATGGGTCACACCCACATCACTTATTTCTATTAGGTTAAACCATTTGATAATAGCTCCCCCAAAGCAAAGCTGACTGTGGAGCCAGCCTGTCGGGAACTGTGTCTGTGTACTGTAGATAAACTGGGTAATTGGACTCTCCGCCTCCTCATCCAAAACAAACATTCACAAACCGCCCACCCCCACACTGGAGGGAGTCTGGTCCCATCATCTGGGTACTTGGCTCTCGTGCCCCTGCTCTCCTTGACCCTGCAGACAAGGTGAGCGTCTCTGCCGGCCCCTTTCTCCCCCGCGGGTCTGGCTCAGCCTGGGCTTATGTAAAGAGGTCGTGGCTGCTCCTCCGCCGGGCGCACGCGGATTCCCGCACAGGTGTGGCGGCATAGGCGGGTAGGGATGCGTGGAGCTGGCTGGCTGGCCTCCTCCCCCGCAGCAGCCCGGATTCTCCTTCCTGCTGTTCATTTATTCTCCTCCTCTGCATATATCTGACAGCGGTGTGCGGACTGGGTAGGACAGAGCGCCTGTCCCCCGCTCCCTAAGCCGCCGGGCGGGGGCTCCCGGCTCACTGGTGATGCGCTGTCTGCGCCTCGCGCGGCGCTGCTCGGCCTGGCTGGGTAAGTGGCACGGAGGCGGCGGCGGGAGACTACAGGAAGGGGGAAGGGGCTGGGGAGTAGGAGGGATGGCCGCCGAAAGGCTTAGTGGGGGGGCAGCCAGGCACCCGGAATCCAAGCCTCTGCCCGCCGCGCACCCCGCGCCCCCAGCATGTTTCCAACCAGCAGGCTGGGAGGGGTGAGGGACAAAGCGGTACAGGGCGTGATGCCTCCGCGTGGTAGCGCCCTGGACTGCCGTGTCTTCCCTTTAAAGTTGGCGAGGGGCCGGGAGCCCGCGCGACTGCCAGCGCCAGGAGGTGAGGGCTCGTGGCCCGAGCACCCTTGATCCGCCGCGTTCCTCCCGCAGGGCCTGGCGTGGACGCCGCGGGACCGCTGAGTCTTGAGGGACCGTGAAGCGCTGGCCCGCGTCGAGGCCCTTGCCGGGGTCGTGCGGGAGCGGGCGCACTAGAGGGACATGTAGGTGGCGCGAGGGGGCGTGGAGTAGCCGGAGCCTTCCCCACCACCCCACGGCTTGCACCTCCCCCAGCGGCCTGGCGCTCCGCGTGCGCTGGGGCGCGGCAGGCGGGGCTCCCGGGGCTGCCATGGAGGTGCCCAACGTCAAGGACTTCCAGTGGAAGCGCCTGGCGCCGCTGCCCAGCTGCCGGGTCTACTGCTCCCTGCTGGAGAGCGGGGGGCAGGTCTATGCCATCGGGGGATGTGATGACAACGGAGTCCCCATGGACTGCTTTGAGGTCTACTCTCCCGAGGCTGACCAGTGGACCGCCCTGCCCTCGCTGCCCACAGCCCGGGCCGGGGTGGCCGTCACCGCCCTGGGGAAGAGGATCATGGTGATTGGGGGTGTGGGCACCAATCAGCTGCCGCTGAAGGTCGTGGAGATGTACAACATCGATGAGGGGAAGTGGAAGAAGAGGAGTGTGCTGCGTGAGGCCGCTATGGGCATTTCGGTCACGGCCAAAGGCGAGTGGGGCCAGGGCTGAGGGCGCGCAGAGAGAAGGGCGGGGGAGGGGGCAGGCGCTGGGAAAGAGATGGGAGACAGCACTGAATTGGGGGCCCACTATCCCATTCCTGATCCCATTTGATCCTTGCAATAGACACTAAAACGAGAGACCTGCTGGCCTCAGATGGGAAAACTGAGACTGCAAATGAAGTCTGGTCACTCTCTACCATACCAGAGCTCCACTCCACCAGGCTCCTCCCAACAAATTGAGCAGACTGGGCCAAAGGGGAGCCAGCGCAATGGCTCTGCAGACCCCTTCATTCAGCAGAATGATGGAGCATCCCACCCACAACACCTCATCCCTTGAAACCTGACTTGCACATGCCACCACCTCCAGACACATATTCAGGGTCCTGGGAATGTTCTCTCCATCCTTGTCCAATCACCAGGCCCCACTGAGGGGGCTGTGGGACCTGATTCCAGGGCCCTGTCCCCACCCTCAGTCTTCCCCTCTGCCTCCTAATCTCTGAGGTACTGAGGAGTGGAGACCAGGATATTCCTGAGGGTGGTGCTCCTGCAGCATTTCACCCAGGTTCACTGAGTTCTCAGGCCATGCGTATGCTGACCACGTGGTTTTATGATTCTCATTTCACTTTCTCCAAGTCCCTACTTTCCTTCTCTTCTGGCCTGGAACAACCCAGAGCATAGATTGGGGGTGGAGGGGGGAGGGGAGACTCTGAAAGTTCTCTTGTTAAAACGCAAAGGGGTTTATAGGAAATGGTCCAACAGGAATTAAGGAGACCCCAAATTCAGACAGGCTTAGTAGGATGCAGCTTTCCTTCCTTCTCTTGCAAAATCATCCAGCTGCCTGCTGGATCTACTGTAGAGCACTGGTATCTCCTGAGCACCTGTTCTGTCCCTGGCACAGGTCTAGTTCCCAGGGAGGAAGGAAAGAGGCGGGAGATCTAGTCTCTGCTTTCAGGAACTCAGGTCTGAGCAATGAAGGTGACCAGAGAGAAACTAGCCTAGAATCCCTGAGGGCAGAATGGCCAGTGGGGCCTCCACAAACACCTGGTAAGGATGGAAGGCATGGAGGCCCGTGGGAAAATAGAGGGGGAAAGAGTAGTCCGTTATCCCCAGCCTCAATAAATGGTGCTAAAAGATTAAGAACTAACATTTATTGAGTCCTTGCCATAGGTGTTTTAGATCTATTAACCCCTTTGATCCTCACAAACTGTCTGATGAGGTAAATGCGATTATTATCCTCATTTTAAAGAGAAGAAGTGAGAGGCCCAGAGAGGTTAAATAACTTGCCCAAGGTTACACAGTAAGTGTTCATGTCTACGCTCTTAATTATGGCATTGAATGGGTTCATTAACTACTTTAATAAGCATTTACATGCCTGCATCAGGCCTTTTACCAGATGTTGGGGCCACAGATTAACAAATTCTCAAGGATTTAGCAATCTATTGGAAGAAACAAAGATTATTTCAGTAACATATGGTGACTAGAGTGATGCAGAAACCTTGGGGAAGGCTGAACCAGTATTCTCAGCCCAACCATGCGGTTCAGGGATATCCAGGTGAATCTGAAAGGATGAGTAGAGGGGACTGGAGGATTCCCAACTGGAAGTGTTTTAGTGTCTTGGGGATGGGAGAGGTGGAGCTTGTGTAAGGTAAATTCATTAGCAGGGCCCATCTCCCGGCCTCAGCCTAGGGTTGGGATTTCCGCCCCCCTTTTTTTCAGTAAGATTGGAAAGTAAGGAAATAGTACTCATACTTGAAATACTCTTAAACAACAAAGGCCTCTTAGAGCCAGAAGTGATGAGGACTGGCTACTGGGAGACAGGGGTGGGTCCCTTGGAAAAAGAGGTTCCTGGAGGCGGGAGCTCGGTCCCTGACAGTCTACAGGAGGTTCTGAGGTGAGGCCCAGGGAGAAACATGGATGCCTTGGAAAGCCATGTACATCCAAGAGCAGTAGGGCATGAGAGAATACCGCTGCTCTTCTCAGAGTGCTCAGCTCACTGCCCGGGCAGGGTTTCTTAAAAGGGCCAGTACGGTATTGTGAGTGGCCCTATCCCATTTAGTGCAGGGTGCCTCCTGGAGCCCACAAGCTTCCTAGTGAATGAAGGAGCATGGCTTTACCCCATGGGGGTAGCAGAAAAAGAACCAGCAACAGTCCAATGTCCCATAAGGGCAATGACAGCAGGGCTGACCTCATTGTCAAAGGTTTCTACTAGGTCTAGAAAGTTCCAACATGGGAGTGCCTGGGCCAGGCCACTACTGGAGAGTATCAGAGAAATACCACTCCTCTTTTGCATCACCTCTAGCTGCCCAGCAAGGAAGAAAATGGAGGGGACAAGACCCGCCAAGGGTTGTCTAGGTGTAGCAGCCACTGCAATTTACCCCTGCGCGAGGCTTCGTGTTTTGGGATAAGCCCAGGACTGGACACCAAGGATGGCTAAGGCATGCAGGCCTGACATGGCTTCAAGGAGACTCAGGCTCAACTATAGCAGGGACTTTGAAATGGTGCCATCGACCCCAGCCCCACTGACATGTATATGGCTCACTCTGGCAGAGCAGTGTTGGGAACCTGGCCTGGCTTCAGTGCTGGAGTTCAAGGGGTTAACAGAACCTGGCCATGGGAGGTGATGAGTAGTGTTGGGCCTGTCTCATCATGTCTGTGGGCTGAGCCAGAGGTTGCATGTGGCATTTCTCTTTAGATTACCGAGTGTACGCAGCAGGCGGGATGGGCCTGGACCTCCGTCCGCACAACCACCTTCAACACTACGACATGCTCAAGGACATGTGGGTGTCGCTTGCACCCATGCCCACCCCGAGATATGCTGCCACCTCCTTCCTCCGCGGTTCCAAGATCTATGTTCTGGGTAAGGACCATCCCTCCTTCCTTCCCTTGGGGCAGTTCCCAGGGGAAGCAGTACCTGTGTGCTGAGCACCTCCTGGACATCGGGGGGTAAGCACATTATTGCCCCACCCCTTAGGGAGCTTTCTGTCTGATCAGGTAACAGAAGGGGAAACCCAGCCCCTGCTGTCAGGGACTTACTCTTCTGCCCCACCCCCACCCTGCTCTGGTCTCCAGGGGGACGGCAGTCCAAGTATGCGGTCAACGCCTTCGAGGTCTTTGACATCGAGACTCGCACCTGGACCAAGTTCCCCAATATTCCCTGTAAGCGGGCCTTCTCCAGCTTCGTGACCCTGGACGACCACTTGTACAGCTTGGGAGGCCTGCGGCAGGGTCGGCTCTACCGGCAGCCCAAGTTCCTCCGGACGATGGACATGTTTGACATGGAACAGGGTGAGCTGGGCGCCAGCCCCTGGCTGCCCGTCTCCCTCTGGCTGAGTCCCGCACCTTACATCCATGCCATCCTCCCAGGGCCACTGACACAGCTCAGTGAGCCTTGCGGAAGTCTGAACACCCCTCTCCATTCAGGGCTGCTCTTGGGATCAAATTCTTTCATCTATTCAGGATTCCCTTTGATTGATTGGTTGTTTTTATCAAAGCGTTTTCCAGCTATTTCTCTTCTTATAATATCCAGGTGGGCCAGGTGAGGGAGGCTTTTTCCGGCCTTGACTCATGGAGAAACAGAGGATCCTGACCCCTATGCTCACTGCCTTTAGTTCCTCCCCAGCCTAGAGCCTGTGAGAACAGAGGTAGAACAGGCAATTCATTCTAGGGTATCATATGGTTCCTTGGACTGCAGCCAGCATGGGAGAGGGTGAAGGCCACGGACAGTGTCAAACAGCAGGAGGCACTGTGTGTGTCCTGAGTGCAAAGGGTGGGCGGGGGCTTAACATCTAATTCTCTCTGTATATCCTGCTGTCATCTATGGCCTATAGGGGGCTGGCTGAAGATGGACCGTTCCTTCTTCCTCAAGAAGCGGCGGGCAGATTTTGTGGCTGGTTCTCTGAGTGGACGGGTCATAGTGGCCGGAGGACTTGGTAAGGATGCAGCTTCCAGGGTGGTACTGTGGTTCTGGTGCTCGCTGAGTCCTTGGCACTCTGCACAATCAGCAGAAGGTGCTGGCTCCTTGTACACCGCCTGCTTTATTCCAAAGAAGTCAAAACATTCCCTTCCTCCCAGCCTGGACTTCACATATCCACATATGGGCCCCCGACGTAGTCTTTCTGTCCTCTTACACAGGGGACACTGAGGCCCAGAGAGCATAAAGGACATACTAATAACCATGTAGCACAGATCCCTGGGGCCCTCACCAGGAATGATGGGGACAAAAGTGTGGCAGGGACTGGCCATGGTCTTCTCTCTCTGACCATCATTTATCCCTGGGTACCCAGCTCTCTCATGGAATAGGAAAGCAATCTAATCAAATACGTTAGTCTGCTGAATTCAGGATTTGCTGAATTACTCCTCCCAGAGATTAGTGGTATTTTGAAGGTGGGACCCCAACATCACCAAGGGAGAGATATATGAGCAGCAGGCTTCCAGGTACCCAGAGTTTGCTCAGTGCGGACAGACTCCACCCACACATGAAGAAGCACAACGTAAACTAGACCACGTGGACCACTTTTTAGTAAAAGGCAGGAGGGAGGCAGTAGTGGTGTCTAGAAACTTCTGGTAAAAGCAGGGGATGGAGAAAGAAAGTTTACTCGGTGAAGAGATGAAAAGACAAGAGGTAGGAGGGGCAATTTGGCTGTTTGACCAAAGCTACTGGCCCAAGATAGGAAAAGAGCAGTTCTGCCGCTGAGGAATTGAGGTTGCTAAGCTTCTGCTTGCGAGAGGGAGGGAAGTGGGGTGACTGCGGGAAGCTGATGGGTGGCTGGACTCCTTCGTAAGGTTCGGTTCCCTTGGCGCTTTCAGGGAACCAACCAACTGTCCTGGAGACGGCAGAGGCGTTCCACCCAGGGAAGAACAAGTGGGAGGCCCTCCCAGCCATGCCCACGCCCCGCTGCGCCTGCTCCAGTATTGTCATCAAGAACTGCCTCTTGGCTGTGGGGGGCGTCAACCAGGGTCTGAGCGATGCAGTGGAAGCTCTGTGTGTCTCTGACTCCTAGCTGTCCCCTGGCCCAGCGCCTTTGCCCTGGCCCGGTCACTCAACTCTTGATAAGAGAAATGGGCTTGTCAAAGTAGTTTGGGCTACTTCCCAGATGCCAGCTCCTGTCAGCAGCCAGTCTAGGCCCTGGGGCTCTAAGTGACCTCCCTTCACATCCTAACCCTACCAATCCTAGGAAACTGTAAGAAGTCCGGATGACTCCACCAGCCCCTGCTCAGAGCTCAGCTGACCTCTAGGGAGCGTTCTCACTTACTGCTCAGGCAGAAAAAGGCACAGGAGTATCTGCTACCTCCCCCTCTGTGAGTCCTACCTCTCCCCATCTTCAGGGTAGGAGTTAGGGCAGTTCTGACCCAGAGGATGAGCTGCTGCCACTCTCTTCCCAGCTCACAACTAGTTTGAGGGTCTCTCAGGATGAAACATGGAGAAGGGTGGCAGGGGGTCCCAAGCGCCTCTTCTCTCCCTTGGTCTACATCCCTTCCCCATTTGGCCCTGGCCCTCATCTACTCAGCAAGAATTGGCCTTAGAGCTAGAGGCCGCTGAGTTGTAAAAGAAGCCCTGGACTGGCCCAGGTGAGCAGCCTTGGCCAGGAAGGACCCATGCCTCTCCAGGGTCCTTGATGGGAATGTGATGCTGGGGAAGGAGCAGACTCCCAGCCCAGGCTCTGCTTCCCATTTCTCTCCTCACTCTGTTTCTCCTTTTGCCGCCCCTCCCCACCAGAGGCCTGGCCTCTTTGTCACCAGTAGCCCCAGAGTGTTTCTGTGTGAAATCTTCTCATTTACACTGTGGCATCAAAATCCACAAAGGATGGGTTAATTGCACTCCGGTTAACAACAGCAGCACAATTATTAAAATCTATATTCCTATCTTCTCTAGTGCCCTGGTGCGGGACGGGATGGACGTGTGACTTGGTGGGTAGAGGGGATGCCATGAAATAGTTTCTCTGACAGTTCTCAGGCAAAATAGGGCCCCAAATGACTACCTATATTATTCTTTTTTGGGGGGGAAGGGGAACAGGACTTTTATTGGGGAACAGTGTGTACTTCCAGGACTTTTTCCAAGTCAAGTTGTTGTCCTTTCAATCTTAGTTGTGGAGGGTGTCGTTCAGCTTCAAGTTGTTGTCCTTTCGGTCTTAGTTGTGGAGGGCGCAGTTCAGCTCCAGGTCCAGTTGCCGTTGCTAGTTGCAGGGGGCACAGCCCACCATCCGTTGCGGGAGTCAAACCGGCAACCTTGTGGTTGAGAGGATGCGCTCCAACCAACTGAGCCATCCGGGAGCCCAGCGGCAGCTCAGGTCAAGGTGCCGTGTTCAATCCCAGTTGCAGGGGGTGCTGCCCACCATCCACCATGGGACTAGAAGAATTGAACTGGCAACCTTGCGGTTGAGAGGACGCACTCCAACCAACTGAGCCATCCGGGAGCTCAGCGGCAGGTCAGCTCAAGGTGCTGTGTTCAATCTTAGTTGCAGAGGGCGGAGCCCACCATCCCTTGCGGGACTCAAGGAGTTGAACCGGCAACCTTGTGGTTGAGAGCTCACTGGCCCATGTGGGAACCGAACCGGCAGCCCTCAGAGTCAGGAGCACGGAGCTCCAACCGCCTGAGCCACCAGGCCGGCCCTTACCTACATTATTCTTGGTTGTTCCCTCTGAGGAGGTTCCACTTTCAAACCAATCCCTTCACTCCTAGTAAAACAGCGTAGTTTCCTTCTCATAAGCATTGAAACTCCATGTATATGTTAAGGAAAGATTGCGTTCAGTAACTGGCTTCATCAGGTTCCTCCTTCTCATGTCTAGCCTCAATTGATTCAGCTTAAGCTCACTTCTGACCCAAAGTAGAAAGGAAATTGTATACTGATTTAAAAACTTGAAGAAAGTGCTTCCTTTTAGCTTGTATAGGACATCTTTCTGATTCCCATTGAGTTTGAAAAGCTGTGCTAGCACCGGGGATACAAACATAAAAAAAGACCTGCCCAGGAGAGGTTCTGGGGGAGTCACATAACACTATGCAATGATATGATTCTTTTTTTACAAGGCAGAAACAGAGGAGGAAGCCTGTCCGGACCTGAGGGGTCAGAGGGAACCTTCTGGAGGTGACTCCTCTACGGAACCTTCATGGACAACGGTTCTTTAAGGGATAGGGGTTTTTCTCCCTTTTTCTGGTATCTGGCCTTTTCCCTCCTTGGACCCCAGAAGGGCACTGCCACCTGCTGGCCCAGCCTTGCTTTCCCACCAAGCTAAAGGTATCCTGTGGCCACGGGTGCCCCCTGGTGAGCTGACTGCAGAGAGGCCTTTTCCATTGATCCTGGACACCCCTATTTCAGTTCAGTCCCCTGCAGTAACTGCTAGAAAATGGGGCTGGAAGAGCTGCAGATACTATGAGGATGGAACAGCACGTTAGTGGAAGCTGTTCCACAACCTAGCCCTGGTCCGGACTCCCCATTTCGCTTCCATTTCTGCACTACCCCGCTGCCCTTCACAAGAAAGGTGTTTACAAACAGAGCCCCCCCCCCCACCCTTTCCTAGAAGAAGCTAAGCCTTGCATGTGTGTTGGGGCGGGGGCGGGGGTGTTCCATGTGCACAAAATGGTACCAGATCCGTGGATGGGACTGAGGCATTTTACAATGGTCAGAACCTTAGGAGTACGGCCAACCCTAAAATGTTCTTTGTTTTGTGAGAATGAGGGATTAACCACTGGAACCATGAGGGCTACTCAGGGCCAAAGCTGGTATCTGCTAAGTAGTCACCTCTTGGAGGTCCATTCTGGGAAGCCTTTGGGGGTGCCTCACTGAGGAGCCAGGGAAATAGGGAATGTCAGTGACAAACCTCATGGTGCCGTGGAGACAGCTCCATCTGGGGTCGATGGTCTGGCTCTGGGCCTCACTCCCCTCCCCACACAGACTTTCCTGTCACTGTCCTCTCTGGGAAGGTCCCGCACCTTTTTTGTCTTCATTTCCCAATTTGTAAAATCAGAGCCACAACGATGCCATCACACAAAGTGGTGGAGCACCTGCTTCATCCTCAGATTAGCAATAAGAGATATGTTGTATCATCCCCTTTCGCAGATGAGAAAACTAAGGCTCAAAGAGGTTATGTAAGTTGTCCAAGGTCACAAGCTCATAAGTGCCAGGTCTGATCGTAAAACTTATAACAGTCACACTGCATTGCCTCAAATGAAATAGCACCTAAGAAAGTCAAGGAAATCAGCTGCACTGTACTAAGTAAGGCATTCCAAATGTCAAACCTGGAAGGATGGAGACTTTGTGTCCCAAGGAATGAGTATGAGGATTCGCAAGGAAAGATTGGGAAGGGCTCCCTAACATGAATGAGCATAGACAATTCCTAAACTTGCATCCCAGGAAAGTTCCCTTCTAGCGTTTTCATTCCATTGGCTATTCCAAAGCATTGTTTAACCCTGAACGCTTATCATGTGCCTGGCTCAGTACTTGATTCCCACCCTCCCGCAGCTGCAATCTTGGGAGAGAGACAGGGGACTAAATCTGCAGTTACTCTTTGATGAGATAGTGTCAGCCTTTGCGAGTACAACCCAGAGGCGCCTTACCCATGGTTTCTACAGGGAGCCCAGATGAACTGATGGTGTCAGAGCAGAGTTCCAGAAAATAAATCTCAAACTGCGCTTTGAAAAAAGATGGAGACCAGCCCGGCAGAGGAGGATAACTCCAGGCTTTGAGGCAAAAGAGATGGGTTGAATCATGATTGTCATGTGCTAATTGATCTTGGATAGGTTGTTAACCTCTGAGTCTCAGTTTCCTTATATTTGTCAGCTGGGCAAAATAAGGCCTCACTATGAGTTTAAAAGCTACCTACTCTATGCAAAATGATTCACATACATTAGGTGAGTAGCTACATTGTTACTTTTGCTGCTGTTGAAAGAGAGTGGAGGGTTCTCAAGCCTAATGGGGAAAAGGGTTTGGTTTACTGGGGGACAGCATGCACATGGTAGAGATTCTAAGGAGATGGGGCAGAAAGTGCAGGCGTGCAGATCAGCAGTGGCCTTACATGCCCTGCTAAGGAGTCTGGGCTTCATCCATATGGGAAATTGGGAGCAAATTCAGGATTTTACATGGAAGAGCATCATCACCAGATTTGTACCCTTGGAACATGGACTATTTGGCGTTCCTCTTCTGAGGAATAAAGTACTAAGTGAAATCACCAAGGCACCATCTAAGATTAGAAGTAACCCCAGGTGTGGTTGGAATCCTAAGAAAAACATGCAGGCCAAGGTTTCCAGGCCTTCTCTGGAGGAGGGCCATCTGCTGAGCAGTCAGTACAAGGGGGATTTGGGACCACAGAGTACACAAGTCCCTTCCTTCCATTGCCGCCTTTCCTCCAGAATTTCTTTTGAATAATATCTTGCATTTTTCATGGGCTTTCTAGCCCACCTCCTACACAGGAGGTGGGTGTGGTTGGCCTTTTCCAACCCCATCTTACAGAGGAAGAAACTGAGACCCAGGAACCATGACTAACCCAGCCCGTTCCCACAGGCGTAGGGACCCCTCAGGCCCAGTTCACTGTCTCCAGGAAGTGGCCCACCCGCCTTCCTTATCAGGTAGACAAAAAGGAGGACTTTGGGGCACCCAACCTCTCATTCAACAGACAGCGGGCCTTAGTCCTAATCTCAGTTTAGCAATTGACATTCTTAAAAACAAACCTTTATAAGGGAATAGTGACTTACAAACCCCTCTCCCAGGCTCCACACCCCATGAGCAGTGTCCCCACCTGCGCTTACAGCTGTCGTATTCCCCCGTCCTGTGTTGCCACCACCTCTGGGAAGCCAGCTGGACCCTGGCTGGGAAACGACTTCCTCGTCTTCACTCTTCGCGCTCATGCACCTCTCACACCGGCCTCTGCTCTAGTCCCATGGCCACTGCCTTCGCTTAGACCCTCATCGTCTGGCAGAGGACAACTTCACAGTCTCCCGACTGCAGTTCTGCTCTCCTCCAGCCCTTCCTCCACATGGCTGCTAGATTCCTCCTGCCCTTTCAGAATCTTGCTCACCTACAAATCTGACTGCATTGTCCCAGAGTTCAGACACACTTCCTCTGCTCCCCCAGCTGATTCCCAGCCTCTGTCTGGCCTCCATGGCCCTCCACAAGGGCCCCACCCTTCCAGCCTTCCCTCTTCCCTCTGCCTAGTGTGCCCTGTGGGGGCCCATTGGGAGGCAGTAGTTCCCACTGCTGTCCACCTCCCTGTCCAGCACAGCCTGGCCTCTCTGCCTGGAATACCCGCTCCCTTGTGTACCTGGTGAATGCCACGGTCTCCCCACCTCATCCCCATACAGACAAAACATTCTAGGGACTTCTTAGGACCATGACGATATCATTGATCCTTGTAGGCCCAGAACACACAGTGCTAGGCGAGCAGGGTCTAAATGCGTAACAAATAACTGAATGGAATAAACGTGTAGCAAACAACTGAATTGAATGAAAGTCAGAAATCAAAAAGCTTAGAGACAGCACCAATTTGAGAGTCACCTTTACAATGTCCCCGTTTCCTCTGAGCCCATCTCTGGTCTGTAGCTGGTACAAGGATCAGATCCAGGAAATCAGCAGTATTTCAATCCCCCTGCTTGGGGATTGGCTCCCCTCTCCCTTTGCCTTGGGCTCTGACAGGAATGATAGGTCAGCATTAGGTTTTTCATTAACTGTGGGTGACAAGCAGCCTACTAATCCAGGCTTGTGCTAACAGCCCCCAGCACCGGATTGTGCTGGTGTCATTCAGAGCCAAGAGAAAGGCTAGCTCCCATCTTCCCTTACAAAGGGCCAGGCGCTGGGGACCTGGCGAAAGAATGTGCTTTGCATGGGGTTTACATTCCAGGATCAGCTTGGGAGGCCGAGAGCTCAGGTTGCCAGTGGGAGCCAGGCCCGGGGCAGGGAGGTGGCACTGGGCACACCTTTCTCCCTTCTCTCTCCTGCACACGCTGTCCGTGCCCTCCCATACCTGGTCATCCCTGGACCTCCCTGAGTGCAGAATAGCAGCTGTGGAGGCAGAGCCAGGAGGAAGATGACATTCAGCCTCTTCAAAGGAGCAGCATTTAAATGGAGTACAAAGTACCGAGCCCTGAGCCACAGTACCCACCACCATAAACCCCCGGCCTCTAGGGAGCTTCCCTGTTCAGGGTCTCCTTTGGTCATTTAAGAACTGAAGGCTAGGGAGACTAAATCACCTGCCCTCAGTCACGCGGCCAGCAACGGGCAGAGCCAGGTATACAAACCCATCCTCTGAGTTCCATTCTGAGCTCATGTACCCCCTGCCTCATCTACATCAAGAGATTCTGTACCCCAGGATGTAACCTGAGGTGCCAACTTCACAGGGTCAGCGAGGGATCAGTACAATAGAAGATGTGAAGTGTTGACCCCTATAAAGATGGGGCATTGCTTTTCTTTACTTAGACCCCACCTCAGTCCATCAAGAATCTCAGATGACATAGAGCAACCACACCGTGGGGTTAGTCGGTGGAAAGTACTTGGCATCTCCAGGTCCCCAGTGTATGAATCCATGAAACGTTTACCCAGCCTTAAGCACAGGTGCCCCTCTACTTCCACACCCCACGGCAATGGGAGTTACACAACCTCAGACACAGAAAAGGACATAGGAGTGAGGCTCACAGAAAGAGAAACGTCTTTTTGTCTTGCCGTTAACAGTGAGGTAAGGATACCCTTTCCAGCACACTGACTAGAAGCCATAGACTAAATGTACACAAATGTCCGTCCACCCTACCTCCCGACTCTCAGAACCCCTTGTTCTGGCATTAAAACCCGCACTGAGAGGAGTTAAGAGGCCCTTGCTCTTCTTCCCCAAGTCAGGCTGTTCCCTCCGCAGTGTGGAGCTCTGGCGTCCGGCAATTTCCTGTCCACGTCCAGCTCTGAGCTCATCTTAACTGTCCTCTCTCCCAATCAGATCAGCTGCAGCTCAGGGAGTCTGATTAGCCCCTTGCTGTCATAGTTAACCCCATATACTTGGGTCTCTGCCAGAATTGGGGGAGAGGATTTAAGAGGCCCAGAGCCCTGCAAAAACCCCAAGCAGACTATAGGAAACGGTCAATCTGACAGCCTCACAGCTAGCCTACAAGGTGGCCATTGCAGGTTGAGTAAACTATGACATAGAGAAGCGTAGTCTACTTGAGACAGGCAAATGAGGAACCTTTCTACGCCAAAGCATGATGGCTAAGAGCACTGTTTCTAGAGCCAGATTGTCTGGGCTCCAATCTGGCTCCACCACTTGCCAGCTTTATGACTCTACACGGGCAATTACTTAGTTTCTCTCAGTTCCCTCATCTGTGCAATGGGGATAATCACATGTTAGTACCTACTGCAGAGAGTTGTGGTGAGTATTGAATCCATTCCTACAGTGGCTAGCACACAATGTCTTAGCTGTATAAGAGAGAATCATTCTTATCCAGGTTGCTGCCAAGAGATGAGAGATAGTCATAGTCAACATGGCAAAGCAGTGTCATGCCCGTCTGGGGGTGGGAAAGGGAATGAGGCTCCTGAATCTCCTATAGTGAGGGAATCAGTTAGCAGGTGAGCAAGAGAATGGGAGTGACTGAGATTTCTAATTTCTCCCTACTTAGGTATTGCAGATAACTTACAGCAGAATGGAAACGGAACTCATACTTGATTTATCCAAACCCCTTTTTGTAGATGAGAAAACTGCCCCCAAGAAAGAAAGTCCTCAGCCATGACCACAGTATAGGTTGGTGGTAAAAGGAGCTGGAACCCAGGACTCCTGACTTCTGTCCATCTATATATATGCTCTCCCTGCTGCTCCAGACGGGAGACAGGGCAAGCTCCCTGGCTCTGGGAGACGAGCTACCGTCTCCTTAGGTCACATCCCTCCAAGTCCTGTCCTATGAATGACATTCAATTTCCCTTTGTAATTAAGAGCTTGGGGACTGTGTTTGGTGTTTGCAGCACAAAATTCCCCATAGCTCCCAAATTCCCCTAAGAATTTAGATTGTAAGCAGCTCACTAGTTTCATCTTGTATTTCTTGGGCCCATTTGGGCATCACAAGGCAATGCCACCCTTAGGGATGAGCTGTGACATCGGACTGGCAGGGTTTGCTTCACAGTTCTGTTACTCCCAGCTAGGGGTCGGTGGTCTGGGACATGACACTATATCCAAGATGCTCAGAACCAAAGCTGGCTCAATACGTGTTAGCTTTGTTATTATATCTATTATGGTAGCTGCTCAGTACATATTTGTTGAATGAATGAATGAATGAATGAATGAATGAATGAATGAATGAATGAATGAATGAATGAATGAATGAACCAACAGATCATTGAAGGAACAAATTGCCTAAGCAGCCAGCCCCCAACTTTGCGGTTACAGCTTTAGGCATCCCGTAAAACTTGTTAGGCTTAGTTTGGTCAGAAGAGGGTAGCATTGAGCCAGGAATCCCAATTTGCCAAAGACTTACAACCCTCTCTTTTGACTCCCACCTCCCAGTCTTGGAGGGCGACTTCTAATGTGCAGGTTCCTATCCAGGCAGATCCACCAACCTCCGAGAGGGGAAGGTCAGCATATTCAAGTCTGTATTGTCCGCCACCTGGGGTGACTGAGGGCTGTAACTCAGCTTCAGAGTTCTGGGGTAAAGGAACATAACGGGTGAGGTCTCCTGCTGGAAGTAGGTGGTCAGTGGAGCCCTCCAGCCTGCAGTAGCCCTTTTCCCAGACAAAAGGGAAGCGGGGCTCAGGCATCTATACTAATGCAAATTCCAGAGGAAGAGTTACCCACTTCAGATACAGAGAATGCTCAGCTGCCCCTTCTCTACTCCCTCCTCTACCCCCACCACACTCTCCGGCATCTCCCCTTGCTCCCACCTCCCACTCCTACCCCCACCCCATCCCTGAAGGCCTTTCCTCACAGTTTATCAAATCACATCCTCCCTTGAAGAGTCAGTTGGCCTCCTGTGAGGCTCCCCCTCGAACCCCTGAGCCAGAATAAGACCCATCTTGTCAGCCCCTCATGGCACTTCGTCCTTCTCTTAAGAGCCTTTGCACTTCCTGCCTTGGATTATATGGTAAATTGTGTATTTACGTCATTTCCCTTACTAAACTGTAAACTTCCTGAGAGCAGGGAGCTAATCTTAGGCATCCCTCAAGACTCATCTTAGTATTTCTTTTTCAGAATAGCTGCTTTAACCCCCACTGCACACCTCACCCCCAAAGCCTGACCTTTTGTGTCCCTCACCTGCCCTCCTGCCAGCACCCTGCACTCCACACATCACCACATCACTGCAGTCCTTATTCTGAGCCGCATTTTAATATCCCCTTTACTAGTCCAGACACACAGATTGTGACATGTGTAAGGACTGGGATAGACACTTGTTCCTAATTGTTTTCCAGGTGTAGCACCCGGTATGCCCAATAGATGTTTATCCCCAGAGCCCTCCAGACCTCAGGCACTGATTGGGCGTGGGTATGGGGGTAGAGACCCCTTCCCAGGACCGGACTTTGGGGCAGGCAGGATTGAGACAGCTCAGCCCAGGTTCCCAGCACATCAAGGAGCACATGACCCAGGAATTCCCGGGATCTGCTGGCAGCAGTCACCTGATGTAATTTGATTCCCTATCAGGCATTCAGGTGTCCCTTCAAGGAATCTGAGAGTTGAGTTTCAGCAGTTAAGCTCATTTCTGAATCCCATGTCTGTTTGTCCACCTCCCTTGCCTGTCTGCTGTGGACAGACAGCGCCAGGCCCACTGGTTACTAAAGCCCTGTTCTGCAGCTCCAGGCCACCAGGCTGCACCTTGGCTGGAACAGGGGAGTTCTCTTTTCTCTAGGGTGTTTAGTCATCTATGACTTGCCCCCTAAGTGGGGCTCCACATTCTAGTCAAAGGAAATTGAAGTGGGGGTGGGGAAAGTACAAGAGGGACAGGAGTTCTAATTCCATTGCCATCATGAATTTAGCTAATAGTGGAAGGAAACTGGTCATCTGTAGGTGCTTTCACTTTAGCCTGTAAATTCCTTTTCATTCACGTTCCTTCGGTTCATGAGCATCTGTTGAGTGCCTTTTTTGTGTGTCTAGCAGTGTACTAGGTGTTGTGGACACCTGCAAACACTCGTAAGAGTCTAGATTAAGCCTGAAAGGGAATCGAGGCTCATCTTTATAATTCTTGCATCTTACTTATGAGGAAAGGTTGATTCATCTGGCTCACTGGCTCACATCCTTCCAGTCTCACCTTAAAAGGAAGCCTCTGCAGGAAGCTGCCCCTAGCTAACCTTCTTCTGTCTGGGCTAGGGGCTCCCTCCTATTATATACACCAAAGGCATTCTGTCTTCCTCTGTCTAGGATGTTTGTTTATTTCTCACTAGACTGAGAATTCTCTCAGAGCAGAGACCGTGTCCAACTTGTCACCATCATATCCATAGGCCCAGCACCTAGTGGCCACCAGTATCTGACGCATGAATAAATGATTGGTAAAAGGCCACAGAACAGATTGGTGTCAGTCAGGACTAGAACTCAGGTCTCTCAACACCCAGCCCCATGCTTCCTCTTGAGAGCCCTAATCCATCTGGAAGATCCCAGCTAGCTGGGCTCCCAGGAACAGGTGCAGATCTAAGGGGAGAAAGTAAACAGCAGGTCAGGAGAACTGTCACCTGAGTCTCATTCTATTTTTGCAGACAAGCCAAATAGGGGAGACACGTAGAGAGAAGAATGTCAAACTGGCTACCACCTCCCATGGTAGCCCTCCAGATTTGGAGAAGGGGCTTGGTTTCCTGTATAAGTGGATCATCTCCAGCCACAAAGGGGCAACGTGCCCCATTCTCCATCCCTAATTCAGAAAGAGTCAAAGCATCAGTGGAAGTAGGAAAGTGGACAGACACTAAGTACAAAACGCAGTCACTGGGGATCTAGCCCTTCTTGATCCTCAGCATGCCCTGAATATACACAGCTGGAGGTAGGGTTTCCAGGAGGGAATTCTCCCCCCTCACCCCCCCAATCCCCCGTTCTCAAAATTTTTTCCGCTTTCCCATTCCCGAATCCCGAGAAAAGTTGGTTGGGAAATCGGGAAAATCTGCTTCTTGAACCCAGGTGGTTGGTAGCATTGACCATCACTTTGTGGAAACGATTCATTGTGGAGAACAGAAAACAGTTTATATCTCGGGATTTGGGAAGGGAAAGCGAAAAAAATTCCTGAGAACGGGAATTCCCACCTGGAAACCCTAGCTGGAGGCACCATTCTTCTGGGAGTCTGAATCTCAGCTCTGCCTCCAGTTTCTCACCAGTTGTGTGGCCTTGGGCAGAATAATACCCATTTTACAGGACCAGGTTATCACAAAGACTCAAGGGGAAATCGTGTATGTGCCTTCCTCCCCTTTACATTCCACATTTAGAAGGAGGAGGATAGCCTATGTGTATTCTCATTTCACTCTAAATGACACTCAGAATGGGGATTCTGGACCTAGTGCTCCAGGCCTTAAAAACCAAGCCAAACCTCATGACCTACCACCAGTCTTCCTGGCTCCAAAATCAGAGAGGACAAGCTTGGGTGGGCAGCTATTTACAAATTTAGGGAGGCAAGTTAAATAATGCTTCTGTCCACCTCCTTCCAACACTTCATAAATTCCACCACATCTTGAGGGACCGACTCAACCCTACAAGCCTACAAGCCCAGAACCGAATTTCTGGGATCCGATTAAGGGTGATCTAACTGAAGACAGATGAACTTAGAACCAGCCCTCCCACTTAGCTGCCTCCATCTCATTCATCCCCTTTTCCCCTTTATGGTCTTAAAGAAGTGGTCAAGTGACTACAGATTTTGGCTTGAGAGAAGCAAATTACTCAGGATGGAGAAGTACTTTGGTGACCTCTAGTACGGTCAGATGGCCCCTCGCTAACTGAAAACACAGCACAATATAAAGACCAAAGGTGGCTCCAAACAGAACCAAGTGCCACTCAGATTCAAGGGCAGTTCTAAGGCCCCTTAAAGGTTCCAGACCCCAGGAGTAAGCAACCCACCAAGCAGCTTCCACTGGTGTCCCTCAGTCTGTCCCTCTGGGGAGGGGGACAGGTGGGCGGGGCCCCACTGACATCTTTCCAGTCACGCAGAGCGGGTATGCGGGGCCGCAGGCCCTGGCGAGCCAATACGGGCGGCCCCGGTCACGTGCAGCCGGCGAGCTGACCAATGGGCGTGTGGGGCGTGGCCAGGACCTGGGGCTCCCGACGTTTATAACAAGTTGGAATGCGGCGCCCGGGCGCGCGCTCCGGGGCAGCTGTGGGTTCCCGTGCCGGGCGCGGGACGTGTGCCCCGGACCTAGCTCTGCCCCCCGAGCCAGTCCCCACTCTGCACTCGCTCCAGCTAGCGATGGAGTCGCTGGCTTTCCCCCGGCGCCCCAGCCCTGCTCCCTCGGTCGCCGCCGCCCTGGCCGACGGGCTCAAGTCGCCCAAGCCCCTAATGAAGAAACAGGCGGTGAAGCGGCACCACCACAAGCACAACTTGCGGCACCGCTACGAGTTCCTGGAGACCCTGGGCAAAGGCACCTACGGCAAGGTGAAGAAGGCGCGGGAGAGCTCGGGGCGCCTGGTGAGTGCTGCTCCCTGTCGCGGCGCCGACCGGCCCGGCGGGCTGCTGGGCCGGCGGCGGGGAGTGCGGAGGTTGGGCCGGGGACCAATGCCTTGCTCCCGGGAGTGGCCCCATTTAGTGTTTACCAAGCTGCAGTTGCGTGGGGGTGCGGGGGGCGGTGGTCGTGTCCCTGATTATAGGGACAGTTGTCGTGGAGCTGAGAACCCCAATAACACCGGACAGAATGTGATGAGGGGGACAGTTGCTGCAGAGCGCGAACCCCAATAACACCGGACAGAATGTGATGAGGGGGACAGTTGCTGCAGAGCGCGAACCCCAATAACACCGGACAGAATGTGATGAGGGGGACAGTTGCTGCAGAGCGCCTAGTGTCGTGTTATGGCATGAGAAGACTCCCTAAAGAAGATGGAACTTAAGTGGGATTTTGCTTGGAACAGGCAGGCTATCCAATAGCGTGGAATGGGCAGTGGGAGCAGAAGGCTCCTGATCACAGTGCGGATTTAGTAAATGTGTGTGTGTTTGAATGAATGAATGCGGTGTCCAGTTCTCAACTCAGTGCTATTAATCTGGCAGCCCAGCTACTATGGAGCTCTGCAGTGGGGAAGGGGAAGGGTGGGTTTGACACTTAGGTCCTTTCCAGCTCTAAGAGTGAGTCAGTTTCATTATGATGGGTTTCTTTATTCTGGGAAAAGTGAAACCAGGCTCTGGTGCAAGGTCCACTGTGCCCCAAGATACCTTTGGGTTTGCCACCTTTTCAAGAAGGTGTCCTGTTAATTTGCTGTGTGTATGTGTAGGTAGCCGTCTGTGGGACTTGGAGCAATTTATCTCTGTACTCTGTTTCCGCTTCTGCAAAAATGGAGAAAACACGACCTCCCTCACAAGATGCTATAGGATTGAATGAGATGCAAATGTGAATTTAAACTGGTCCTGATTTGTAGAACTCACAGTGAGAACTGATATTTATATCTGGAAAGGCCAACCCTGAAAGGATGGCAAGTTTGCCCAAAGTTAACAGTGGTTCCCAAACTTGATTTTAATGTGTATAGGAGTCATCTGGGTACTTGTTTAAAATCCTTATTCTCTGGTTCCACCCACTCAGAGAACTTTATTCTGAAGGTCTAGAATGGGGCCAAATAACCTGTATTTTAACAAGCCCTTCAGGGCAGGTGGTCGAGGGATTGTTTTGCTAAATCCAGTTGGATGCTGGTTTTGGGATGTGCATGTGTGTGTGACCATAGTTTGCCCTATTGGCAGTGGCTGCAGTTGGCTCCTCAGATTGTTTGCTTTTGCAGCCAGTAGCTGGTTTGCATTTCAAGAAGTCATTTCATTGGTGAAGGAGAGTGGATGCTGGAGAAAGGGAGTGGATTTATGGCCTCATCAGTAGGTCCGAGTATGTTTTTCCTGCTCATGCCTGGCACTGTCCCCAGTTGCCTGCTGCCAGGTTACAGCTATTGGGCAATCATGTACTTACTTCCTGGCTTTCCTTTTCTTTCTCTTTCCCGTGAGGGCCTGGTGAGGCTCCAGGCTTGAGATTGCTGGACCCAGGCGTTGTCAGGGGCTTATCTGCAAATAGGTGCTCATGGCTCATGCCTCTTGTTGGGGGCAGATTGGATTGAGGGAACTGTGGGGCTCAGAAACTGGGAAACTGAGATTGAAGTTTAGAGATCCCATCAGGCTCTTGACCTGGGTCACTGCAGTGCTTTCTCGTGTGTGTGTGTGTGTGTGTGTGTGTGTGTGTGTGTGTGTGTGAGAGAGAGAGAGAGAGAGAGAGAGAGAGAGAGAGAGAGAGAGAGCTCATTGATTCTGGAATGAGATAAAC
Source organism: Rhinolophus sinicus (assembly GCF_057876585.1). Lineage (NCBI taxonomy): Eukaryota > Metazoa > Chordata > Mammalia > Chiroptera > Rhinolophidae > Rhinolophus > Rhinolophus sinicus. The sequence continues at coordinate 23,195,447 of NC_142511.1, forward strand.
CAGCTTTCAGTTTTCAAATCTCAGTGGCTGTAGGCAGGGATTCCAGCTCGTGTTACATCAGAACAGAGAGAATTCAGAAGGTACCCCCTGGTCTCTTGCCTTTCGTTGTATGCAGGGAGCCGAGATCAGTAGGAACAGGAGCTGTTGTGAACCTCGCTAATCTCATAGACCACCGTGCTTCTGCCGGGCACTTGCTCTGGGTTTCCCTCCTTGGAGAGCAGCTGCCTGCTGTCCTAAGGGTTTCTCAATTCTGGAGGGGAGTCCTCTTCCCCACCCCACCCCCATTCCTGCCTTTCTAGCACATTTCCCATTCCCAAGCTGCCTGGCTGAGATTATGAGGGACCAGATGGGATTTCCAGAGGGAAGGGCAGGTGGGCAGGGCTAATGGCTACTCCAGAAGGGCATCAAAGGAAAAACAAATATTTGCTCTGGACCTTCTTGTGTCCAAGTACATTCCTGGTATCCAAATGACATTTCCTCTTGTGACTCTCCCAGCTCCCTCACTACCCCTCCCCCTAAAGAGAAAAACACCTGCTGGGGCCCCTGGAATGTGGAGTCCATGAAGGCCTTTAGGGTGGTCCGCATGGAAGTCTTATCTCCAAAGAGTGCCGTGGGGAACATGAGGGGGGTCCAAGTGGATAGTGATCTGGCAGGAGTGCTGCTGTCTCTTTTATATGGCTGCACGGGATTTCAAATGGTTTGAAAATGACTGAGCTGGTCCTATTCCTTCATTGACAGTTGGGGAAACTGAGGCCCAGAGAGGGGACGTGATTTGTTCTGTGGCTGGTTAATGGCATTCCTGCAACGTAGGTCCCTATTTGACCACCCCAGGTCCTGGATGACCAATACTGGGTCTTGGTCTGGGAGCTGGCCTTGAATGGAGCCCAGGGTTGCCCCAGTGTGCGTCGTCATTCCAGCAGTCAGCTCCAGAGCCCCAGGCAGTGCCAAAGGTTGGTGGACTCACTGAGAACCAACTCCCACCCACACACACGCTGCCTGTGTTGAGGCATCCTTGGTGGGTGAACTACACTACATTCCTGATTTTCACCTCGTCAGGAAGGCTGCTTAGCTCAGACAGAGTCAGGCTGCAAAGGTTCAAATCCTGGCTCTCTTGCTACCAGCTCTGTGATCTCTCTGTAGCTCCGTTTCCTCATCTGTAAAATGTGGATTATACTAATTCCTACCGTGTGGTGTTCTCATAGGATTAAAAAGATCATGTATGTAAGTGAAAAGCACAGTAGCTGACACTGACAGTGTTGTCCTCCTAGCACGGCTGGCTTTGACTAGACTCTGCCCTGTCCTGGCGGTGCCCATCCTGCCTGGGTCTGTCCTGCCCTGAGCAAGAAAATGGGTTGTGCCCAGCTTCCTTAAGCCTACCCACTTTGGGTTTTGCTCTGTTCAAAGTCCCAGTCTGTTTCAGCCCGTGCGGCAGAGCAGGGCTCCCGCCCGATCAGCTGCCAAAGGCCTCCTCTGCCCCCAGCGCCTTCTGCACCTGCCTGCTCAGCAGTAGGGAGGGCGGCTCCGGCTGCAGGCGACACTTGTCCTTGGGCTGTGGCCAAACCACACAAGAGGGCTGGGCAGGGAAGCACCTTGCCCAGCAACCTGGCAGAGTGGACAGGAGGATGGCATGGAGGAGTGGGCACAGCATGGGGTTTAGGGGACTCAGACCCCCCTCATTCCTGGAGCCCATTCCTCTTCCCGCTCGGTTCTTTGGCAGGGTTGGTGGGATGGTGAGCCCCCCCACCACCACCAGACCCTTCACACTCTGCCCAGCCCAACCTCTCTTCCATTATCTAAATGGGTCATCCTCCGGCTCCTTGCCCCACCTCCCCGATGGCAGCTGCTCCGTGAAAGGCCAGAGACGAGTCAAGGATTTTGGCTCCAAGGCCCAGCAATAGCTATGACCAGAGATGCCCAGCTTGCTCCCTCTTTCCTGGGACCTGGAACCAGGAACTTTAGATCTTCCTTTTCCAAGACCTTCCTGCCATCCTTTCCTGAATCTAGATCATTCCTGATCTGAGTTCCTGGAGGGGAGGCAGTGTTTAACCAATTGAGTCCCAGCTCCCATTTCTCCCACATGTTTGTGTATCTGTAAGTGGGATGGGGGTGGCTGGTGGTACTGCACAGCCTGGCCCAAGGCAGGGTGTGAGGCATTCCCTTTCCCAGGGGTAGGAGGCAGGGAGCTGGAGGCAGGGTAGGGCATCTGCAAGGATCTTTTGTCTCCTGAGATGGCAGCACCTCCAGGCAACACCCCTCCATCTTGGATTCCGACTCTGCCTTGATGTGAGTCAGTGTACCTTTCTGGACCTCATTGTTTTCCATTTGCAAAATGGGGTAGGGTATTACCCACGCTGCCTTTCCAACTTGTAGGGCTGCAGAGGCAAGAAACTCACTGGGCCATCATCAATAGGAATTTTGCTCAGGCAGGTTAACATAGGTGTAGCATGGGGCCTCTGAACAAGCCATTATAACAATCTTTGGCTAGCACCTTCCTGGCATAATAGCAGGTGACCCATTTCTGAAGACGCTAGCATTTTGCTAGTGTTTGGAAGAGAGCTTAGAGAGCCTGATGTGCAAATTTGTGAATGGTTCCTTTCTTTCTGGCCTTTGCTCAAAACTTTCTCTCCGCCTGGAATGTCCCTATTGCCCCTCCCTAACCTGCCCTCCTTGGCTTGGCAAACCCCACTCATCCTTCAAGATCTAAAACAAAGTTTTCTCCCACAGGTTGTTTTCTCTTCTCCTCTAGGCAAAGAAAGCTCTCTCCTGTGCTCCTGGCAGGCAGGGACCTCAACTGTTACATTCATCACACTAGACTGGAGTTGATTTAATTGCCACTCTTCCCACTGGACTGAATGCCTTGGCACAGGGACTGTCCAATATTTTTCTAAATTCCCAACACCTAGCATAACACCAGGTATATAGTAGGTGTTCATCAGATATTTGGAGAAGAAATGCCCTTTCATTTTTCAGATGAGGACATTAAAACCAGCCAGACCAGTTAACCAGATCATTTAAGTGACTTGTCCTGAGCTGCATAGTTCCACAAATGGGGATGATACCCCACGGATGTGGTGTTCACATTTACATTGTCATCTATTGTCACGCCTGGGTTCCCTGTCCGCTCTGAGTGGGGTGGCTGTATATCATCTAAACGAGAGTAGAAGGGGCACTTTTAATAACCATACTGAGATGAACCAGGATTATGTCTGGGCATGTGGTCTTCAGATCGCGAGGTGATCCATTCAGCACTTGCTACCCTCCTCCTTGGCTCTAGTCAGTATGTTTTCACTCTACAGAATGGTTGCTCAGTTACCTTGCAGATGAGAAGAAAGGTCCCTCAAAATTAGACCCAGTAACAGAGGTTGACTCTCCTCCCATGCCTGAGAAGAAAGGCAGAAAATCTTATCTGGGCACTGGTCCCATCAGTCAAGTATCAGCCCAATGATTTAACTAATAAATATCTATTCGTGATTTGTGTGCACCATGAACAACTGTTGAGTGCTTTCTGTGTTGGAGCTCTGTCTAGGCCTGAGCTGTTGCTATATCTAATTTACTTTGACTGGCTAGCCAACAGGTAACTAGGGGCCTGTTTCGTGGGGCTGGAATAGGTTGGGAACCCGTGACCCAGCTCTACCAGAGCAGTGATACATCGCTCTTCTTGTCTGTTACCTGCTTGGAGACTGGTGGCAGCATGACAGCATAACTTGTGTCCTGCCTGAGAAGTGCCAGCCATGCTGTGCACTCTTAGGACCTAATGTAGATAACCGAGGGGTCCTTGACCTACCCCCTGAGGCCAGAGCACAAGCTGGCAGGAGGATGGAATTGGTCACTGGGGTTAACGTTCTGATTTAGAACCACAGGCTTCCGAAATTGAAAGAAATGGATCTTGGGGTTTAACTTGTTACTCTCTGTCCATGCAGGGACTCCTTCTAACACCACGCAGACCCCTTTATTTTGGGGAGACCTCATTTCTTTTAGGCCTTGTCTTCTTTAGATCTCTAGCTCCTAAGCCTAGGATGACTTCTCTCATTGTTGTATGTGTTTGTGTGTACACAATTACATAGTCAAGATGTGCTTGGTTTTTGCATATGTGTGCATCTTAAACTCTCAAATAGTTCTGTTTCATTATCTAGATATGTGATTTATGGATGATTTTTTTACTATCTATTGATACAATTTTTATTGCCCTTTATCCAAAGAGCTCATAACACTTAATCCATTGTCTGATTTTTAAAATGAAGAATTTTAGAGAGAAAAGAACTAGTACATAAATCTTTCCTTCAGGGAGAGAAAAGGGACATGGAGAGAGAGGTGTGCAGGAACGAGCTCCAGGTTGAATTCTCAGAGGCAGAGGATTCCAGCCTCTTCTTCCCCGTCCCCACTCCTGTCCAGTTCTAAGGCAGGGATTTTCCTGCTCAGCTCTTGGGGGGGTTGGAGCAGGAGTGGGAGGCTGTGAAGGGAGCACGTGCAGCTGCATTGTGGCGTCTCCGGCATCTTGGGGGTAGGCTCCATGGTGACCGTCCCTCTGGCCCCGCCCGCTGCCATTGTCCTCCCTGCCCCCCTCTTTCAGGGAGCAGCTCTGGGGCAAGAGCAGAGCCGAGGGCAGGCCATCCCTGGTCTGTTGCCAGGGTGACCGGGCTCTGGCCACTGTGAGCAGCTCCTCTTACGGGATTAGGGCTGTTCCGCATTCCTGTCTGCTGTCCTGTGAGCGGGAAGCCATTGTCTTCCTCCAGAGCCCTGTGAAAAAGGGGATTAGAGGTCCCTCCCTTCCAGCAGTGCTTTCCTTTTTTCTGTTTCCTTCTGAACCTTGAGGGGAGGCAAACCTCCTGGGAAATTGAATGAGGAGCTGTTTACCTCAGTCTGTGCCTTCAGATTTTTCATAACTCGCCCGTATCCCATAAAGAGGAAGTCTTGTATTTGCCATTTGTGTCCCTGGACAGGACTTGACAGGAACTAACCAGCCCTGTAACAGCCCAGCCCTGCCCAGCATCTGATGCCAGCCATGCAGCCTGAGGGCCCATGGCATTTATAAGGCTCATCTCACAGACTCAGAGCAGGAAAGCACCTCAGACAACTTCGTTCAGGCTGTTTGTTTCACAGAAAAGAAAACTGAACTTCTGAGAGGGGGTGGGACTTGCCCATGGGGACAGCGACAAAGCCTGTAGTGGAACCAGGTCCACTGACTCCCCAGGCGGTGTCTTCTGCATACACCACTCACACACCGTCTGCACTATTGTTATTCTCTTCCTGTTACCCATCCCTGAGTGGAACGAAGCAGAGAAAGGGATGGAAACTCCTCAGCCTCCAAGAGCTTTGCTTAACCGGCGTCTTGGCAGCTCTTTCTCCATTTCCTCTTGCCTCACTCCACCTTCCTGAACTCACCACACAAACCAACCAGAGGGTTTAATCCTTATGTGGTATTTTCACCTTTACAGACAAGATAACAAAGCCCAGAGGATTTTGTGTCACTGTCTAGTTGTTTGTCTGTTTGTTTGTTTGTTGCTGGAAGAGGGACATTCCTTACCGAGACTGTAGGGACTTGTTTTTTTCACAATTTTTTTTGGTGGTAAAATATATATAACATAAAATTTTAACCATTTTAAGTGTACAATTCAGTGACATTAAGTACATTCACAATGCTGTGCAGCCATCACCACTACGCATTTCTAACATCATTTCAGATGATTCTAGAAGCTCTCTACCCATTACACAGTAACTCCCATCCCGCCACCCTCACCTCTACCACTCCCCTCCCCTGTAACGTCTATTCTACTTTCTGTCCTGTGCATTTTCCTATCTGTTCTGGCTACCTCATGTAAGTAGACTTACATAACATTCGTCCTTGTGTGGCTTATTTCACTTAGTATAATATTTTCAAGGTTCATCCATGTCTGTGACAGTATGACTTTGAACAAGTCATTTAACCGCTCTGGGTACCAGTTACCTCACCTGTAAAAGGAAAGGATGATAATTTCTCTGCTGTCTCTCAGAACTGTTGTGAGGGCCAATTCATTTACTAATGCAACAGACATTATTCAGTGCCTACTGTGTGTCAGGCCCCGTGCTGGACATCAGGGATCCAATCGTTGCTCTCATGGCGGAGTGTGGTAAATTTGCTTTATAAATCATAAAGCATTGGTCTTCTGAGTGCATGTTCTTACCTTCTTTGTTCATCTGTGGACTCCCAATAAGGTTATTGGCCCTTTTTGCTTCCTGCTAACACGGACTACACCCAGCCCAGGTGAGACCTTCTCTAGAGAAGGTGCTCTCCAGTCTCTCTGCCACCGTCTCTGATGAACGTGGAGTGGCTTCTCTGGGTCTATGCTGTGGCCTTTGTAGCAGCTGCAGGCAAACCAGAGTCAGGACTTTGAGAGTGTCCTCAGGGACACCTTCACCTGCCAAACCTTTCTCTTCACTCTCCTGCATTCTCTGTTCCCAGGTGGCCATCAAGTCGATCCGGAAAGACAGAATCAAAGATGAGCAAGATCTGATGCACATCCGACGAGAGATTGAGATCATGTCGTCACTCAACCACCCGCACATCATTGCCATCCATGAAGGTACAGAGGGGGGCACTTGGAGTGTGTGTGTGTGTGTGTGTGTGTGTGTGTAAGAACAGTCAGAACCGATGTACAAAGGAATAAGAGAGACGCAGGCTTTGGAGTTGGGCAAAAGCTGGATTTGAAACCCAGCAGCTAATTCCACTTCATCTCTGGGTAGGCCTCAGTTCCTCATTTGTAAAACAGGATAACCCCACATATGTCACAGTGTCGTTGCAAAGATCAAATTAAATGTCACCAAGGGCTCAGCTAACGGGAGGAACTCAACAGATTGTAGGCTTTTTGTTGTCATTGTTAGGTTTTCCGTACTTGCATACTACCTCCCCGACCCAGTGAGATCCTCAGCAATATAGGGGAGTCTGAAACATACAATGACCTGCACCTGTCTCAGGTGTGTGGGTGCTATTCTTCATAAGTCCCAAGAGCCAGGCCTCCTAGAGGCTGCCCTGTACTCTGAATCATTCCTGCCATGGGGGCCAGCTCCTGCCTCTCCTTCCTAGCTCTCTGAGCCTTCACTTGTTCTGACATTGTGCTGGCTTTCCACTCCAACTGTCCTGATCCCTGTGACCCAGAGAACAAAGTGAGTAAGAGGGTGATGACAGAAAGAGGGGAACCACCTCCCAAACATACCTGTCTGCTTCTAGCCTTTACATAACATCATTCAGTTAGGAAACGGGGGCTAGTGGCAGGAGGGAGGGCGGGGAGCCCATGGCTTTGCCCTCTGAGTATTACTGCTGGGAAGTACAAGAGAAGTCTCCTTTCTTGGGTTCTGTATATAGGATGACTAAGGGCAGAACCGTTGACATGGCCCCGTGGCCTGAGCCTGTCCCACGAGGAGCCCAGGCAAGTGGCTGAGAAAGCTAATTGTATCTCTGTTTATTTCCCCCAGGGAAGAGTGGGAAGATGACAGTATTGGTTCAGCCAGGCTGAACTTGGTGATTGGGCCGTGTGTGTGTATGTATGTGTCTGTGTGTGTGAGTCTGTGTGTGTGTAAATTTTCCCCCACATCTATATTTCCAGCCAGGCCTGGGAACTGAACTTTGACATTCAGCATGTGGCTTCTCCTGCACCTTCAGATTCAGCAGACATAGGGCCATCACTGTTACTGTGTGTCTGGCAGGGCTCCCCCAGATCCATTGCCATCCTGTCACATCCTTTAGGAGATGTGGATTGGGGGGGACTGATCCCTAATCTAGCTACTGTCCAGAATGTGCTGGCTCTTGAACCCCAATTTCATGGCACAAAGGCACAGAGATATGGAGAAGCACAGGGATGGAGGCTCAGCTAGGCATCTCCCAGGAGTCTGGGCCGCCATTCATCAGGGCCACTCACTCATGTTCCCCTGGAAAAAACCTCAGTCTTCCTGGCTATGTATCCAACTGCCTGGGTGCTGCGACTCCTCCTGGGAGAAGCTGCCTCCCTCAGCTCCTTCTCACAGTCTCACTGTGCTACTCACATACAGCAGTAGTTTGGCTGAGCAAGCCAAAGTCCTAGGACCCGTTTGACACAAAGATGCAATGTCAGGGATGTACGTGTTCTGACACATACCTAGCTGAAGGGCCAGTTTGGTGACTAGTCGTTCCCTACCTTTCCAGGGGGCTGGAGCTCAGACAAGGCCTGAGGTGCCAAGAAGGCCCCTCCTACACATGTTGACGAGCCAGTTGGGGCAGACTGACTGCTAGGAGCCCAGCCAGTCAATTTATTACCAAATATTTATTGACTGCTTCTGCGGACAAGGCCCTGGCAGTATTCTGAGCAGGAAGTCAAAGATACTGAGGGAGATAAATATCTCCACGCTCCACGGTACATTATAGTGTACAAACCACTTGCATATACTTTTTATCCCTCTTCTGATTCTCAAGGCAGGTATTTTATGAGCATTATTATTCAAGTGTATATATGGAGATGCTGATCATACCACAGTAGGTGCCACTTATTGAGTGCTTGCTGACATCAGCCCCTACACCTGTTTGGTCAGCTAGTCACTACCTTTTGTCTCGTTCTCACCCCAGTCCTAAGAGGTTGCCATTATTATCCCATTCTTCACATGAGAAAACTGAGACACGCTGGTTGAATAACTTGCCAAGGCCACCCAGCTAGTAAGTGATGGGGCCAGGATTCAAACCCCAAACCTGTATTCTTACTGATGGATCTACATGAGATTTACCCAAGGTCATGAGGCAAAAAAGCACCAAATTCTGAACCAGAGAGCTTGGCTTTTCATTCTCATCCAGTGATGTCTCTGCTTACCTGGGAATTTGCAGGGTAGTTTTAAGAATCCTCAAAAATGGGGCGGCCGGTTAGCTCAGTTGGTTAGAGTGTGGTGCTGATAACACCAAGCAAGGTTGTCAGTTCAATCCCCGCATGGGCCACTGTGAGCTGCGCCTTCCTTAAAAAAAAAAAAGAAGAAGAATCCTTAAAAGCCTGTACTTCCAAAGAGAGGGAGGGTGAGCCAGTTCCCTTGGCTTTAATTCATTCATTGCTACTGGAAGCTGTTGAGAGCTTCAAAGGCCCTCCTCCTGCCTTTATTTGCCACCCTCCTGCCCCATTAGCAGACATCCCTGGAGGAAGGTCCTGCCTGGTCTGGGGCCAGGGAGAGGCAGGAGGCCCCAGTGGGGAGCAGTGCGTTCTAGAGGTGCCTGACGTCCTGCCTTGTTCTGCCTCAGTGTTTGAGAACAGCAGCAAGATCGTGATTGTCATGGAGTACGCCAGCCGGGGCGACCTGTACGACTACATCAGTGAGCGGCAGCAGCTCAGCGAGCGTGACGCCCGCCATTTCTTCCGGCAGATTGTCTCTGCTGTGCGCTACTGCCACCAGGTGAGCCGCTACCTGCCCAGCCCTGTCCTTAGGGGTGGTCCCTGGGCTCCGAGGCTGCTTTAGGTCAGAGAGATTCCATGACTTCTCCAGAATCACACAGGGAAAAGCAGAGGCAAGACTTGATTTTGGACTCAGCCTATGGAAAGCTGGTGTCTGGCGTTGAGTCCCTTGGCTGGGGGTGAAAAGGCCTGTTATTTGTTGTACTTTCTACCAATAAAGATGGATATTCCCAGCCTACCTGTGCTCTCCTCCCTGGCCCCCTTTGTGTTTACCTCCCTTCCTAGACTAGGCCTTCATTCCTTTCCCTCCCTCGTGTCCTTCCCCTGACCCTCCCTCCCTCTTTCAGAATGGGGTTGTCCACCGGGATCTCAAACTGGAGAACATCCTCCTAGATGCCAATGGAAATATCAAGGTGAGCCCCACTTTTGTTCCTAGCAGCTCTCCCACTCCTCCCAGCCTTTCTGCACTGTCCCTAGCCAAGTATCTCTAAGCCCTTAGGGAGTTCCAGAAGGAGTCAAGCAAAGCTCAGACTTATATGTTGGTTCCCACCTCATTTTATGGGTGGAAAACTGAGGCCTCAAGATAAGAGGTTACTTGCACAAAGTCCCATGACTAGCGAGAGGCTGATCCTGGGCTAGAACCAATGTCTTCTGACTCTCCAAACAGTGCTCTTAACACCACAAGGCTGACAGGAATCTAGGTCTAGGGTCAGATTTTGCTCAACCTTGGAGCTGTCAGGGAGAAGACCATGGCCTGAGTTCTTCCCACACACATGCATGCACACACACATATGCACACATACCCTGTTTCCCCGAAAATAAGACCTAGCTGGATAATCAGCTCTAATGTATCTTTTGGAGCAAAACTTAATATAAGACCCAGTCTTATTTTACTATAAGACCGGGTCTAATATAATATAGTATAGTATAGTATAGTATAGTATAGTATAGTATAGTATAGTATAGTATAATATAACATAATACCAGGTCTTATATTAATTATATTAATTTTTGCTCCAAAAGACGCATTCGAGCTCATTGTCCGGCTAGGTCTTACCTTCGGGGAAACACAGTACATGCATACATGCTTTAATCTGCTGCGATTAGGTAGACCTTTGGCACTTTTGCCCAAAGACCAAGCATTTCAGTGCCAGCCTCCTGCTTCCTACAGCTGCTGACTTCCCATGCTTAAGTAGTTAAATTTGGATCTGAGAAATTCACCTTGATAGATAAACTCAGGTCTCAGAGCTGGAAGAGGAAGAGACGAGCAGGCCGGCCTCTGCCGGTGCCCGAGGGCTCTGACTGCACGCGGACCCTCCTCAGAATCTTCCTAAACCCAGGACATAGCCTCTTCTCCAGTGGCCTCTGACCTTTGCCCTGAGGTACCCTGGCACTGAGTTCATTCCCTTTTCCCAGCCAATTCCCGGAGCAGGTGGGGCTTGCTTTGATGCTATGGGGAATGGGGTCAGAGCCAATAAACCCACACAATTCAGACAGGCATGAACTCTCCTATCGGCACCAATCATCTGCCTCGTTATGGGCTTCAACTGGTAACTGCTTGATAAGAGGCCAATAAAACCATAAACGAAGGAGCCAGAGTTTCATAAACAACCCCTCCCCACCCTGGACACACATGACCCTCTGCTGGGGACAAAGAGGTCAGGAACAGCAGGGCACGGGCCTCAGCCTTTATCTGAGGATACTGGGGAAAGGGTCTCTCGGGAGCAAGAAGAGGAGCTTGGGGCCTCTCAAGGCCTCGGTGTCAGGCGGCTCAGGGAGTCCTGTGAGAAGATTCCTTCTCCTGGGCTGTAACCACAACCATGACCTTTGTTCTGCCCTCACTATTTCTTTTCATCTGTTCTGGGTTGATCCCATGTTTCCACCCAGGTATGGTCATAGACGAGCCCTTTGCTAGGAAGGGCAGGCCAGCCTTTGTGCTTAAGCAGTGCTGGAGTGACATGCTGCTGAGGGCCATGACACTGGCATGAGAGGTTGACGCTCCCGCTCCATCTGGTAGACCTTCCCATTGAGTCCCATCCATGGGTCACCCTGTGCTAGGAGCTGCAGGAGGTCAGCGTGGGGAACATACTGCTGTGGTAAAATGAGGAGACAGAGCTGACGAGCGGGGGCTACAGTGAGCCGTTGGAAACTGAGAGCAGGAGACCTCAGGGCAGTGGAGAGCTTCCCGGGGAGGTGGGCGTGCTGGATCAGGGGGACGTGCAGGAAAGCGCACGTCTGGAGTGGGGCACAACGTGAGCAGCAGGGCCTGGGGAACAGTAAGGACCTTGGAGCCCCCGCACATTCTTCCTAGACATTGACAACCTCTGCAGGGCTCTTTCTTCCAGGGCCTGAGCTGTGTTGGCAGTGCCCAGTGTGGAGTGGGGGTCATGAGCGCCCTTTCTCCCTTTCCTCTTCCTGGGGACTGGGTTACTCTGGGGTCGGGAGAGGGGCAGGCTGAGAACTGCAGAAAACCTAGGGCTTGGTGTGACTGCGTTTGACCCACTCCTACAGATTGCTGACTTTGGCCTCTCCAACCTCTACCACCAAGGCAAGTTCCTGCAGACCTTCTGCGGGAGCCCCCTCTACGCCTCACCGGAGATAGTCAACGGGAAGCCCTACACAGGCCCAGAGGTGAGTGTCCACCCTCTGCTGCCAGCCTGCCTCATCTATTTCCTGTGACTTGAGCTCCTGTGAAATAGGTGGGTTGGTTTCCTAGTTATTCCCTTTCTCAGAGCACATAATGCAGCCCACCCACACCTCCTCCCAAAGTAGTGACTTGCCAGCTCTCCAGCAAGGACAGGCACAACTGGAACAAGAACTTAAGTCTCCTGACCCCTAGTCTAGTTCTGTGCCCCACACTATCCTGGTTCCCATCATCTCTCCCAGCACCCAGCCAGCCACTCACTCCTGGCCCTTAAAGGGATGACCTCACCACTGCTCTTGAGTGGCTGCCCTTTCCAAGGGGACGCAACACCTCTCCCCATGAGCCTTAGTCCCTCCTACAGCCTCACCCCTCTTTCCCTGGGTACTAGAGGGAGATGGTCCTCAGAAGCACTGACCTCTGAGTTCTCCACTATGTACCGCTTTCTTTTCTGGAGTGGAAGTGAGGCTGGAAGCCCTCCAGTCTGGGGCACGCAGGCATGCTTGCGGATCACCACCCCTCTCTCTCTCTCAGGTAGACAGCTGGTCCCTGGGTGTTCTCCTGTACATCCTGGTGCATGGCACCATGCCCTTTGATGGGCAAGACCATAAGACGCTGGTGAAACAGATCAGCAGTGGGGCCTACCGGGAGCCGCCTAAACCCTCCGGTGAGTGAGGGGTGTGAGTGTTCTCGTTCCGGCTGTGGGTGCCCTACGCTAATTCCTGAGGCAGGAGTGAAACGGTGGCAGTAAAGAGGAAAACCCACTGTAGATGAGAGTCCCCCCCCCCCCCCCCCCCCCCCCGTCATCGCTCTGTCTCCAATGTCTGTGACCTCTTAGGAAGGAGGGGATATCTCTCTTCCCTTATGGGCATGCTTTATTATATTTGGGAAGTGCTTGCTAAGGTCTAACTTAGATCCTCTTTACTACAGTTGTCTCCCTATTGCTTTTGTCCTCATCCTGAGAAATCTTTCCGTCCTTTCACCTAGGAAGTAGAAGGCAAGAAACAGGGTGTGAGAACCTTACATTACCGTTGAGCACAGTCCACACCCTCAGAGGGTTGCATTTCGGTAGGAAGAAGGAAGGTACACACTAACATCCAAGACGGATGAAGGGACCACAGTCCTGAGGGACGTGGGATAGAAAAGGAAATCGGCAGAATCCATGCAGGAAAGCGGGCCCCGCTGCGTGTGTGCAGAGCTCGAGGCAGGAGTGGACATATCTGACACAGGGATGAGCAGTATCTGAGCACAGACGGGGAGATGCCCCTTCTCCTGGCTGCCAACCTGAAGCTCCTGCATTTTGTCTTCCAGACGCCTGTGGCCTGATCCGGTGGCTCTTAATGGTGAACCCCACCCGCCGGGCCACCCTGGAGGATGTGGCCAGTCACTGGTGGGTCAACTGGGGTTATGCCACCTGTGTGGGGGAACAGGAGGCTCTGCACGAGGGAGGGCGCCCTGGCGGTGACTCCGGCCGGGCCTCCATGGCTGACTGGCTCCGGCGGTCCTCCCGCCCCCTCCTGGAGAACGGGGCCAAGGTATGCAGCTTCTTCAAGCAGCACACACCTGGAGGTGGGATCGTGGCCCCTGGCCTGGAGCGCCAGCACTCCCTTAAGAAGTCCCGCAAAGAGAATGACATGGCCCAGTCTCTCCAGGGGGACCCGGCTGGCGACCCCTCCCCTCGTCCTGGCAAGGGCAACCTCAAGCTACCAAAGGGCATTCTCAAAAAGAAGGTGTCTGCCTCCTCAGAGTGGGCAAGGGAGGACTCTGAACTCAGCACGGTCCCTGCGAGCCCAGGGCACGCTGCCCCCCTGCTTCCCAAGAAGGGCATCCTCAAGACGTCTCGGCAGCGGGAATCTGGCTACTACTCCTCTCCTGAACCCAGCGAGTCTGGGGAGCTCTTGGATGCAGGGGACGTGTTCATGAGTGGAGTCTCTGTGGAGCAGAAGCCCCCCCAGGCCTTGGGGCTGCTCCATCGCAAGGGTATCCTCAAACACAACGGCAAGTTCTCCCGCACAGCCCTGGAACACACAGCCCCCACCACCTTCGGCTCCTTGAATGAACTGGCCTCACCTTGCTGTCCATCCCAGGCCAGCCGCCCCTCGGGGGCTCTGAGTGAGGAGAGCATCCTGTCCTCTGAGTCCTTTGACCAGCTGGACTTGCCTGAACGGCTCCCTGAAGCCCCGCTGCGGGGCTGTGTGTCTGTGGACAGCCTTATGGGGCTTGAGGAGCCCACCTCAGAGGGCTCTGGAAGCAGGGGCCTGAGGCGCTGGCGCCAGGACTCCCTGGGGGACAGCTGCTTTTCCCTCATGGACTGCCAGGTGGTGACAGAGACCTACCGACAGGCACTGGGGGTCTGCTCAAAGCTCAGCTGAGGGTGGGGGGCATTATTCTAAGACGCACCTGGCAACTCCCTGAGGAGAGACTGCCTTCTCCCCAGCCTCCCAGGACCAGCATTCCAGCCCAGAAGGCTGAGATGGTTTGTAACTAAGCCCTGGGGAGGGCTGGATGTGGGAAATGGGCAAGTGAAATGCATTGAGGATTCAATGTCTTCAGCCCTGTCAAACCAAGAAGACAGAGGGGAAAAGAGTAGAGAAGTAGAGGGGAAGGCCCATGGCCAAGTCCGGGTTTTCTGTTTCACGTCCACATGGTCAGACCAGAGAAATCTGGAAAGAGCACTCTTGTCAGTACTCAACTCCTTTATTGCGATGAGTAAGTTCTGTGCGTGGTGCCTTCTTGCCACGGTGGGGATGGGAACTCCTCAGATACACACTCCCGTCCTCACCAGGCACTAAAACTGAAACATGGAACTCCCTAATGTGCCCGCATCATCCTGGAAACGTTCTAGAGTACCCTTTCTTATTTCTCCCAGCAGTAAGAGAACACGACCTCTTTCCTCAAAGGTTCTCCTTTCCCGTCCTGCAACCCTGGCCCAAGCCTCCTGGAGTTGCTGCTATGACTCTGAAAGACTTGAAAAGCCTCAGGCTGTTGGACTTCATCTCAAGGGGCTCAGATTCCCCTGGACCCCCACGTTGGACCTCAAAGACT
Source organism: Rhinolophus sinicus (assembly GCF_057876585.1). Lineage (NCBI taxonomy): Eukaryota > Metazoa > Chordata > Mammalia > Chiroptera > Rhinolophidae > Rhinolophus > Rhinolophus sinicus. The sequence continues at coordinate 23,210,510 of NC_142511.1, forward strand.
CTGAACTTCTCTAGCCTCCAAGCTGCTCCTGCTACTCAGAGTGGATGTGTCTATTTCTCTGGGCTTTCAGGACCCTAAAATGTCCTATTTATATTTTCAGCTCCGTGTTTTTCAAAAAGTGAATCTTACTGTTTTCAATAATGTGAATACTATGTTCTGGAAAGTCCACTATGACATCTAACTTTTGTGTATAGAGAGATATTTTTGCAATGATTCTCTGCTGATCCTGGGGGGAGGGGGATCTTTTATAAATCCCCAAGTTCCATTGCACTATCCGGAGGGGGTCTCTGGCTCCCTCATCCAGGCCCTGACTTTGTCTACCTGATGGTCCCTCTTCCCTGCTCTGTGGCCAGGAATAGCCATTCCATTGAAAACCAGAATGGTGATTGAAAATAACCTCTGATACTGTTTGAGGACCTGAGACACGGGTCTCTTTGAGCCTTCTCTTAACACACCTCCTGGACTATCACAGATGGGAAATAGAGAACCTGCTTAATAAAAATAAAGCACAACAGAAACCCAGCTCACAGCTCCGAAAGGTTCCTCATTGTATCTCCAACAGCAGTTCTGCCCGGTTAAGCGCACAGGTGGGAGAGCCTGGGCGGAGGGTCCCATTTGCACTTCCTGCCTTTGGCACTGAAGGGAGAAGTAGGCTTGGCAGTTTGTACTGCCCCACCATCCAGCTCGGTCCCCTGCTGCTTGAAGACACCCCCACAGCCTTTATTCTCTCCCTCCAAAGAAATCCCCATTCCTCAGTGCTAGGCAGCTGCTTCCCACTCCCTCCACCCCCACCGCATGACCCCTAGTGAAGTAAAGAATGCTTGGAATGCCCCCCCTAGAAGGCCATCCCTCTCAACCCCAGCAGAGCATTCCCCACCCGCTGGCCTGCTCCTTTGAGAAACTCTGGCATTACAAGGGTCGGGACAAAAGGGGGAATAAGGACAAAGTGTAGGCAAGCCGTGAAGCCATTGGCTCTGGTTTCAAGCAGGCTCCTTCCCCACGCCCTGCCCCCTCCTGGTTGGTGTTCACAGGCCCCCCCAAATATCCCCAGTCCTGGCCAGCTCCCAGCTCCACAGCACACCTGCTCTTCCGGGGTGGAGCACCTGGACCTTCCCTCCCTCTCCTCGCATCTAGGGAGCTGGGAAAGTCACTGAGTCGGGGGAAGAAGTGGGGTGTCAGGCATCTATGGGGTCAAGATGTGAGAGCAAGCAAATTGCTCAGGCTACAACTGGGATATTTTGGTCTGATATCTTTGAGGTCCGACTGAGTACCGAAGCTCTGGACTAGACTCTAAGTGGACACCGGGAAAACGTAAGGGAAGGTCTTTACACTCAAGAACCATAGAGTTCAGCTGTGGAGTTGGCTGCTGTGCTCCTTTATTCATTCAGCTCAGGAATCTAACTATTTTGTGCTAAGCTCTGGAGGACAGGTAATTGCCTCGCCTCTGGTGCAACACCAAAGATCTTAGCTTCAAGGAGGCTGCAGACGGGGAAGGCAGTATGCATAAAAAGAAGTAAACTGCAACAGAGAAATTGTCAGTTCAGATAACAAGGAAGGGGAATTGGATGATGGAAAAGAATTGCACCTTAAGAGATAATAGGGTCTACCATTTATTAAGTGCCTATGGATCAAGCATTTTATGTGGATGATCTCATTTAATGCTCATGATAGCCTTATTTGGTACAATTTTTATCATTCTTATGTTACAGAAGAAGAAATTGAGACTGGATGGGTGGGGAGAAGGGAAGACACAGTGAAGGAACAAGTGGAGAGGACGAGGGAGGCCACAGCTCCTGCTGGCTTTTCCCATCAGCACTATGGCAGCTGTCATTTCAGCGGAGCTGTCATTTCAGTGAAGGAGCGGGAACTCAAAGGTGTTCGGCCCTGAGATCTCTGTCCTAGTGACCTGCTTAAAATCTCAGCCAGGGGCTAAGGCAGGGGGTGACGTGGGGGAAGCCTGCTGGGAAAGGAGAACCGGGGTGGAGAAGATTAGCTAGCCCTACAGAGACCTAGACTCTGGCTGTGGATCCATGTGCGTGGATGACCCTTCCTCTCACCTGCCATGATGCTTCATACCAAAAGCATTCCAGAAGCAAACAGAGAGATGACGCTGGGCCCTGGGGGAGAATGCTGGAGCCCTAGGAATATTTAGTGCCACATGAGCGCTTCTGGAATGTGAATAACCCAGACAAAGACCAGGGCCAACTTTGAGACAGGAAAGGGCTTTTGGAAGTGAAGACAAGAAACATCTTGGTCAGAATCCTCTCCCATCCTCAGCCCTTTCCAGGAGCAAGACCATCCAAGCTGTCCCTGAGTGGAAGCCCCTTGGCTGAGTAGAACAGAGGCTCCTCTGTGTAAAGGGAGGGAAAACCCCACGGAATGTTAGCCTGTCTCCACAGCAGGATGACTGCTTCACTTCTTCCTGGCCCCAACAGCCAGGATGCCTTAAGCCCTTGCAGTGGGGCTCAAATGAAGGGAAAGCAGTAATTTAGATGCGTGGGGAGCAGTAGCCCCCTGCAAGGCACAGTGCCCACACCCCACTAGAGCTTTTGGGTCGGCTCTGCGAGTCAGAATCTGAAGACTGACTGGCAGCTGGAACATGTCTTGAAGACCGAAGACCCAGATGGATCCAGGACAAAGGATTAGCTAAAGAGCCTAGGCATTTTCAAGCAGAAGAGGAGACTGGGTGGCAGTGGGGAGGGGGGGTAGCACACAATCGATGACAGCGTGATCTGCACAAAGGAACAGATTTGCAAGTTCAGGGCTCAGAGAGGAGGACCAAGACCAATGGGTGGGGGCTACGGAGACCCAGAATTCAGCCTGTAATGCAGTCACCGACATAATGTCTTTATTCATTCCTTCAATAAGGAGTGCCTACAGTGTACACTGTTCTATGCTCTGGGGATACATTCGTGAACAAAACTGACGAAAATGTCCACCCTCACAGAGCTTCCATTCTAGTGGAGGAAGCTGGACAAAGCACTAGGTATAATAAGTAAATCAGATAGTATATCGGCAGGTCATGAGTATTAGGAGAATGGGGATGGGGTATTGGGATGGAGGGGGCAGGGAATACAATGTTAAATAAGGGTGATCAGAGGAGGACTCACGGAGAATGTGGTATTTGTGCAAAGACCTGAAGGAGAGGAGAGAGCTAACCATTTGTATACTTGGGGGAGCAGTGTCCCAATGGAGGGAGCAGCCAATACAAAGACCTTCAGGTAGGAGCAGGTCAGGCAACTTCTCCGTGGGGCTGGAGAAGAGTGAGTGAAGGAGAGAGGCGCCAAGAGAGGTGAGAGGGGGGAATAGATCCCACTGGGCCTGTGAGCGATGGCTTTTATTCTGAGCAAAATGGAGAGCCGGTTTTGAGCAAGGGGAGTGGCATGATCTGACTTTCAGTTGTTTGAGTGTTTTTTTTAATTCCTCTAGCTGCTTGTTGAGAAGAGCTGGGGAGAGGTCAACTCCATGATTTTTGGCCTGAAGGACTTGAAGGATAGTGTCCATTCGCTAAGAAGAGAAAAGGTTGCAGGTGGAGTGGGAAACTGGGAGGACTTAGGCCTCGAGTGGAGATAAGACGCGGAAGGCGCTGCAATTTGGGGAAGAGATGAAAGCTGGAGATAGAGATTTAGTTGTTGTAGCTAAAAGGAATTTCTGCTGTGGGTGGAAGTCAGACTAGATAACCTCGGAAGTCCCTGAGTTGTGCCGTCGAGGATGTTATCGAATGGGGAAGCAGTTGTTTCCTTAGCTGATCAGTAGCTTATTAAAGATTGACGGTGAGGGATGTGGGTGGTGCTGAGCTGGGGAAGCCGATTTTCCTGACTTGGATTGGCTCTCTCCTCCTGGAGAAGTCCACCGAGCTTTCTGTTAGGGAAGGGAGAGATTGGGGGGGAATTTTCTTCGCATAGTTGAAACTTCCTGAGACTCAATTTCCCCATCTGTCCTGTGAGGGGGCTGTATGTACTAAAAGGCTTCTCAAGACCCTCCAGCTCTGAAACTCCATGGTTGAACATCTTGAAAGTCTTTCACAGATTTTATCAGGACATGAGAAATGTCACCCTTGGGCCCAGGCTCTGCCTCTAACCTTGGCAGAGGGGGCGGGAGAGGCCTCATACAACCGAAGACCCCAGAGGATGAGCCAGTTCTCCAATTCCCAGTCTTCTTCCTGTGTTTCTGAACTTCCTGTTTCAGGTCACTAGGGTGCTTGAGCACAGCCCACTAAGGGCCTGGGAACCTGCATTGTCACAAGCCTGGCAAGTGGCTCTGATCACACTGAAGTCTGAGAACTTACTCCAAGTGAGGAGCTTTAACTTTTACCTGCCTCTCAGGAGCTGCTGACCTTAGAGGACTTGCACACCACCTCAGAGAAGGGCAGGCAGCTTCTCTTTGGGATACAGATCTCTCGTCCAGTCTCTTTTTCTCTTTCCCTTTCTCTTTTTTGTCTCCCCCCGCCCCCCATTCTACCTCTTTTGGCCCTAAAATCCTCCCGCGCCTGCTTCTCCGGAAAGGACTTCCCCAAGCTTATCAGCAGGCTCCTCCCTTCCTTCTCTCTCGCCTCCAACCCTCTCCCACAGCGAATCCTGCCTTCTCGATTCGACCCTATCCCCTCTCCGGGGCTGTTAGGTCATGCTCCGGGAATGAGTCATCTTAGGTGGGGAGGGGCTTCAAGTCCATAAATGGACAAAAATTCAGATTTCAGGTTTCAGTCTCCTGGAAAAGGCCAGTCTCTCCCCTCTATCCCCTCCCCAAAGGAATTCCCCCTGAGGAATGGAAGGCGGCTGGTCTGGCTTTGACCAATGGAGTTCTAAAAACAGCAGAGCTTTTTAGGAGATAGGGTCAGTCTGACTCAGCTTCCGTGATATACAGACACTGCCGGCCAGGATTTTCCCAGCCCAAGATTTTCCCAGCCCAAGAGGCCAAAACCCCGTTTCCGGGTGGAAGTGTTCAGCTCTGCCTTTAGAGTTGAGGGCCCAGCCAGCACCATCTCCTCCCCGCTCTGCATCACTTTCTCCTCATGTTGAGAACGGCAGCTCCAGGCTGCACTGACCTGGGCTCTGGACTGTGGGGCACTCATCAGTGCAGCAGGTCTGACCACCTGCCCCACCAGGAAGCTGGGGAAAGGGTGTGATGAACTTTCAAAGCTCCCCCAGCTGTGCTGTGGCTCATCCTCCTGGCCTGGCCTGCAGGGTCTCAATCTTCCTGATCCCTGGCTGCGGTCACTGTTGTGTCCAGCAGGAAGGTCCCTGGCTGGTAGCGCAGGTCAGTCACTGGCATGGATCCCTCATCCGCTAATGCACCTCTGGCTCGCTCTGCCTGGCAAGTCTGGTGCCCACTTCTCTGTGAATGGGAAAGCCATTGGAGAGGTCAGGCTGTACCTGGGGAGAGTAGGCTGGCCCTTCAACAGAGGCTCACATGGTGACCAGGTCTCCCTTGAGACCTTTTAACAATTCAGAAGCCGGGCCTCACTTTGCTGCTCAGAAACCTTGCTTGCCACAGGCTTAGGAGACTCTGGGGAAGACACAAAGCTCCAGGAGATGATGGATATAATCAGAATGCCAATTCATTAATTTACTATGAAAAATATAACTGCTGTCAACCCCACCAGATACTTGGATTTGCTGATGAGCACGTTCCCTGTATGTTGGCAGATTCGCACAAGGGGAAGCTCAAGTTCAGTGGACAGGTTACTCAGCATGGAAGCTGAGCAAGGAGAGCGAACTGAATGGTCGTCTCTGCAGGGCAGCCTCTCCTCTGCAGGATGCACTAGGTAGCCATGGTCAGGACGCCCTCCCCCAGCACAGCTCTGGAGAACACTCCACACCCCACATATTTGGTGCCACAGAGACAACTTCCGTGGCTTAGCACATTCTTTCTCTAGGCAGAGCTGCAATTACTTAGTGGGTCACTTTCACAGTCCACTCACACCAGTCATGTTGCTGCAGGGAATAAATGGGATGATGCATGAACATGCTTTGTAAGAAATACCTCACCACAGAAAACCTAAGGAATGAGCGTAAGTACTCAATAAATGTTTACTAAGGTGCCTCTTCCTGCTCTCCTGGCCTCCCCTTATAAAGGGTATTCTGACTGTTAAATCAGTGAAAACCCCTCCCCTAATAAACCACCAACATGTATTGAGACCTTACTATTGTTCTAGGTGCCATGAAGAATACAGACACAACAAAGGCATAGTCCCTTCCCTCAAAGAATGTATATATAATAAAGTTGAAGCTATAAACTGACACCCACAGAATGATCATGAATAGCACAAAGGTGAGTGTGTGAAGGCTGTGTGTCCGGTACAGAAAATGTGTGAAATGCTCAAATCTCATTGGACTTGGGTGTAACGGGATCACTGGTATAGATGTGGGATAGATCATTCATTGGATGATTTGGGTCCGACTCTTTGGTCACTGGATTGGTCAGTAAAGGAATAAGCCTGCCTGACTCGGGGTGCTAGGAACGTAGGCCATGAGGCTGGGTCTTACTTGAGGCCCCTCACCTGAAATATGAGTCCAGCTGTCCTTCCTCAGAGCCAGTGTTAGTCTCGCTCCTGCCAAGCATCTCAGAAAATGACAGTAAGGGTCAGAGGAAGAACAGATACACGCCAGGCAGGAATGAGGGATAGAGCTGGTGAGCTCCCTCCCTTGCCAGCCGTGGTTGGGTGGGGGTGTGTGACACTCATGTCTCTCCCGCTCTCTCATTAAGCCATACTTAAAGACATTTGCAAAAAACGTAGAACAATGGTCCTCTTCTCACTAATAGCTTTTGTTTTGGAAAATATGGTTCTTTAAATGGTCGTAAAAATATATTAACATAAGATTTATCGTCTTAACCATTTTTAAGTTCAGTAGTGTTAAGTATATTCACTGTTGGATTCTTAAATCTCCTTCAGCATTCAGTCTGTTGTAATATGACACACCATGAAGCCCCTGGAAAATTCCACTGTGTATTACTCATATGAGAGAATGAGAGTGAAAAAAGCAAATGATGTTTTCATATTATTAGTAAAACAGTTTTGACCTTGCATATCCTCTGAAAGGATTTGGGGAACACCATCAGGGGTCCCTTGACAACACTTTGAGAACCAATGCTCTAACACAATGTCAGAGACATCAGGGGTGATCAGGGCCAACTCCTTTGCCTCTTAAATTAACTTGAGGTGGGGATGGTATGACACCACACACATAATTTAGTGTGAGTCCAAGCTGGCTCTTATTTCTGATATAGGTAGCGGGGGTGGAAGGCTGGATCTTGCCAGTGCCTTAGTAGGGATGGAGAAATGGGTCTAGAAAGACTCTAACCCAAGGCACCTGGGCCTGGGACACAGACTGTGAAGTGGAGCCGGCTGACTCGGCTGAGAAATTGGACCAACTCTGCCTCATCTTGAGGCTTTAAGAAGCATCTAAAGATGCTTCCCTATAGGCAGGGAAAAAAGAATGAATGAGCCTAGTGGTAGCTCTGGCTCCTTGGAAACTGGGTCAGTGAGCCAGTTGCTTGCTGTCCCAACCCACCCCAACCACGGCTGGCAAGGAAGGGAGCTCACCAGCTCTATCCCTCACTCCTACCTGGCGTGTACCTGCTCTTATTCTGACCCTTATTGTCATTTTCCGCGATGCTTGGCAGGAGCGAGACTAACACTGGCTGTAAGAAAGGACAGCTGGACTCATATTTCAGGTGATAGGCCTCAAGTGAGACCCAACCTCATGGCCTACGTTCCTAGCATTCCGAGTCAGGCAGGCTTATTCCTTTACTGACTAATCCAGTGACCAGAGTCGGGACCGAAATCATCCAGTGGATGGTCTCTCCCAAGTCTATACCACTGGTCCCGTTATAACCAAGTTCAGTGGGAGTTGAGCATCTCACATTGTCTGTACCAGAAAGGTTTTGTTTATATAAATATATAATTGAGTCATTACTGTAATTTTTTAACTTATTTTAAAATAAATTAATAATTATTTTTAAAATTTCTGTTTTAATTTCTAATATGCAAAACATTAACTCACCCACATAAAAGCTCTTTGAGTATCCACAGTAATTTTTAAGAGTGTAAAGGGGTCCCGAGACCAGAACATCTGAAAATTGCTGCTCTGGTGAGAGGGAATACAGCAGGTATGGTGACCAGATAAAATGCAGGGTGGCCATTTAAATGTGAATTTCAGATAAACAACAAATAATTTTTAGCATAATATTGCCTGGGACATGCTACACTAAAAAAATTGTTGTTTATCTGAAATTCAAATTTAAATGGGTGTTCTGAAATTTTATTTGCTAAATTTGGCAGCCCTCCGGGCAGGAAAGATTTAGGTGAGATTGAGGACATCGTGGGTCGGACATTGAGATTCTGACCCAGGAAAGGATGGAAAATTCCCTATTCGGCACAGCTTTAAGCAAAGAGTGTGTCTGAGGACCTCCATGGCAGGCCTCTAAATGTGTAGGGCTCCAGGACTAGATCCTAAAGGAACAAACCTCTTCCTTGAGCTGGCCCAGGACTCAGCCACCCTCCCAGAGACCCAGACAGCCAGGGGATAAACACAAGAAAAGGACAGTCCTGCTGTTGTTGTTAATTAAAAGGGGGAAGTGACACCAGTGGGTGAAGGGTGAGTGGGGGCGGGGAGGATGCCAAAAACATGAGGTTCTGCTAAAAATAGTTGTGGTTTGAGTGGGGGTGAGGGTTGTCTGGAGGCTAGGGGGTGAATCAAATAGTCTGGGTGGGGCTGTGCAGTTACAACCCAGGGGGAGGGGTGGGGCTTAGGGCTTCAAGCCAGGTGGCAGGAAAACCTAAGAAGCACATTTGGGGATGGAAATAAATAGTGACAAAGAACTGGCCTCAGGAGCAGCCCAGAGGAGAAATGCCATCCCTCCCACGTTAGCATGGGAAGCTGTAAGAAGCTCTTTCCATTAAGAGAGACAGGGGTGACCCAGAAATAAGACCGCAGTGGGCTGTAGTGCATGTTTTTTCTTTAACATGTACTGAGCATTTACTGTGTATTTGGCATTGGACCAGGCCATGGAGATCCTGAATGGAGTAAGATGTGGTTCCGGCCCTCCAGGGCCTGGAAGACCAAAGGAGAGGACAGACGCACAAAATCAATATGAATTCATAAATTTATTGCAACAAGAGTGAATAATCAAAGGTTGGAGCAGCAAACCTGAGCCCCTCCCTCAGTGACTCCCCAGGTCCAGGCTACCAAGCAAAGAGGAGGCAGAATCTCTTAGCTGCCTGAAGAGCAACGCTCTGAGCTCTGGACACCTTTTCTGCCCATTTTTGCCAACTGTTTGGAGCAAAGAGAAATAATCTAGTTGGGGAAAGACAAAAACGACAGTTTCCTCAACCTTCTCTCTCCCATGTCAGAGCCTGGGAAAAGCTGTTAGATGCTTCTTCAGAGGGTTTCTAAAGGCCACTGTTGGCTTCCAGTTAAGGGGCGGCAGTGAGGGGGCTGGCTGTCTTTGACCATGGTTTTGGATCCAGCTTGAAGCCACAGAGCAAGTGAAAGCAAAAGCAGTCCATCATTTCTAGTGTCTAGAGCTTACTGAACAAACAGGGACTGAGCCCCTCTTGGTGAGATACTGAGTCCCAAGTTGCAGCCTGCTAAGGACACGGGGGTCAGATACTTGTCGAGGACACAGAGGGGTCAGATAATGACCAGACAGTGTCTGAGTGGGATCTGAACACAGGCCATGTGGAGGGAGCACCGCACTCAGCCACGGGGAAAGCTTCATGGGATGGGGGCGGGGGGGGGGGGCGGGATGAGCTGGGTCTTGCAGGCTGAGAAGTTTTCTGGGTCAAGTAGAGGGGTTTTAGGGAACAAGAATTTCTTGGAAACTTAAACACTGACCTCAGATAGTCAAGTCTGGTACCTGTATATAAACCTCATACACTCAGACACAGTCTATATCCTGAGTTCCACCCCTTCCCTGGCCACATTTTATTCTCCTGGGTGTATGTTCCTGTCAAGAGAGGTGTCTGTACTCTTGGGAGAGGCAGGGGCCAGGGAGTCTTTCTTTGTCCCCTGGGTTCCCAGGCTTCAGGCTCCAGGCCTGGTTTCTGCCCTTTTCCCTGCCGTCCCACAAGCCGCAGCCTGACAGCCTGGCCCTTCTCTGTCTTTGCCAAGAGGAAGGCTGCTAGAACCACAGCTCACCACAGAAGTCAGCCTGGGTGTGGAGCAGCAGCACGACCAGTCTTCTCAGCGGCCAAGTAGCCAATTCTCCATTGCGTCTTCCCCACTGGAGAGCAGATTATGTTGGGCTTCTCTGAGGCCCCATGTGTATAGAAGAGTCTGGTGTGACGTTGCCCACACTGGCTGTGTGACCTTGGGCAAGTCACTGCACCTTTCTGGGCCTTGACCTCCTATTTGTTCAATTATAGTCTGTATCCTAGGGTCTGTCCTAGGCGATGTATGTGAACACGCTTTGCGAGCTGTTGAGCACAGCCCTGGTCTGAGAGGTTATTACTTTGACTTTGCCCTGGGCCCCATAGTTTGAACAGGGAGGCTAGCTCAAGAGTTTACTTTTCAGGCATCAACTTCCAGATAGGGATTCCTCACCTGGGGGCCAGGAATGGTCTGCAGGAAGTCCTGGTGCCATTTGCAGAACTTTTGAGCAAGTGCATTTTTCTGGGAAGAGGATGGAGTTTTCCATGAGACCCTCAAGGAGGGGGTCTCATAAATGAAAACTTGTTAAGAAGCACTGCCTGAACTGTGGGGCTCCTTCCATGGGGAGTTGTCTGCAAGGGAACCCCCTTACCAGGCAGGTAGAGGGGCCTCCAAATTTGGAGGCAGCAGTAATGCAGGCTGGCGTGACCCATGCATATCCATTCAACATGGACATTTGACAGCACCATGCCAAGGAGGTGCTTCCTGAGTCCGAGTTCCGTGCAGGCCAGCAAGACAACAGAACTCATGGCATCTACATTGAACCAGAGTCTAGGACGTGACATTTCAGAAGCGCCTTCCATACTGGACTGGCCTTGGCTGGAACACCATGCCCCGTTCTAGATACCAGGTTACAAGAAGAACATGGATACATGTAAATGTTTCAAGAGGACACAGGCCAGCTGTCAAAAGGTCCTGAAAACAGTTTCAGGAGAAATGATTGAAAAAAATGAGAATATTTGGCTTGGAGCAAAGAATTGTGGAGTAGATAGGGACTCGAAGTAGACATTCAATTCTTGAAGTGCTGCCTAGTGGATTCTACAGGGAGGTAGATAGTAACTCAGCAAAAGAAAATATTTTCTAACAGTAAGCTCTGTCCTCATGGAGGGAATGGACAACCCCATATACTTGGTCTTTTGGAAGGGAATACATGTGAGGCAGGGTCTAAGTTCCATCCTGGAAGAAGATGAAGAAATGTCAATAACAACTCTTCCCCTGGGACTCAGGGAGAATGGGTGTTGCCTTGTGGAGGGGAGCAGAGTCAGGGCAGGGAATGTCAGGCCAGGTCTGGGCCCATGTGGCCTCTGTCTGCTCTGCTCTGACTGCCTGGATCTGCTGCAGTCAGCACCCCCCGCCCCCCATGGACCCTGATGTGATGCCCTGAGCAGGGAGCAGGGCCAGGTGCAGAGGGAGGAAGCTGGTGGTGAGGAGGGCTGGTCTCCGGCCCCCTGGGGAGACAAGCTGGGCTGTCCTGGGCCGTAGCAGGAGGGGATGAAAAGATGGCCCCTTATGAATCACCCATGGCCATTGTCTGCTCCGCCTCCCTCTGGGGGGAGGGCAGCTGAGGCAGACAAGGCCTCTGGCTAGCCAGGCCCCTCTCCTGTTCTCACAACTCTGGGGGAAACTGGGGTTTGGTCCCCTGGCCCGTCTCATCCACCACCCAGCAAGGAAGAGCTGGGGAGCTGGCATTGGATGGATGACGAGGGGGAGGGTGTCCATTTCTACTTACTCCTTGCTAAGAGCCCAGAGGCTCAGCCTGTGAGAGAAGCTGCCCTGCCCTGTCTGGCACAGCAGAGGAAGCTGGCAGGCGTGCCCCCGCTCTAGTGATCACACCTGGGCCTGAGCGGCACACCCAGCCCACCACACCCTGCCTAAACCTCCTTCCAGACCTACTCTCACCAAGCAGGCCTATCAAGCACCCGACCCTACCTCAGGGCCCCAAGGGATCCCGGGGAGAATGAGGGTAACTCAGGGTCAGTGCCCGTAGGTGCCACACCTGTCCCTTCCCAGGGCCTATTCTGGGGGGAGGGGGCAGAGCCACCTTCATGCCCCCCATCAAGCCCAAGTCTGGGTCCTTGATGCCTCCTGGGGTTGGAGGTCACAGAAGCTCAGAATGACAGGCTGCCAAGGTTGCTATACGCGTGGGGAAACGGCGGTCCGCAGAGAGCAGACACGCAGCAGATGTGCAGTGGGAAGCTGGGGAGGGAGGCCGTGGTCGGGGACTGCTGCCCTCTCAGGTTCCAGCAGGTCTCAACTTGGGACACGGCTGAGCTTTGGGGTCACCTTACAGTTGCTGCTGCCTCCCTTGCTTCTTTCTTTGGCTTTGGACCCGAATGAAGGTGTCCTAGAGCTGAGGGTTGAGGGTAAGAAAGGGGTTGCCTTGTAGGGGAGCAGCGTGGGCTTTGGAGCTAAACAGACACAGGTTAGAACCTGGATCCTTCTACGTCCTACCAGCAGGACCTTGAGAGGTGTCTAGGTCTCTCTGAGCCTCAGTTTTCCCATCTGTAAAATGACAATAACTATCTTGACGTGAAATATTTTTATGTCTATCATCTCATTTAATTCTCACAGCAACACTCTGAGTTAGATATTGTCTCCATTCTTCAGATGAGAAAATGGAGACTTAGCGTGGTTAAATACCTGTGACCGTCTGATCCAAGACCCCTGCTCTTTTAAATCTTTTTTTTTTTTTACTTTTATTTATTTAAGTGTGATTTTCCAGGAGCCATCAGCTCCAAGTCAAGTCGTTGTTTCAATCTAGTTGTGGAGGGCGCAGCTCACAGTGGCCCATGTGGGGATTGAACTGGCAACCTTGTTGTTAAGAGCACCGCGCTCTAACCACCTGAGCTAACCCCCCCCCAAGACCCCTGCTCTTGACAGCTCTGCTATTCTGCTGCTGCCCCCGGGTCGGCTGGGAGAGATGACGGGGGTAGGGGTGAGCAAGATGAAAGGACACAGTGCCCCTTCCCCTGGGCCTTCTCTGGAGCAGGGAGCATGGCTGTGTGCAGGGAAGGGAGAGAGGGGCTTCTGGTGCAGAGGGTGCTAATGAGGGTCCAAAGCAGAAGCCCCTGAGAGGACCGCTGAGTGCAAGGACTCCCCCTGAAGACTCAGCTGCCCTGGGGCACTTTGGATGAGTGAAAGGGGCCGGACTGGAAGTCTTGGAGGCAGATAAGGGCAAAGCGGTGAAATGGAGATTCTGTGGTTACAGTCGCCCCTGGGCTGAGGGAGACTCAGACTTAGTATATATTTGGACAAATATATGCCAACGGCTGACAGCACTTTCCTCTGGGAGGGGATCTTGAAGGACAACATGTTTACTCTCTATGCCTCTACATTGTTTGCATTTTTTACAATGACTGTGCATTATTTGAATTTTCTTTGAAAGGAAGAATAAAGACTGGAAGGGCATATGTCAAATGCTAGTAGTCAGGGGAGGGACTACCTGTGATTTGAGCTCCCTTGTTACATTTTCTGCAAGAAACATGTATTATTAACAACACTCAGAAAAATACTTTTCGAATGAGATTATACATGTAACATGTCTAGAGCAGCACTATCCAAACAGAACCTTCTGCCGTGATGGAAGTACGCTCCGTCGGTGCCACCCAATACAGCCGACACCAGCCACATAGAAATATATTTTTAATTTTATTTAATTTTGACTCATTTAAATTTAATGTTAAATAGCCGTGGCTTGCAAAGGTCCAATGAGACAGACTGCGAATGATGACACTCGGTCTTAGGATGAGCTTCCTGCCCTGTCACCATCTAAGCCTGTCCTGACGGGTGCTTTCCCCACTACCTTCTCTCTCCTCCCTGGCTTCAGAGCTTCCTCTCTTCAGGGTGGAGTCACGGCCCCTCTGCCTCCCTATACATCCCCTTAGCTTCCTCTCCGACCATGTATAGCACACAGGGATTCCTCAGTTACACCCGTCCGGATGTGTGTGTCCGTGGTGGTGATATCTCCTATGACACCACGTCACTGTGGTGATTTGGGCAAGTCATCTCCCCTTTCTGGGCCTCCGTTTCCTTATCTGTCTAATGGGAGTATTGGCCAGAGAGTCCATAAAGGTCCCAAGGCCGTTCACCTAGATGCTGAGGTCATGTGGTGAGATCACTGGGCATGGCTGGGTATCCTAGGCACTGCTGGGCCAGAGAGACATACAGGAAGTAACAAAAAGGACTTTCTGGCTGGAAGGCTTATGAGGCTCTGGGATGGGTGAAAAATGTATGACGAGGGGTGTGTCATCGAGAGAGGAGAACTTTGCCAATTCAGCTCCCTTCCGGCAGTTAGCTGCTGTTCATTAGATCATAACTCCATTTTAGCAAGTACAGTGGTACCTTGGTTTTCGAACATAATCCACGAGTTCTGAAACGTTCGAAAACAGCCGACAGCGAGGCCTCAGGATCTTGCACTCAGCAGAGGCCGTGTGACATGTTCGACTTCTGAGTCGTGTTCGAAAACCGAAGCATTTACTTCCGGGTTTACAGCGTTCATAAACCAAAATATTTGTCAATGGAGACATTCAAACACCGAGGTACCACTACACTAGGCTTTACTGTCATTAACCCATTTTTCTGTGTTTCAGGATAGATTTGAAGTGTTCAACGAGAAAGCGTTTGTCTAGTTCACCCCAGCATCTTCCATGTTTTACACAAAGCAGATGTTCATATGGCTGAGATGAATGGGTGAATAAATGGGTCCTTTGGACCCCCCAACCTTTCCCCTGTGAGGTTGGCATTGGGTTCTCTGGTTTAAAGGACCCAGACTTGGAAAAAACTTGAAAGTCAATGGAATTTGTAGAAGTGTTGTCTTCCCTTTCTGCCTCTTTGAAAGTGTTTTCTCCTCACGCCCGCCCACAAACCCTAACCTCTTCTCTGGCAGAGTAGAGAAAGTGTTCAATGAGGTAAACTAAGTCATACTAAGATGTGAATTGCTCAAGGCTTAGCCCTCCTGCGTTTGTACAGGAAGTCGTGTTGATCTAACTGTGGGTGCCAGCCTTCAGTATGGACCGCGGCATTGCCAGCAAGCCGGCGTCTGTCCGTGGTCTGCAGTTCACCAGCTGCGTCCATGGTTAAGTTGCCCTCATCTTTAGAGGCTCAATTTGATCATCTGTAAAATGGGGTATAAGGACACCTCTCTAGCCACCTCCTAGGGATGTGGTGCAGAGAAAATGAATCAGTGCACAAAAAAAGCACTTGTAGCTACAAGGTCCCAGACAGACAAAGGGATTGATACTGCCATGACTCTGGCTTGGAGTGGGGCCTTCCCACACCCTCAGATAACACCTCAGTAGATGATGGCTTTGCAGAAGCTACCTCCTTTTTAATCTCCCAGCTGCCAAGCAGAGAAGAGAACACAGGTATCTCTTTCATCTTTAGCCCCACCCCCGGGAGAAGGTGAGGACTGCCTCGAGAGCTTTGGAGCCAACCTCCCTCCTCCCACTCACCTAAAGACACTTGGGGCCCCACAGCCTGGGCACCCACCAGTGTGACCCTCTTATGGTTAGAACAGCGGTCCCAGACCTCTTGCTGCTCCCGCCGCTCAGTCAGCACGCGTTCCTTCTTACAGACCTCACTCAAGCCGAGTCTTCCCGCCACAGGGCTAGGAGCTACATGCAGAGAAACCTTCTTGGATATTTCCAGAGACTTGCTAGCCTTGTCAATCTCTCCATCCTAAATTCGCCATTTGTGTGGAGATGGGGACACTGAGGCCCAGATAGGTTACATGATCTGCTCTGTATCACACAGCACATCTGAATGTTAGCCAGTGTTTTTCCTTTCCCTTCTCTCCCAAAGCTCCCCTTCCCTTCCCTTTTGTTTCCAAGCACAAACCACCCCTCTGAAGACCCAGAAGTTTCTGGGGTGGGCGTCTCTGTCCCTCTCTGAAAGATATCCTCATTCCCAATTCCTCTTGTTGGAGTGGACTTGGAAGCGCCTTCCCCTGAAACAACCGCATACCCTCTCATGCCATGGACAGATGCCTTTTATGCCACCGCAAACCCAGGACCCGACCAAAACCATTCCCTGCAAAGAAACACTGTCCTTCCTTGCCTCTTAGCCATCCCCAATGCGACGAGAAACCTCCCCATAGCTCCCCATCAGAATAACGGTCTCCCTTCCTGGACCTCTCACCCCAGCCCCTGTTGCAGCATTTATCTCTGTCTGTGTCTATATCAGAAGTGTGTGTGTGTGCGTATATGCACGTACACACATACACACACACATGAACACATACACGCGTACTAGTCTGTGAGCTCTGTGAGGGCAGGGACCATGTTTTGCTTTCCTTTGTGTCCCCAGTGCCTGGCACAGAGCAGGTGCTCCAAACCATGTTTTTCATATTTATTTGAACCTACAGCTGGGTGGTTTGGAGGCTACACACCTGGATTCTGGGCTGCCAACTATGGTGAGAGCTCCAACACCAGCAGAGGAGGAAACAGAGGAAGGAATGGGCCCCCTCCACAGTCCCTTCCCCTCAGCAGCCACGCTGCCTGCCGTCTCTCAGGTCTTCCCATCCTTGGCCTGGCCGGGCCTGGCTGAGATGAGGAGGAGGGGAGCAGTCAGAGACACATAACATGTCTATGTTGGTGACTTGTCTCTTGCTCAAGGTCATTTAATGCCCAATTTCATGGGAAATCCTCTCTTCCTCACCTCCACCCCAAATCTGGGTGCTTGGAGCTGTCCTCAACTAGAGAAAAGAACATGGGGACCCAGTGCCAGGTAAAAGTGGGTGGTTTCTTACCTAGAGCTGGGGACCCAGGAGGGTGGCACTGAAAGAACTCAGCCTTCTCTAGGAGACCAGAGAACAGAGCCCTTAAACCAGCCAGAGACCCAGATCTTCCTAAAGCGTTCACTGGAGTGTTATCCCCAGTGAGCTCAAATTGCAAGAACAACCAAAGTTAGGCAACAAAAGAGCCTTTAGGTGGGAGGTTGCTGGGCGGCAGAGCTTGTGGAATCTCCTCTGGGTGCTTTTGGAAGTAGAGCCAACGTGGTGGGTGGCTGCCTAGAGGCAGGGGCATGGCGGAGGTGGCCTGCCCAGCACCCCTGGGCCCAGGATGCCTCCCTTATCTGGACAGTTGGCCTTGGAAGGGTGGGGGTCCAAAGGAAGGTCTCAACTGCTGGGGTGGGAGAGCTTTTCTGGGAGGACCCAAGTATGGCACACACCAGCCTGGACTGAGCTTCTGGCTGGCTGGGTGGCTCAGGGCCTGCTGACAGGTCTGGATGTGCTGGGGCAAGTCTCAGCCTTCCCTCCCTCCTCACCACCATCCCAGCATGTCTGGTGGAGCCGGGTTTCCTCTTTCTATCTCCATATAGAAGTTGGCTACAACCGTTCAGGCCAAGAGGTAGAACCCTCAGTGGGGACCTCAGATGGCCCAGCAGCATTCTGACAGGTATTGCTCCTCCTGGGGACAGACCCAGGGGTGGTGGGGGGCAGGTACCGAAATCTGACATCTCCTCTGAGCCTTCGGAGTGGCCTATTGGGTAGTACAGGTATCATTATCGTGTTTCTGATGAGGAAACAGGCCCATGACCTCACAGCCAGTGAGTGTCCGAGTCTCGGGGCTCAGACCTGGGCCTGTTGATGCTGGTTGCCAAGCCCACGCTGGGGCCCCTGGTCTGGAGGAGGCGGACCCCATGCACGGATCTCCTTGCAGCACAAGGTGTACAGGCAGGCCTCATCAGTCCTCTCCCAAGCTGGAGCTGACCCCTTGGGACTGGGCCGCCTTCTCTCTGAGACTGGGGGGAAAGGCCTCTGGAATAAGCAGGCTCTCAGCTCCAGGGGGAGGGAAGCGGTGAGGGGCTCCACTGCGCCTTCAGGTGTCGGAGACCGAAACGCCCTCGGTCCCCCTCAGCCTGTGCATTCTGCAGGGTCTGCTTAGACTTCTCTGAGCAGTTCTTCCGATGCGAACATGTCCCTGAATTAAAGAAAAAGGACTAGTCATAATTGCCTTAGGCTATTACCTTATTAGGTTTTAGGCACCATGCTGACGACTTGACCTGCAGAATGTCCTTTCTCCTGCCCCCTACACCCACGAGCCAGATGTCATTTGCTTCCCTACTGGCAGATGAGGAAACTGCTGTGAGAGCAGTTGCACTGAGATTTGAGCCCAGATCTACCGGTTCCAAAGCCCATGCTCTACATATTGGGGTCTGGACTTCACTTAGGGGACCCATCACTGACGGGGAAATGAAGCCTGATACGAGAATCTCTCCAGGTGCCCTGGCAACAGCTCCCCTCTTCTCATACCCTGTGGCTCCAGGTCTCTTTCCCCCTCCTTCCCCACCCTGGAATCACCCTGGAGTAACCTGGAGAGCAGAGTGAATTTACCCCCCTCTGCCCCTGCTCTGCTGAGGACTCCGGTGTTTGCTCAGGCTGTACCTGCAGCAGCTCCACTGTTTGCATGAGTGCAGTAAATGTGCCGGGCTCCAAGCCATCCACCTGCCCAAGTGCTGCTGGAATGATAAAGCCCCAAGTCCAGGCAGAGAAGTCTCAGCTGACCCCAGCCTGGGTGGGCCAAGGTTGCGAGATACGCTGGCCTGGCTGATCTCTCTGAACCTCAAGGTGCGGCCCGGGCCAGAAGCACAAATGCTTGGGAAGGAGCCTGCCTGTTGGTCCTGCAGTCTGAAGGACCGTGGTCCCTGCAGCGGAGATCACCCTGTGAACCCCTGGGGGGAGAGGGAGGCAGGTCCAGAGTGGAGGCAACTCACCCCCTTTTTATAGAGGGAAGAGGCTCGGATACATACAAACAAGGAAGCGTCAGCGACCATCAGAGGAACAAAACCCACTCCCAGTCAGGGCACGGCTTTACCAGACGCCCGTCGCCACGACGAGGCAGACATGGAACCTACGCTGCTCAGTCCTTGTGGAAGACTCTGGACTGCAGTTGATCTTGTTCCTATTCTTAGACTGTTGCAGCCTCAGAACCGACTGAGAATGACCCCTGCCCTCCCTCCTCCTCCCTTCCCCCCTTTCAGTGTGGACTGTGGCTGGCAGTGACATTAAGAGCCAGTGCAGGGAAGGCACCTGACCTAGGAGAGGAATGTGGGAAATGTCTGCAGCCTGGAGCAGCCACCCCCTCCTGGGGCCCAGGAATGCAGGCTCCTGGCCCGCAGCCTGGGCCCCCAAGGGAGGTGTGTGCCTGTAGTTGGAAGAGAAAGCGGGTGCAGGGTCCTGGAGTGACACTAGTGGAAGGTCTCGTAAGGTCACCTGGTGAAAGCCCCCCATGGCTACAGAAGGTGAAGATGACTGCCAATGCTGTCCTCCTGGTGGCACCAGCATCGCATCCTTTCCGATCCTGTTAGGGCCTGGTCCCTGACTCCTGGAGTGCCCTCAAGCCCGAGGTGATGGACACAGCTCAACTTCTGACTTCTCAGGCCTGCAGAACCACAGACTGTCAGAGCCCTTTGAAATTAGCAGCTGCGGCACCATCCCACGTTATAGATGTGGAAATTGAGGCCCAGAGAGAGGATGCGAGTTGGCCACAGCTGCACTAATTAGGGGCCAGGAGTCTGGGGTAGGTGCTTTCCCCACCCCTCCTGCTTCCGTGATGCTAGAGGCCAGCCTCTCCTTCTCCTAGTGGGGAGCCTCAGGTGATCCCCCAAATCTCCCGTAGGGTTTCTGCTGGGAATCCAGTGCCTCCTGTGACTGCCCTTAAATGCCAGGAGTAGGAGATGCAGCCAGAGGGACTGACCTCTACACTCAAGGCCACACTCCAGCGCATGGTGAGCAGGCGCTCTGGCTGGACAGCACTGACAAGGCCAAGCTAACACCCACAGAGGCCCCTTAGGGACTGGATCCCAGGAAAGGTTAAGTAAGGACTTTGCTTCCCTCTTGTGGCCACACCTGGATATGACTGCTGTCGTCCAGGCCTCCAGCGGCTTACCTTCTCCAAGCAATGGAAATCTCTCTCCCTTCCCCTCCTCCTGGAAAGCAGTCCAGGAGGTCTTGATGGGGTGCGTGCCATCTCACCTGCCTATCATCTAAGCCGGAGCTTTGGCCGCGCGCAAAGCAGATGGGAAGGGTAGATGACGCCTTGTTCAGTGTTGGATACTGAAGGAAGAAAACCTCAAGCCAACAGGTAGGGCTCCGTTTTGTTACCCAGAATGTCGGAGCGTGGGGAAAGACGCGGTGGTTTCCTAATCAACCAACACTAGACAGGACGGTTTGAAAATTTAGAGGCTATTTATTTCTCAGGAAGGTCCACTACAGCTGGCAGCCACTGCCCTCCCCTGTTCTGGGGGATTTCTCTCTCCCTTTCCAAGAAATCCCCTCTCTTCTTGGAAGTACCCATGGGGAGGGGAGATATGAAGAGAAACCATACACAACACTACAGAGCCTTAAAAAAATAAAGCAACAAACAACCTCCTCCACACAAACACACACATACAAAATAAATAGATTTATAAAAGAGAGGCTTTGCTCCTCCCATCCTGGCTCAGGGGCTGCTTGGGAGAGGGGCCCAGTGGCTTTACCCGACATCTCCCAGCCAGGATGACCTGGAGGTTAGATGGTATGGAAGTGCCTGACAGCCAAGAATAAACCCTGGCTTCAGAGAGGGGACGGGGGCAGACATCTCCCTGGAGCTCAGTGGGGCGAAGGTACACAGGAAAAAATAAATAAATAAATAGAACCCAACTTGCTCCCAGGGGCCTAAGGGCTTAGGCTGAGGATGAGGGGCCCAGAGGCCTGTTTCCCTGAAAAGAGCAGATCCAGTGACAGGCAGAAAGAATAACAGGGAAAACACAAGTCCAAAGCCACACCCAACTGGCCTCCAGAACCTGCATCCTTGGGCTCCCAGAATATCCCAGCCCAGAACCCAGCCTCAGACCAGCTGTGGAGGAGGGCTGGACTGAGCCAGCTCTCTGGCCCAGCAGCTGCCCAAGTCTGGGGAGCCTCTCCCCTCTCTTCCCTGCTCTCTCTGGGGCCAGCAGAGCGTCCGCTCGCCCTGTTGTTTTCTTCCTGACCACCTGCGCAGGAGGGAGCCGTGGCGGCCTGCAGGCTGGGCTCTTCCCTGGGAAAGCTGAGGCATGGCCCTCTCCTGTTCCTATTCTCATCGGCCTCCTTGACTGGCGGCATCCAAGTCAGCTGAGAGAAGTCCTTGAGTGACTGTAAATAATCGAAACAGTCTGTCCCAGTGTCCTCCTCTGTTCCATTGGGCCACAGATGTCCCCACTGCCTCCAGTCAGTGCTGCCCTCCAGCCTCCCTTCAGGCCAACAGGGAGAAGGCATTAGACAGAAGCAAGAACAGAGAAGGGGTAGGAGCTGCTGGAATGGACAGATTGGGCAGGAGGCCACACCAGACACATGAAGAAATCCAAGGGAGTCTGGAGTCCCAAGGCCCCCTCGGAGACGCATGGCCAGCGGGGGCCAGGAAGAGCATGGGGTGGGGACTGGCTGGCCACTCAGCTGGGCAGCAGCACGTGCTCCAGGAGGTAGGTGAGGGAGTCCCAGTGCTTCCAGAGGAGGAAGAGGACGAGGACCAGGAGGGCGGTGCTGGTGATACGCAGGCGTGTCTTCATGAGGGGCGTGATGAAGTTGGCGATGGTGGACACAAACACCAGCAGCACGGCCATGAGCGCCAGGATCACGTTGATGAACTTGCCCAGCAGCGCCCGCGCGTTGGCATTCTCCACACCTTCCAGCTGCACCACCTGCTGCTGCTGCTGCTGCAGCTCCAGCTTGGTGACCCGGGTCAGACAGGACTCCACAGCTTCCTGAGGGGACACGGAGGGGGGCACATGGGAGGGGGACAATGCAAAGGGGGCCCCCTCCAAAGGCCAGGCAGGTATAGGCTGATCAGCTGCAGCTGGCGGCAGAGTCTTTTACTTATGACTATTTGGGGAGGCTGGTAGGAAATGGGAGTCTTGATTAATGTGGGAAGGGGAGAAACTGATCCAATCCCAGCTTCCCCTTGAGGCACCGGAAATTCTAATTATTCACTGGCAAGGCTGCCATCAGAGCAGGGGGCATGGGAGGCCCTCACCACTCAGCTTGCCCTCGCACAGGCGCTCACTCTGCCTCAGGCCTGCCCTGCTCCTACCTTCATCCCACCCCACACTGCCCTTTTCACCCATGTGGCCATCTGCCCCGCGGACAGAATAGCCTGTGCCCATCTGCCCCCACTGGGTGACCCTTCACCCTCTGGCTGCTGCCAGCTCTGTCAGCACGTCGGGGCCTCCCCAACGTTGGTCCCTGGTGGTACCTGGATGTCCCGAGCCCTCTCGTAGGACTGGTAGGCCACCTTCTCCTCCATGCTGGCCAGCTCCTGCTTCAGGTTGGTCATCTCGTTCTGGTGAAGCTCGGTCAGGTCGTTGAGCTGCTCCTCCAGCCGCTCGTACCTGGCACAGGGAGAAGGTGTGACACCAGTCCTGCCGCCCGAGTCCCCCCTTCTCTCCCCAGGATCTATTCCATTCATTCTCAGCAATGACTCAGCCCATCTCACGTGTTTAGCCCCATCCCAATTTGAACAGCAGCGACAACAATGAAAGTACTATCTACACAGAAATTCTTACGTGAAGGCACTGTGCTGAGCATTTCACCTACATTATCTCAATAGCATCATCACTATAACCCCACGAGATAAGTACTAGTGTCACCTCCATTTTACAGATGAGAAGACTGAGGCACAGAGAGGTTAAGGAATTTGCCCTGAGCTAAGATGCTCTCCTGGGTACCAGGCACACAGGGCTATAGAAAACAATCCTGCTCTAAAGGTACAAATATTGAAAGATGACTATTAAGTGGGGGTGGTTAGTTTTCAGGCAGGGTTCCCCCTCAATTTTCCAAATCTTCTTCATATATATATATATATATATATATATATATACATAAACAAGCCGAAATGCTAAGGAAAAGCTCCCCCAGAATCCCAGGGAGCAAGTGCCAAACGCCACACGAGAGGCATGGAGCAGAAGGGCCATGCAGGAGAGGGCAGGAGGGACCGGACTCCACCTCAGTGCACCCTGATCGTGCCAGGAATGTACACATTTGACTTTACAGGTTTGGCCTCGTTTGGTCCTCACACCCTACGAGTGGAGATTCACGGTAATCCCGCCTCACAGACAAGGAAACCAGGTGCAGCGGGCGGTAGGGACTTCGCTCAGGGTGAACAGCAGACAACAGAGCTCAACTTGAACCCGGTAACTTGGCTCCAGGGTCAGGGAGCGTCACCAGAGTCTCCCCAGAGGAGACCACGGAGCTGGTCCCTGCTACAGTTTCCCTTTCTGTGCACTGCCCACATAACCATCCAGGAGGGACGGCAGAGCTGCGGAGCCAGGCAGAGCCTTCCTGCTGCAGGTCCCGGAATGCTACCTCCCCGCTGCTCTACGCAGTCTGGAGCAAGGCTCCGTAGGACCTCCTCCTGGCCCCGCCCAGCAGCCCAGGGCCCTTCAGCAGCTCCTCTCCCTGCCTCCATGACTCGGTCTGAAATCTGGGGCTTGTCCCCTCACAGGGGGCGGCGGCGGCATCGAGGTGGAGGCGACACCTACCTGTAGCGCTCCTCCTGCAGGCACTGCGTCATGTAGGTGTAGTCCCTTTGCAGCTGCGTCTTCAGGTCCTCCATGGAGTCCTCCAGGTGGGACTGTCCCTCCTTGATCTCCCGCAGTTCTTCCAGCAGAGCGTCCAGGTTTGCAGCTGCCCCGTACAGCGTGTTGGCCTTGGGGCTCCCCAGCAGCCCCGTGGGCCCCGCCCCGGAGTTGCTGCCCGCCCCGGCCGAGCTGGCGCTGGCACTGGAGCACTCGTCATCGCTGCCGTACTTGGGGCTGGACACGAGTGTGGCGCTGCCACTCAGTGCCCGCGCCGCCTCCTCGGGGGGCCCGTCCTCCAGAGGGTCCTTCAGGTGGGCGATGTTGTCCGCGCTGCCGAACTTGTTGCGGATGAGGCTGGCGAACTCGCGGGGCTTGGACACCACGGCGGTGTGGGTGGCCTGGGAGAGGCCCGAGAGGCTGCCCTTGACGCCCTCCACCACGCCGCCCCCGAAGCCGCTGATGCCCGCGCGCACGTTGGCCCCCACGTCCTTCAGCCCCTGTTGCATGTCCCGAAGCACGTCCTTGGGCTGCCTGGACGGCCCGTTCTGCTCGATCTCCCGCAGGCGCCGGCGGTAGTGCTCCAGCTTCTTGTGCAGCTGCGCGATGGTCTGCGCCGACTTCTGGTTCTTCTTCTCGAACACCTGCTTGATGCGCGACACCTGCTGCCTGTCCGCGTTGTTGGCCAGCTTCAGGTACTCCGCCACGTTGTCGTCACGCGCCTCCTGCTCGATTTTGATCTGCTCCGTGATCTTTAGGATCTTCTGGTGCAGGTGGTCGATGGCGGCCTTGGTGCGGTGGGGGTCTGGGGCCCCATCAGGCACGTCCAGGCTGATGGGGCCATCGATGTCCCCATGGCCGGGGCCACTGGCCACACTCAGGGCCACGAGGTCTCCTTTGTCCACCTGGGGAAGAAGGCAAGCGGAGGAAGCCTGGATAAATCATGAAGGCATGGGAGGGGGCTGGCAGCAGTCCGACACCTCTGGACTTGGTGTCTCTGCCTAGAAAGCGGATGTGGATGAACAGGAAACTTCAGGGAAAGAGTCCAAGAGAACAACAATGACAACAGTATTCCCCTACAGCTGCCATTTATCTACCTGTCGTCTGTTAACTAACTGATCCCCACAACACCCCTGAAATGCAGTCTAGGCACATCTGCTCCTCCTTCGGACCAGACCATTCAAACAAGTTGTTCAGGGACACACAGCTATGAAGACAGAATGTCCAGCCCAGAACTCTTGTACCTCCATCACATGACCCAAGCAGGTCTGAGGCTTCACTGAGGACTGACTGGCTTAGTTCCTCAGGGATGAGACAAACTGTCCTTCTGGACCCAACCTTCCCATAAGGCTCTCCCCACCCCGGCTTCTCTAGTGCAGTTCAGTGGGTCACACCCCGTCCCCATCCCCTCTGCTGACACCCTTCCCAGCCCGTTACCTTCCAGTTCTCTGGAGTTGTCAGCAACCTCTTCCGCTTCATGATGGTGGGAGCACCCAGCCCTGCCCGTCTCCCAGAACCAGGAGAGGAGTACACCCCCACCCGTCCTGCTGGCCAGGTCCCCAAGGACGCAAGTGCCAGAAGTCACCCACAGGCCTAAGGAAGCAGGGAGCCCAAGGGTGCTAACTGCCCAGCTTGGAAGGGGGTGAATGTGCAGGAAGGAGATGACAGCCCCTTTTCGTCACCAGCAGGCAGGCAGGCCTCCCCAGAGCCTCAGGGTGGCACAAAGAAATATGAGAGACTGAGAAAGGATGGGGGGCAGGGAGAGAAAGGAAGGAAAGGTCACAGAAGTGAGGAAAGATGGAAAAGGCAGGTCAGAGGGCAGTGGGTGGGCCTGCAGCCCCCCTCAGGGTCAGCCCCTCAGCCCGCTGGAGGATCTCTCTCCACAGACCAGGCCCCAGTGCTTATCGCCATGCAACAGCGGAAGCAGCAGGAAATGGCTCAACCCCACGTACTTTTACACACAGCACACCCCAGTATGGCCGGGTCAGATCATCACTCTTTATATGCATGGTAGGGACAGGGGCGGGGTGAGGTATATGTGGGGGAAGGGGTTAAACACAAAGAAAGTTGTCCAGTCACAGCGCCAGAACTGGAAACAGCCTGTGCCAATTACAGGCAGAAGTCATCAGGCTGGACGTCTATGGAGGGGCAAAGGTATTTGAAAACAATAGTCCCTCCAAACTTGGGAGCCAGGGGGAGGGCAGCTCCTCTGTGGGCTTCCTCTGGAGCCTTTTCAGGTCACAGTCCCACTAGGGATGCTGGGGACGCCACCGGTACCTTCCCCATCTCTCCTGAAGTCACTTTCCTCTTACATTTACATGGGGTCTCCCCTCCTGTCCCCTGGCTCATACCTTCAGGAACCTGCTCCTCTGACTTTCTAAGCAGGTACATCAGAGGAGCCAATTCCACAGTCCCTTTCATGATCTGTCCCCGGGTCTAACTGTCACACCAGTCTGACTTAAAACCAATCCTGCAGTTAAACCCCTTCCTCCTATGCTGTTTCCTGCAGTGACAGCCAATAGCCCATCTCTCAACTGTCCTGTCCACTGGTGTCCCCACCTGTGATACGGGATAATCATATCTACGCTCAGGTCTTCTGTAGATGAGCTCTGCATAGCACTGAGCACCAGGTAGGGCACAGAGAAGCCATTCACAGGTGCTGTCTGGGTCCAGGCAGCACAATTCTTTTTGGGGGGTGGGGGATAAAATTTATTTAAGAGGTCACGCCAACAAATTTACTCAATATTGACACTACAATATAGATATTGAACTACACAAAATTAAATTCTATGTGCAGCACATGGCTGTTAAATTAAATACCTTGACCCTCCTATAAGGCCACTGTGCTTTCTAAAGAAACACAACTCTCCTGCCCCTCTTGTCCATGCTCTTCCTGGGGGAAAGGATATCAAGGAACTGAGTCTGGGCCTGGCTGCATCACTGCTTGCTGCTCAGTGCTAGGCTGTTCGCTTGTCTCCATGAGGAGGAGAGGGTCTGTCCGGCGACTTGCAGGAGTGTGGGAGGTGCTAATGAGACATGGACTCGGAAAATGCTGTGAAAAGCGAACGTGCTTCAGGACTATGAGGGAGGATAAAACAGCCCTGCTCTGGCAGCCTGGAGTCTTTTCCCCGATGTGGAGTCTGTCTAACTTACAAATGGAAAAGCAGACTTGAAGCTGGCTGTGAGATCCCCATGAATGAGAGGAGAACAGACACTCTGAGAAAACCAACTGGGGCCTGATGGTGGGCTGAAGAGGTCTAGGGCTAGGGTCCTGGCCCCCCAGCCCGCCCACTTCTCTGCCCGGGGGCCAACTCGAGCCTGGGGGTTCTGCAGCAGGAAACCAGCCCCTTGCTGCCCCTCTCTGAGACCTGCCATGCCTGGGTACTGCTCGCCATCAGTTCATCCATTTTGCTCTCTTCCCGATGGAGGAGGTAGCATGTCGGAGGAAGGGTGAGTTCTCCATGCCCTCCCCTACCCGGGCACACCGCCTCCCCAGAGCAGCAGTGTCTTTGCAGGACTCGAGGGAGACAGGATGGCCGAGGGAACGAGAACCAAGGAGGTACACGGAGGAGGACGCTTAAGAAAGGAAAATGAAAGCGTAAGAAGTAAAAGCTGTTAGGAGGGATGGAAAAAGCCGAGTATGGGAAAAGGAGAAAGTGATTTGTCCCACTCCCGGAAACGGAAAAAGCACTAGACTTGGAGTCAGACACCGACTTAGAAGCCTGTCTCTGTCACTTGTCATCTGTGTGCTTTGGATATGTCATTAACTTTTCTGGGACTCAGTTTTGTCACCTGTAAAAGGGGTATAATTCTACCTACCTCAAAGGGTTGTCAAGAGGATGAAACAGTGACAGTATAATCTCAGGGAATACAGCAGGTGCTCAAAATCAAATAACAATAAATTAAGTGACACTTCATACACACTAGAACAGCTATAATTTAAAAAGGAAAACAAGTGTTGGTGAGGATGTGGAGAAATTAGAACCCCCTACCTTGTTGGTGGGAACGTAAAATGGTGCAGCCACTGTGTAAAACAGTTTGGTGATTCCTCAAAAAGCTAAACGTAGTTACCCAGTAACCCAGCCATTCCACTTCTAGAACTGAAAATGGGTATTCAAATAAATACTTATACACATATATTCATAGCAGCACTGTTCTCAATAGCCAGAGGGTAGACACAACTCAAATGTCCGTTAATCAGTAAGTGGGTAAACGAAATTGGTCTATCCATACAGTGGAATAATTTGGCCACAAAAGGAATGAAGTACTGACACATGCTATAACATGCGAACTTTGAGAACATTACACCAAGTGAAAGAAACCAGATAAAAAAGGTCATATATTCAATGACTCCACTTACATGAAATGTCCAGAATAGTTAAATCCACAGAGACAGAAGGCAGATTAGTGGTTGTCAGAGGCTGAGGGCGGGAGAAATGGGGAGTGACTGCTTAATGGGTATGGGTTTCCTTTGGGGATGATGACAGTATTCTAGAACCAGGTAGAAGTGATAGTTGTACTTCCTGGGTATGGAAGGCCCGGGTCTTCCAACCTACTGGCCTGGGCTGCAGGTCCAACCAATGTCCTACTATGGAATGGGTCTGTGGGAGGGTGTCTGGGTCCTTCATCTTACAATCACATTTTTAAGAGCAGAAGTTGTTTTTAACTCACTCCCAATCCCTGTCCCGGGGCTGGGTGACTAAACGAGCAATACTGATCACTTAACTCCTGGTAGCTAGCAGGCGAAACTCCCATGGTCCCCCTGCCTGTAGCACGGCAGTGGGTGGGCTAAAAAGGTGCCACTGCTCCTCTCTGTCACAGAGCCTCACGTGCCCAGGCCACCCAGCTCTCTGTCCAGTTGTGGCTCCAGCACCGTTGCCCCATCACCCTGAGAGGGGCTGGACACTAGCATTAACCCTTGTGCACAGGCTGGGCAAGTTCTAAGAAGAGGAGGCTGTGGAGGCAGGGCCATGCCTCTTCCATGACCCCCTTCCATGCTAGGCAATTAGGGAGGTCATGTCATGCTCCCTGTGCAGGTGCCTACCAGCCAGGGCCTGGGTCAAAGACCTTGTTTTACACAGAGACTGAGCTCCAAGAAGTGCTGATGAATGTTCTGGAAGAGCCAGAGCTGGGACATTGTCTGAAGCTCTCCCTGCTCCGGTGAGACCCGCCCATGGCCCAGACACCTGGAGCACCCCTCCACATGGCCTCACAGGGCCCTGGCCTCTCCTCCCTGCCCCCTTCCAGCAACTCTAAGTAAAGCAGGATTAGGTGCTCAGCCAGATTAGAGGAATTCCCAGCCCTGGCTGCCTGACTTCCTGGGTCTCCCAGGCCGGAGCTCATGTCCTGGTGTTAACTGGGCCCAGACACCAGACAGCGGCACTTCCTCTGGACACAAGCCCAGCAGCCTGGACCCGAGGCGAAGCGCACACACTAGACACTGTCAGGCAGTAAGCATCCAGGCTCACGTGACACTGCGGGAGGGGTGGGATCCTAGCTATCGTGTGTGCTCCATACCTGTACTCCCAGGTTCCCAAGAGACTGCAGGGTGCTCCTGGCCTGACTCTCCTTCCCCAGGGACAGCAGCACCTTCCTAGATTTACACAGTGCTCCTGTGAGGGTCCCCAGAACAGACTGACATGGAGATGGGACTTCCTGTCTTAGCCATCTGCTCAGTGGAAAGCCAACACTTTTAGATCCAAAAAAAAAAAAAGCTTTGGGGCTCCTATGCTTCCCTTTAGGACAGCAGGGCAGCCCTGTCATCTGGGGACAGGTGGTCCTCAGGTCCCCTCCGAGGGTGGGGAACAAGGGGTGTCAGGTGACAAACCTGTCTTGTCTGTGGGCCTGGCCACATGGGTCGAGGTCCACACAGGGCTGCCTGAGCAGGGCCTGGCTGAGGCCCTGAGGGCCCAGCAGGAGAGTATGATGTGAGCTGTCAGGCCCGGGTGACTCAGCGAGATGCCTCCATCTGCTGACTTCTGGCCCTGTGACTCTGATTTGAGCACCCTTCTTGGGATGGACAACACCCAGATTCCCTTTTTCTGTGAGTTCCCAGAGGGAAAGGGAGGTATGCTAGGCCAGATGGAGAGGAAAACTCATGGTCAGCTAAAATCCTTCCGCATGAAGAGGCAGTCTGACCTTCTAGAGCAGTTGGGAGGGAGGGAATCCAACATCTCCCATACCAATCTGGTATTCCAGTCAGAGCAGGCTGGAAAAATTACCCTGGGCCTCAGTCCTGGGGCCGGGGGCTGCCCCCATTCTCTCCCAAGGCAGCGGCACAGCTGCCGGGCTGTTGGCTCTTCCTCTTCCTGGTGGGGAGATGCAGGCATCACAGCTAAACACAGCACTCCCAGGACGGGGGAGGGGAAAGAGGGTGGCACCAGCCCACCCAGTGGTTCCACTGGTGCCTGGGAGCCCAAGCAGCTTTTCTCCAGAGGGCGGAGAGGCAAACACAGTATGTACACTTGGGTCTGTTCCCCGCCGTATGGTGGGGTGAAAACTGCGGCAAGGCCCCAGCCACCACACAGGGGATTCGAAGAGCAGGTGCCCACAGTTCTTGGCTCGCCCATGGCATGGCAGGCCCTTGGTGGCTTTACAAGGAATCTCATGCTGCTGCAAGGATTTCAGGCTGCAGAGCATGTACAGACGAGGAAATGTACTCACTCACCCTTCTGTGCAGCACCTACAGTCGCAAGGCAGCCACACACTGGGTGAGGTTTCAATCAGCTTCCTCACAGCCTGGGGGTATCTCCTCCCACCCTGACCCTAAGGGCTCCTCTTTCTTCCTGGGCAGCGACACCCCTCTCCTCTAGCCCTCAGCTTCCGGTCTTTCCTTTAGGTTCACCCCCGCGTTCTGGTCAAAACCACACCCTCCCCTCAGATGCCTTATTCCCTACCTGCTGAGAACAATGCCTTTGTGTCCACACCAATGTCCTGTAGTCCCCTCTATCTCCTCACACCCACAGACCCCTGGTCAGCCCCCGAACTGCCCTCCCACCTGGGGCCTCCTCCATTTTCCATCCTCTGGATTCTCCAAAAGCTCCAAGCACCCAACACTGGACTGTCCTACTGTCCACCTGGGGTCAATGCTCACTAGACCTTCACACTCCCCTCTCCCTGTCACTGTTCTTCTGTGGAAAGAAACAACCACAAACAGGAACACTCCCCCTCTTCCACTTAACTTCACATCAGCTCCCCTGACCCCAGGAACAGTGACACATGACTACTAGTTTCTGGAAGCATCCTTCCAGGTTTTACTAGTCCTTCTGCACAAGGACCCCTCACTCAACACTAAGGGCCCTCCCAGGACTAGTCACCCTAAGCCTGGAGGCCTGGTGTTCATCCCTCCTCCCTTCCCCGATCCACAAAGAGTTCTCTGTAATGGAGAGAAGAGGGGGCCCCACTCTCTGAGAAACCAGAGGTGAGCATAGCCTGCCTGACAGACTCTGCAGAAGTGGCTTTCTCCCATCAGCCCCCCACCGTGAACTTCTCTCTTTCCACCCACCAGGGAACTCACCTGTGTGGGTACCATTTCCCAAAGCTGTGTTGGCGAGGGGGTGCCAGGGGCTCTGAGGCCCCAGATTTCTGCAGGCTGTGCCAGCTCCCCAGGATCACAGTCCCTGGGCAGCACTGGGCTTGCCAAGGGAAGCCGGGCTGTGCG